>NC_134572.1:90922579-91261865 GCF_050947875.1 Dermacentor variabilis | reverse complement strand
CAGTATGATCCGCCAATGCACGAGGCGTGATGTCATCGGAGTGGGCGTTGTGGAGACTTCACCTTGAGAAATAAGCACGCTAAATTAAGTTTATATTCGCCTCAGCACGGCAAAGGGTGTTCTTATATTTCAACATAACGCTGATGCTACACGCGGATAAGATATGCCGACACGTAGACAAGTTCCAATAATACAAAAACAAGCGAAAAGACAATAAGGAGTACTTCACGTGCCACTAATTGTTAACACTTTTCTGACAATTTCGTCCATGGCATCGCCAGCCACAATCTCCACGAGCAGCACCATCGCGACAACCAACAGGAGCGATAAATACAGTCTCTGATGACAGTAATTGAGGAGTTGAGAGAGATCTCGATGATTTTCTTTTTGCTCAGAAACCGCAGTAAAGCAAGCAATAGGTTGGGAATGTGCATGATTAAATTTTAAGCTGTAAGTGTGTTAGGCTTAAGTATAACCTAAATGTGAAGATGGAAAAATATGCGTGAACCTAGATATTTTGTTACTTTATCCAGCAACTTCTCTGTTGCTCCTCTTGGTTTAAAAAAAAACAATAAATTGACAACGTAGAAGTCAACAACGTACGCCTTGGCTCTTCGACGAAAAGGCACGGAAAGAGCTCCAGCAAGTACAAATCGTGAAAGTTCTGATAGAAGAAGAGCCTATTTGCTCCTCTTGGTTTACAAAAAAGAAAACTTGGTAACGTAAAACTCCGAAACGTCAGCCTTGGCACGAAAAGAACTCCAGCAACTATAAATAGGGAAATTTCTGATGGAAGGAGAGCCTAAATCCAGACATATAGAACACCACACGTCGAATTAAATGCAGCAAACAATTACTATAACGTTACTGCATTTATCAATTAACAAAGAGTTTCTTCGGCAAAGCCGGAGACAACTTTGGCGGCGGAAACAAGTAAATGTTTTCGCTGTTTTCATTTTTCTTTTTTGCTTTTGTTTTGAAGCGAAGTTTTCTTCACGAACCCTCGAGAACCCACTGTGACTGCTCGGTGTTGCTTGTATTCTTCCTAAATGGCTCACGAGCCGAACAACACCACTATCTTTATTACCCTGACAAGTGTCGTGGATGCTGACAGTGTTTACCATTATACAGCATCCAAGAACAGAATTACTTTAATAAAGTCAATTTTTCTATGCCTACGTTCGTAGGGTTCGGGCTATGGTGCACCAGCTGGGTCGATCTGCGATGGTGGCTGAGTTTATGATTGCACTATTTCCAGCGTCGGCTCGCTCTAGCCGGTGCGCAGAGCCCAAATACAATGTCTAGCAAAGGGGGCCCCATACCGGAGCACCGCTCTTTCAATCTTTCATATGGCACAGTCACATGGGTCATGTGATGGGGATATCTGCTTCTTGCTGTCTTCCCTGGCAGGAAAGTAATCGCCATAGGGAGCAATACATTGTGCAAAATATAAACACTGGCACGGCATTCATTTACCCGCTTCAAGAAAGCTTCTCAGATTCCAAGATGTGGTTTAGATCTGCATAATTCATTTTACTAAGTTTAGCAGCCTTCGCGTACTTTCTCCTCTAGTTTCTCCTCGGTGCCTTCTTATAAAGGTACTGGTTTTTTAGGGCGATTTTTCTGCGCTTTTTCTCAGCTTGCGACCACTTTCAGCTTTCAAGCCTTCGTCGCCAACTCGGGCGCATAATTGAACGGGACTGCCACAGCCTATAAAAATAACATGTAGGCAAGCTTCTGCTTTTAACTTTTTTGCCGCTATACCGCTATTCCGGCACTATACTGCCAGTTTAGCAACGACGGAATTTGACTCGGGCTCCGGCTTAGTGAAAGCGGCTAGACCTCAACTTTTGGTTCAGATCCCAGCTTTGCGAGCTACCGGTTAATATGGTTCTCACGGTTGTCTCTGCTACAAACACATTGCCATTGTTTCCGTTCTTTCATGTCGCTCTTTCTTTCGTTTTATTGCAATAGCAATTGACACTTTAAGCCAATTTTCGTCGTCGTCGTCGCCGCCGTTGGCGTCGGCATCGTTGAGGTGGGCAGTAAAGGCTATGATGTGCTACAATACATGCTCTAATATTGAAGCGCCATAGTTGCTTTGACCAAGTTTTGTGGTCTTGATTGAATTCTTCGTCCGAACTTTTCATAACAGCAGCCGGCAAAGAACGATCATAACAATCATTCTCAGAGTAGGCCATTTATGCTAAATTTTCTAATATAAAAATTACAAAACCATATTGAGGCTCACAACCTTGATGTGATGGAATTTCACTGACGCCGGCGCGAGTGTTCTTTCCGAGCACGGCAGAGAAGATTGCGCATTAACGTTGGACGCCGCATACACTGCCTGCTAAATCTCTGAAAGGCGCCACAAATGATGGCGCTTCAAATCTTTATGCTGACATAAGTGGGCACATTAAAATTCACTGAATAGGCCTGTCGTCTTTGCCCGATCGAATGCAATAGCAATAATAATGACATTGGCGGTGCATTCCCACCTTCGTTGCAGTTAACGGCCGACATTGTAGTGCTGTCCCGCTGACGGCGCTTACGCGGATTGCGCGTGGAGGATAACCGTGTCTCCTGGTATGCGCAGTGCGTATAACTGCAACAACGACGGAGAGAAGTGGGCGCAGCGTCAACGCTGCTCTCATTCGTCTCTGTGCCTTCTGCTGCAGTGATGAACGCACTCACAGTATAAGCACGAGCACTCTATCTAGCACTCCTGCTGAACTGCTGTGTATATGCTATGTCAGTCTAACGTTATGTAAAATTTCACTGGGCACTGACGAATGCAGAAGGTTTTCCGTAGGTCTCTTATCGAGCAGTCCTGAGGTTGAACGCCTGCAACGTCCCTAGCGGCGTTCATGACGCCAGCGTTCCGGGACGCCTGGTCGCCAGGGTGGGGATCTTTTTGCCCATTGCCTCGCACACATACGTTTCAAACTCCTTGGTTAGAACGAACGATGGTTAGAACACTGTCCGAAAAGTTTAAACGCAACAGTAAACCTTCCTACCAATTTCAGTGCTTCACTTTTGTGGCGTAACTGCCAATATTTTTTGTAGAATGGCATCAAAATACTATACAGCCATAACTGGGCCATATCGACGAGTTCATTTTGAAATTATTTGGTAACACAACCACACAAGAGCAAGAATCATCGCTCTGTCTTCTCTCCTTGTCATTTACCCATTTCTCCAGCTCTCTTTGCGCACATTATTACAGAAACGGGATTGTATGCGTACCATTGAATCATCCGTGCCATTCTCACGTAGGTATAGCTAACAAAGGACAATGAAGAAGGCACGCTAAGGTGTGAACTTAAGAGTGGCTGAAAAAACGCGTGCTCAATTCAACAGTATTTAGTCACGACGCATCAGGGCATACTCATTCTTGAGCGCTGTTTCCAGCGAATATAAGAAAGGTCCTCTTGCTGTGCAGATTTGAAGATGATAGGCGAGAAAATGTTGCCGAACCCCGCTGTTAAGCAGCCTTCTCTGTAAAGCAGCCACTGCTGCTTAAAAACAAAAAGAAAAGAAAGCTGCTCAACGAATTACGCCTGAAGAGATCTCGGCCACCGATTACAATAAAATGAATATACAGTATTTTTACTGGTTGGATTATTGCCTGTTTTCTTTCCCTTGGGACGCAAAGGCATCTATGCGCTTTTTCGTTTTCTTTTTTTTTAGTCGGAGGCACGAATGCTACTCACGCATTTAGGTCTGTTTTCTTGTCTGTCCCGGCGCCCCATTTATCGTACGTAGGCGGGAGCGTCAGGGTGATTAGGCCCTTATCATTGGCGCGTTTTTGCGGGCTCCTTCAATCGTAGCGGTAAAGCACCTTCTTTATTGCACTCTAGTCCACTCTATGAAATATTTGCTTCTCACAGGACTGGGGCCGGGAGTATTGATTGGGCAGCGGCTCTTCACACTGCCGAGTGCCCTTTATGGTCGGAGACGAGTGAACGGCAAAAAGTGATCCACACGCATTGTTTTTCGCCAGTGCACTTCTCCGGAAGTCGTTTATCAGCGCAAGCTTAGGATCAAGCAACGTTGTCTTAACGAGCACTCCATACCCTTGACTCAATTTGCCGTCCACTGTCTTATTCACCCAAGTTATTGTCGTCAGGCCTCCGTTATTTGTTGTGGGCCCCGTTGTGTCTTCTGTTTTTTTTTTCATCACCCTTGCTCTTCCGGCAATACATCTATTCCCGAACTCCCTCACGAGACACTGCTGATGTCGGCAAAGGTAGCAGTAGAGCAACATGGAGTAATATGTGTATGTGTTGGTTTGGATGTAGATGTGGGTGTCTTTGAGGGTGGAAGGAACAGGGGGAAGGTGTATGGGTGTACGACATATCCTCTTCAGTATTCGGCGACGTGAGACAAACACGCTGAAATCTGGCGGTCTGCTCTAGCGCAAGGACTATCTTCTCCGAGAATTTGAACGGGAACGCGAGACAAAAATTCGACATGCCGATCGAACAGGTTTGCGTCACAGGGTATTAAATTGCAAAAAAGTCACACTTTGTCCTGCCTACGTGACACTATAGATTTCTAATGATGGCTGAGGCTGCGAAGAATACGTAACGCCTTCTCTCAGGTGGTGGTACAGCATGACGCCCGTCAGCTTTCCCTGACTAGAATGAACGATACGGGATGGATGAGTGGGCTCCAGATTAGCCTACCATCCAGGTCAGCATTTCAATGCATTTTATCTATTTCGTCAGACATGCCGAGAGTAAGGCAAGACGGCAAGTCTCCTGCACACACACACACACACACACACATATATATATATATAATGTTTATTACCGTTTGTTAATTACACGACTTCATTGAAAACAATCTGTGATTAATTACTTGTTATTATATTCTTTTTTCTTCCTAGTGCATCGTGAACTAAATAACGCTTTCTCTTATTGGTTTCACTTACGGTTGTAGTTCGTAAATTGATACAATTTTATACATTTCCGATATTCTGCATCTTTTCTATGTACTGCCCTCCTTACTCAATCCCTCAATTTGAGGCCTGTAAGGTATATTTAAATAAATGAACAAATAAATATAATTAAGTAAGGATGCAGCGGTGCACTTTGACTTGAGCGCTTTCCCTGCGGCCACTAGATGAAGTTGACGAGACAGACAGACAGACAGACAGACAGACAGACAGACAGACAGACGGACGGACGGACGGACGGACGGACGGACGGACGGACGGACGGACGGACGGACGGACGGACGGACAGACCGACAGACCGACAGACAGACAGACAGACAGACAGACAGACAGACAGACAGACAGACGGACGGACGGACGGACGGACGGACGGACGGACGGACGGACGGACGGACGGACGGACGGACGGACGGACGGACGGACGGACGGACGGACGGACGGACATCGGTTACTGGTAACCGCACCGAGTAGTAGAGCAAACTGTTAGGGAGCACTTTTGGACAAGAATCAAACACAGAATTCTTTGTTCATTTTTAAGCAAACCATAGACAGAAAAAGTCTGTTTCGCCGACTCTGATACAATTTTCGGCGTAGGTGTCAGTACTTCCCCTCCAGAACACAAAAATATATTTTGACCACCCTTTGTCCATAAAAATTTTCAACCTCTATTATTGGCCGACTATTTTGTCATGGTAAATATTTACCGTAGCTGAAGACGATTAGCAACACGATAACGAGGTGAGAGCAGGAGCCAACGTTTCGACAAGTGGACTTGTCTTCAAGGCGACGTATGCTTTCCTCGCCACAGTATATATAAGTGCGATTTTTCGAAAGGGGGGAGGGTGCGGCAACGAGGGCAGGTGTGTTAGCGTGTCGAATTGAGAGTAAAGGAATGCTGTGCACCAAGGCCAGGCCCCCCGCACACACCCCTCCCTCCCCCCCCCCCTCCCCGGTCTGTCAACGCACTCGTGTTAGCCGGCATGTCAACGGCGTCTGACAGCCGGCGTGTCAGACGCCGTTGCCACGCCGGCTAACACGAGTGCGTTGACAGACCGGGGGGGGAGGGGTGCGTGCGGGGGGCCCGGCCTTGGTGTACAGCATTCCTTTACTCTCAATTCGACACGCTAACACACCTGCCCTCGTTGCCGCACCCTCGCGCCTTACACCCGCTCCCCTTTAGAAGAACCCTACCTATATATAGCGTGGCGAGGAAAGCATATGTCGCCTTGAAGAAAAGTCCACTTGTGGAAAAGTTGGCTCCTGCTTTCACCTTGTTATAGTTTTGCTCATCGTCTTGAATTTCCATCTCCCGCATTCCCCGTGTTTTACCGTAGCGGAAGAATTTTCTTCAAGAAAATTTACTGGGCCTTTTCCCAACGAACTACCGTCTCACTTACGAACAACATATGTTGCCTTAAATATCCCGTATTGTTCTTGTAACAAAATATTGTATATTTCTTACAGTCTTTTTATTGTATAGGCGCTGTCATAGCCATGAAATTACTTCCCTCTGCAACAGAACAAACTTTACTGCAATGATACTGCAACGATGCTACTTCAAGCTTATATAAAGTAATGATTTTAGTTGATTCTCTTTTCACTTTCGTCTCTTGAACTTGCATGGAACCTTTGTTAACCTTGCTTTTCTTGTTCACTTAAGTACTTCCTGAAAAGTTATTAGACAAGTTTGCCCATAACCATAGCGTTTATCTGAATTTCTTGGTTGCGCATAGCAAGAAATGTTCTCAGCAGAAAGCACTGACGGGGACAGAAAAAAGACGACGCGTGACACGCACACACACACACGTGGGTCACGTGTCTTCCCGTCTGCCTACGTCAGTGCTTTCTGCAGGAAAACGTTTTTGCTAGCACATGACGAGCGCACCCCTCAGTTCTCACTCGATCATCCGGTAAAGCGTACTTTGAATGAGAAAAGCATGTTGCAGGGTTGCCTACCCCTTTTACTGCAGACAGCAAAAGAACGATGCATAAACAAAATGAATGAAGGCTTAAGCGTGCATACATTGGAAGCATTTCCGGGAAATGCGTTTCTCTCGTTTCGAAATGTTTCCGTGGTACAAGGGACACGATACGGCTCGTTCAGGTTCAGGAACGTGCAAAAGAAATAACTGGCGTTCATGTATTTGGAAACAAGTTACGACGAGCTAGACGAGACCAGCTGTGCCTGTTCCCGCGCCAGGCTTGCAAGAAACAAAATCCTTAGAGCTCAGCTATACGCGATACGTCATTGAACTTTTTTTGCGCGAGCGTACTGAGGTTCAGAAGTTACAATTGTCTTCTGGCAAAAAAGAGGCACAAAATGGAAACTCCTAACCACAAAATTTGATTACCTTGAAGTATCAAAAGATGAAAAAGTTTTATTGTTGGTTCCCCGACATCAAATAGGAAAATTACGTTTTCTTGAGTCTGTATAGCTTTAACGCGCAGATCAGCGAAAAGAGATACATCGCTATAAGGTCAGCGGAATTTTCAGCACGACACGTTGCCAATATTATCAGCGAAGACACAGATTTTTTTCTTACACGTTCCCTTAATTTGAACTATTCCAAGTTTTCTGTTCGGGAAGAACATTTTCTTCACTTTCAGAGATGCTTTCCGCACAGCCAAAACCAGCCGTGCCGACTGTTATAGTAACGTTTATTTAATTTAATACACCTAAGAGAGCACGTTCAAAAGACCGAAGCTACTCTTCCGGGGCAACGTCGACCATCTGCGCTGAGGTCCGTGTTGTTTTGCGAACCCACGGTGTTCACGATGAGGAGCCACCTGCAAAGTGACGAATCCAGTTTTATTAAGAATTGTCTGGTATCTCTGCGCTACGCAATCATCAAGTGTAAAGCACTATGCCTGCACTGAGCGACATCGGCCTAACATAATTTCCCGTACAGTACTCGAATTGCGCAAGTTTCGCGGCTGCAGAAGTTTCCCGCTTTCCTTTAAAAAAAATGTTTACAAGAAAGTGTTTTTAGCAGTCGTCGGCAGGCACCTGTTGTCCAAGCACTGAAATGACTGATTTTATAATTTCTTACTGCAAGCTAACTGCTCTCTCCAGGAACCTAAATTTTTTGATGCTGTCGCCTTTGTGACACACGGCAACGGGACACACATAAAGGACACCCCGACCAATCGGAAGACGACTCCCCAGAGAACAGGGACACGCCCTCCACCTACAACGAGATTACTAAATACTACTATATCAGCCGTAGAAGCTACTTCATTTCTCATCCGCCGCTCAATCGAGCGCAAGCACTAACGCTCCGTCTACTACAAACTAATAAATATCCCAATCCGTCGCTCTTGCATAGAAAACGTACCTAGTGTTACCCTTCAACTTGTAAATCATGATCTCAAGTGCGCCAGCTCAATTACCGAGAGCATCGCTTTCAATCTATAATGTACATGGAAGGAAAGGTATCGACATCATTTTGACATTTTATGATGATATGACCTCTATTGACCATTTGAAATTATATAAGTTTATGGTAATCGTTGAGTTCTTAGTTGCAGGTGATGTTGTTTCGTAGCTGAATTTGGGAAAAATCGCTCAGAAATTTCTCATAATGCACTGAAGGAGCGTGTTACGCACAAAACACAACGAACACTATAAGTAGGTTTAATGAATAAATTGGAACGAATCAACGGTATATAGGAGCGCTGGTCGGATTGGCTAAATGCAACAATCGTGCTTCGATAAATTTGAGTTCTCCGACTAGTCAAGCACAAAGAATCATAGAGTTTCTCACTACATTACCTAGAGGGAAATCTGGCGCTGCTGCGCTGTGGTATGCATGGGAATGCCGGTATATTGTGGATTCGGATTGGCATCGTTCTCGTAGAGACACGACACCTTGAAGACGCGCTTGGCAAGCACCGTTCCGTCAGTCCCAATGATTCATATTCTACTCGAACAGCTCGTGAAAAGCTGTTTTAGCTTTATTATTACGCGAAAGCATGTTTTGTTTAACTATGAGAACTTGTTATTGTGTGTACGACTACATGTTACGTAAAAACTACCAGCGGACTGCTAAAGTTGGAGGACAGACGACAAGGTTCGCGCTCACTTTGAAACAGTTTGTACTATGTTGTTGCTCTTCTTCGCTTGGTCATGCACTGTAGGTGAGTAAAGGTGTAATATGCGTGAATGGAAATGTTTTATGAAGATTTTACTTTGAGAACGCGTTATTTGCGTAGCCATATCCACGTTTTAGACGAAGCCTCTTACAACACCAGCCAACACGAGCCTCGCAGACACATATACCGTCATTCCCATGACGGCACGGCGCTCCCTTAAGAAACTCCCATAGATGGTGGCGCCAGATTACCCTCTAGGTGTTATAGTGAGAAACTCTATGCAAAGAATAGCAAAACAATATCCTGCAAGGTCTCTAACAACATTCTTGTGAATATTATTTATCCTACAGGCCTTTTTGCAAAAAGCAGTTATTGGCACAAGCCACTGGAGTTCAATATTTTAGGTGACAAATGATAGCAAAATATCTGAAAGGCCACTGAGACAGCGCTTCAGGGATTGGCTCTTCTCAAGGAATTTTTTTTATAAACAACATTGACGCGAGTTTCTTCTTTGGCTCGACAGCTGACAACAGCGGGACAACAACGCTGTTGTCTACAATGTTTACGGTCGATCGGATTCCATCGGTTTGCAATATCTTTGGCAAACGATTATCGAATCTCACCGTTTCACCAGTCTAACGTATACCCACGCACTAAACTATTGTGCGTTCTTTCGTTAGTGTTTCAATGTTCATCCAACCGTCTTTTTCTTTGTCATTACTTGCCGTGCGTAAGGACTCACTGGTTTTCCCGACGCCTAACTTTAGTCTCTGCTGACTCGGGGCATATCGGTCTCCTGGACACAGTGCGGGTGCTTGAATTTTTACAGAGCCCGTCACCATGCTTTCGCCTTCATGAGTGCCTCGTTGGCTTCGACGATATGCTGTATACATTCCGTAGCAGTGAAGTCGCATGGTTTCGTTGACGAATTACGAATTTTCTGCTGGAACTAGTTGTATGGTGCGCTATAGATTAGTTTTAGTTTTTTCTTTGAAGATCTTCCAAAAAGCTTTTTTTTTCTTTTTCTTTATTTCATTCGACACAGTGGGCACGATTTCGGCGACAGCCGAAATTCGAACGTTTCAAGCAATAGCATTGTGACCTTAAAAATGCAGGTTTCAGTGCGATTTGCTTATGAGTCTATGAAGAAGGAACTGAATTTTCCCGACATGCTGTAAAGGTGCCTAGCGAAGGGTTAACGAGAAGACGGCGTCAAGACACGGAAGATGCCTTCACGCTATATAGACCATTTCAAATGAATGAAAATCTAACTACCTGAATCTGTCACTCTTCTGCATTTTAGAAGCTGTTTATTTAATGAAAGGGCTTTTTACTGGCAACTACTATCATCAATAGTATCCTCTATATGCTTAACTCTTTATACTAAGATGCTAAGAGTATGCCAGCAAACTTAAAAGAAAAATCCAGATGCATACATAGACAAAGCGATAGAAAGCCGCTCTCATGAACCCTAACTATCGAGCTCCTGTTCTGACGAACGCTCTGGTGGGAGAAGTGTTTAAAATACAGGCATTGGTTTGTTGCGGCCGCAACTTAGTTATCTTTTACTAGAATATACACCCAACTGTCAGGGCTAGGAGAGTCAATAAGGAGGTCTAGCCTAGCGTGAAAACGGCAGCAGTACCATTTATTGTAAGAGGAGACAAAAGACATGCTAGTTGTTTGTAATAAAGGACGAAACACTGTCAAGGTAGCATTGCTGCAGTTTGAAGTCACTTCGAGCCCCAGATTTCAATGTACGCAACTGTGTTTGATGCCAACTGCCACCATAGGCGCGAGAAAAAGGCAGCGCAGTGCATTCATATTAGTGAAAAAGAAATGACAAAAGACACGAGCAGAAGGACAGGGCGTTCCAAATAACAAACATTGGGCTAATAGCGAGCCAAGCTCTGTGCGGTGAGCAGTCGGCTCAGGCCTCTCTGTTTTCACTAGGCAAATATGATGTCGACCAGCGACCGGCCTACTCTGTCAATACGAGTTCGACATTTGCAGAAACCTACGAATGAGCAAGAAGGCTGCCATTTGAGGCCTGCTCGGCACTCGCAAACACTCGCTTTTGTACGGACGGCTTCGCGCAGGCCGAGGAACCAGCTTTATTGGGCCCTTGATGCTGCCGAGAATAAACTGCCTCACTTCTGTTAGTGAGGCAGTTCAGTTAGTCTCAGCAGTAGATTGGCTGTCGTCTCTTATTTGAATAGAGAGAAAATGACTCATAATTTTTCTGTGTGTATGTGTACACCTTATCACTCGGCTTTCTGGTGCTACCCCTGCTAAAAGAAGTGATAGCGATACCTTTGCTCTCTGCCTTAAAAAGACACCCTGAAGACTTCGCACCATACAGTCTCTGACATCAACTACACTCTAGTTTATCATTGAATCTGATGCAGTTGGCTTAGAGGATAATATATGTTCTGATATGTTACATTCTATAGAGTACGCTATATTGAAAAAAGTCACCGATGTAGAATGTTACAGTGCTTATGAGAGCTGGACAGTGGCATCATCGGAAAGGGAACATAGATCAGACAATATACAATAGAGCATAGGGGACCAGGACTTAGATCACGCCTTAAGACACAGAACCCCGCTGTCACAAAAGCTACTAATCAATACGCCCGTCATTTGCATATATAGGCTTCTTTATTTACCGCCTTTAACTTTTTATAATAGGCAATGAACGCTCTGACGAGACGGGAGCAGACTAAAGCAAGAAAAATAAAATTACTGGCTCTTGGGTTTTGTTTCAATATGTGATCAGTACCTCAAGGGCCGCGGTTCTGTCGCGACACCTTCTTTAGTGTTATTCCTTTTCGCGTTTTGCGCACTTTGTCCATCGCCAAAGTCACGCTCCGCCAGCGTTATTGACGGGATCAGCCGGTCGGGAATCGCGGATGGTGAGAATGAATGAATGAATAAAACTTTATTTGAAACGGCTCTTCGTCCGTGCCGTCCGCCGCTTCGGTGCCGTGTGATCATGTAGTAGCACCCGGAGCGGGGAGTGTGGTGGCGCCCTGGACGTACCTTATGTGTTGCACAAGAAGCGACGAAAAAGCGGCTGGGTGGGGTTCGGCCGGAGTGGTCCAGCTCTTCCACCAGTAAGGAATAGATGGGCTCAGGGAAGAGGTGGGGAGATAGTAAGGCGAGGACTGTGCACGGGGGCAGGTCCAGTACATGTGGCGAACGTCGGGATAGCCGCCGCACACCGGACCTGCCGGATGGCCGCGGCGTTGTTCAATAATGTGTTGCATGGCGTCATTCGCCAATGTTAGAGTTTGAGCCTGACGAATTAGGGAACCGTCGTGGCGGGTGAAGGAGGGATCGGGGGCCGGAAGGGTACATGCAGATGAGCGCAGCTCGCGGAGCCTAGCGCGGCTTCGCTTGCGGTATCCAGCGCGGTGCATTTTGGCGCAATATGTGTCAGGCCATGGAATAGGAGCGCTCGGTATTTTAGACTCGCGAGTGAGGGAATGAGCACGCTCATTTCCCTGTATCCCCTGATGGCCCGGCACCCACTCCAAGAGGACGTGTAGTGAGGGATGTTGTTGCATGTGTAGCGTGAGGGATGCCGCAATATGACAGGGAAGTAGGTTGTTTGCGAAAGAACGAAGGGCTTCCTGGCTGTCTGAACGAACGGTTATGGTTGGCGTAGAGTGAGGGGGAATAGTAATGGCTTCCGATATGTCAAGGATCTAGGCGTCGGTTGGAGACGGTACTCCGCTATGCCAACGAGTGGGATGGTGAGAGCGGCATAGAATTGAGCGAAAGGCATCGCTACAGAAACGCAGCCAAGATTACAAGAGCTACTGGTAAAAATGTCTCGTTTTCTTGTAACAAGAGTCAGCAGTTTCCTCATGCCTTCGTGGTTTTGGTACACATTTTTATGACAAAGGTTTAAGTACAGCCAATTTTTAGTTACCATTGGTAAGCATTTAGTTCTTCTACAACTGATGTTAACACTGCAATTTATGATTTGCGCTCGTTCTTTTTTCGAAACGTTCCGTAACACCGATGGCTACGGTGGCAGCGATTGTGGTCAAGTCGTCGTCGTTATCGTGTCGACATCAGCCGCCGCTTCAGCTTCCCCCTCACCACTGAGCAAAGAAAGAGAAAACTGCACACCACAATCTCAAGAGTGAGCTCACGGAGCTGCGCGTGAACTTGCCTACCACGCTACCCTCGACCAATCGGAAGACGACTCTCCAAAGAACAGGGAAACGCCTTCCACCTACAACGAGATTACTAAACACTACTACCTGGGCAGCAGAACCTACTTCGTTCCTCATCCGCGCCTCAATAGAGCTCAAGCACTAGCTACAAACAAATGCACATCCCAATCAGTCGTTCTCACATAAAATCTATCCAGATACTTACACCGATGGTACTTGCTGCGATTGCGGAGAAATAACTATGTTAGAACACATGCTCTGGCGGTGTGCCCAGTCACGTTGTATCATCGATAACAGCTCGGCCAGATGGGAGGCGGTTCTTGGCAGTCCTCACCTGGCTGACCAACTCTGGGCTGTCCCGCAGGCCCACGATAGGGCCGAGAGGCTTGGCTCTCCGGTTCCCACGTGGGAGCGACCCGCTTCGTGACGACTCACGGTCTGCAGGACCTCAACAATGTTTTGCCATACCATATCGTACCGCTACTACATATGAGTGCTACAGACAATTGAAGGAATCGCATGCATCTCTACCACCGAGGATGTCATGCGACAACTGATTTAGCGATTCTGTGTTTCATATTGTACGTCCTTATTTTCGCTTTCTTTCTTTTTTTGCGCCTCAAATAGTTGGATCACGTCATACGGGCTGTTTGGGGAAGCGCTGTTTAGTCTTTGGGCGAGTAATAACTACACAAATTGGGACCTATTGGTTTAAAAGCATGCTTTGTTCATCACCATCCGCGGTGCGAGTGTTGTTGTGAACGATTCTAATTGCATCGGTTCTCACTCGACAAAAAGCCGATGCATGTGTGGATGGCCAGCGGGAACTGAGAAATGTTCCCACCATCTGACCGCTTGACACCGGAACTGAAACATAAGAGTGCTCGTGTACGGCCAACCTAGTGGAACCTCGAAACATTTAAGCGCCAATTATTTGAATATATGCGACTTTCACATGTTTTTCAAATCTACTATGCAATGTATGCGTTCGGCTTCTTGTATGAGGCTGATGGCGTGGCTCAACACAGGAAGGAGTGTGGTTGGTAAATTAACATGATAGATTATCTGTGTGCTTCACCACCATCTCTTTGATCTGCAAGACAGTAATAGGCAGCTGAAATTGCTTAAAATTAATGTGACGGCTACTTTTGAGTACAATTTCTGCAAAATTGGGGGAGTGCGTCCTATTTCACATGCTGGTCAAGCCCGAAAAAAAGAAACGGTTTTACTCGCCTTGCGACTTGTACACTTAGGTATTATTACTTACTGTGGCTCTTTTATTCGTAATTGAGAACGACGTCTAACTAATAAGGTACTCACGCAGTGTACATAAAAATAAGTTTGAACTGTGTTAAAAGTAAAGAGCAGAACTAATTCTGCAGCAGAACAGCACATCCACGATGTTACGGTCGTCGCGTATGTTTCTTAACTTCTCGTTGCTACAAAGTCACAGCCCAGAAGAACTTCAGGCTGAATGTTGCAGACAAAGCACATCCATTAAACGGAACTTTAACATGCACACCTAGTCTCCCAGAATGATTATAGGCTCAAACGCGCACGCACGCATCGCACTGGGTGCTCCATCCGCCTCAGCGACAGCAGCACATCCGTCGTTATCGAGTTAAACCACTCCAGTACGTCCTAAAAAGCTTTTTCCGACGTAGAAGTCATGTGTTGCTGAGTAGACCCCGTCAGTAGGAAGCAACCGCCACGGTGCTGATACATGACGTGCTATAGCGTATTCGCTCAAGCCAAGATGACGCCGAAACCTGCCTGCTCATTGATGGCTTTGCTGCGTGCGCAATATGGCGGCGCCCTTAATGAAACGATATATAGTGCCATTTGGTGACTCTGCGGCTGATGACATCTGCGCCCACCTTAAGCATGTTCTTTCCAATGGATAAGGAATCTTTAAGTCCTTGCATCAGACTATCATTTCTCCACAGCAGCGTAACATTGAAAGTTCGTGGATCGATATAGCATAATCAACTTATGTGACACTGAAGCAGATCATACGACCACTTTGTAATAGGGCTCCCTATTTCTCGTACAACGCTGTGACTTTCATGCGAATGTAAGTACTCTACAGGTACGCGTGCGTTCACCTGATAGCGCTCATTATTGATTGACGCTAACTTCCCCTTCAACTCTAGCGTTCTTTTATGTTAAAGCCCTTCCCAGAGACACAGCACTGTGCTTACAATAGGAACTAAGCAACACTGTGCGTGGTCTTCTAGTGAAAAAATGACATGTATTGTTTCATAGTATGACTTGGAGGTTAAAATATTTCCCAAGAGCAGAAAATATTAAGACGCTCTTGTTGCTCTTGAAGCTAAAAAAACTTGGCGAACTCGAGGCATGACTGCCATTAACAGGCCTTAGTGTTTTTGATTGAGCGCTCATGAGCTATGTTTTAAAAAAGCCGCAGTTCCCCCCGAAAGGTGAGGTATCAATTGCGATAGCGAAATTGTGGACAGCTAGCTACAGGATGTAAAGATAGTAGTTTTATTGGCCGTATAAACTTTTAAACATAGGCATAATAAGTAAATTTATAAGCATGGTGTCACACGTGCACAAGCAAGTATGAACACATCTCACCCGATGACCGCGGAAACTCGCGGTCAAAACGCTCGATTGAGGAATCGGGGCAGCAGCAGCGAGCGAATTGACTTTCGTGCTGCGTCTTGCACGAACAAGAAATAAGCCGCGAAAGCACAGTGCGTGGCGGGCTTTGTATCCTCCTCAGATGGTGTTCAAGATACAGCGGCCCGCACACGCGCACGCGGCCCCCCGGGCCGCCCGGCGTACAACGCGCCCACACCCCTCCTTAACCACGGTGGGCCTTGTCCCCGTGGGAGATGGCGTTCAAGATACAGCGCCTCGGGTGAGAGCGCGCAACCGTCCGGGCCACCTGCTGGAGCGGAAAGCACCCCTTTCTCCCTACCTTTCCTCCCGAAGCGCTGCGCGCGACAAAAGACGTTGCGCTTCCATCCGGCTTTCGTCCGTTTCGTGCGCGATATTGAGCCGTGATCGCCGGCTAACCATCGCACGCTTTCACTCACACATACAGCATACGACACGCTGTTTGATAGCCCTTGGGCTTTCTAGAAAACCGCACGGTGACGCTGACGATCTAAATGCGCTTGGATTGTCTATATAATCGCTATCGCAATAAAACAAGTGACACTGCTGGTAGTTACCTTTATGACATGAAACCTTTGTATTGGTCATTACAATGGTTTGTCTATATAATTGCTATCGCAATAAAACAAGTGACACTGCTGGTAGTTACCTTTACGACATGAAAGCTTTGTAATGGTCATTGCTAAGTAGCAAATGTTGTCGCCATAAGCGACATATTTAGGTGCATTTGAAGTAACCATTAAAGGGACCACTTCCTCCTCTTTGATGCACAAACGAGAAAATGTCCCTATCTTTTTTGTTACCAACTTTGTAGCGTGATGATTAAATAGGAATGTTTACGATGTTACAATGGTGCTTGTATGATGCACTACATTAGAATGTTGCGGGACTCAAAGCCGGAAGACATTTTCTTAATAGCTCGCACACTGAGCAGTAACGTATCTATTGGAGGAGAGCTTTTGCTGTATGTAGCACGAACGAATCTTTCTTAAACTCGAAGCTTTCTTGAGACAAGGTTCACTACATGTCAAGCAAGTAGCTCGCAACAACTTAAGATAAATGCTTGGCTTCCTTTTTTTGGCTCATTTTCTCTACACGGCTAACTTTTTGCTTACTTGCAGCCTTCATGTTAGCTATATACTGTCTTCAGACGACGGGAGAACCGGGAAGCTCATTGGGAACAACAAAATGAGCCATTCTTCGAGCGCAGGTTCGAAATGAAAGTGCAAGGCGGGACCATTACCGTAATGGACGCATGCGGGACGGTTTGGAAATTGCGACAGACAGTTGCCGCCGCTCGGTGACTGTGATCACGTCCTAACTGAGAGCCGGAGCTTAGCCGTAAATCGTGACTGTCATTATCAAGAGTAGAGCTTAGCGCCGCTGATCCTTGCGCTTGCAAGGCACGCAGCCTTCGTGAAACCCGAAAAATATCCAAGCAATGCAATTTAAATGACAGTGCTTGAAGAGATGTGTCAGTGCTATGTGCAAAAGAGTGTCGGGAAATGCACATAAGAAATTCTTTTTTTTTCCAGAAATATTCGACAATATCAAGCGGTTTCGTGCTATGCAATGACCTGTTTGTCACCAGCATTGAACAGCTCATGAGAAAGATAGATAAATAAATAAATGGTTAATAAATAAAATGAGCTAGTTAGCACCGGATGTGGTGCAACGAGTAGTAATAAGTTCTCCGTGAGTTCAGTTAATCACGCGAACAAAATGACTGCGTTCTCGCAGCACCACAGTGATTATTCTTGATAAAAATTATTACTTTCTGGGAGTGTGAAGATTACAATGTGCGATATTATCCGGCATTTATAGTGGGTTTGCCTTCCGGCGCTATCATCATCACTGGTATACGACATTTGCCTCTGTTAAGTGTTTACATTCACGCACTCTGCATCTAAACTGTAAGTAGTGTGTTTAGCAAGGAGTGGTTGACCATATTGAAATCCTTACTAGGCAACGTGGCCAGCAGTAACTTGGCGCGTGGTAAGGTTGCGAGGTGTGAGGGGGGAAGGTCACATGACCTCTTCGCTACAAGTTCGAGGCTGTCATGTAACAGTAAACAAACATTAGGTGCATCGATTCTGCGCGACCACCAAAGCATGTCGACATGAACACGTTACGCTGTGTTTACGGCGAGTGGTACTTCTTCTCAGCAGGCGCTTTTCTCTACGGATGTTTTGCCATGTCCGGCAGAAAACGATTAAAACCATAATCTCTGCCTCCGACGTAAGTAAAGACATGTTCTTGCTGATGGACTACTTCGTTATGATGGCTCAATAGCTTTACTATTACATATGTCCGACTGCGTTACTCACTCGCTTATAATTTTCTCCTTTCCTTGTCGTTGTCACCCTTAGGATATGTTCCTTGGTGATAAATGTCCCTGATTATTCTTTCTTCTTTTTGTTCCCCGAAAATGTTAGTGTTTATCAATCAATTAAAATGCGCGAGAAGAGATAAAAATCTTGTTCCTGGGTAGATGTGCTCGAATTGCACACAGCGTATGTTTTGTATAAGCCAGGGTGTGCCTCAGTGAAAGAAAAGCAGGAGGGAGATTGAGTGTTTCTGCGCCTGACATTGCAATATCTAAAGAACAGTGTTCTTGACCACAAGCATGCATTGGAGAAGATAGCAGTTGATAGTGAGAAAACATATGAGCTTTATCGATAAGAGAAGGGAAGTGAAGGCTCAAAGCTTGACAAATTGAAAACATAGCAAAAATAAATGCTGAATTTAAAATTATCCACCATGCTGTCTGGCTCGAAAACAGACATGCTTCAGGAAGCTTAATGTTCTAAAGACAACAACGAGATACACAGGACAGGCTGCGAAGTTTAATGAAATCATCAATATAAAGGGTTCTGAGAGATACTTTATATTATTTCATGAATTCGTTCCACAGTAACTCAAATTTCTCTATGACTTTTTCGTCTGTTCCCAGTCAAACGTTGCTTTTCAATTCCAAAGTACAACATACATACAAAAAAGTGTTTGTGTTCATACAAGGAGCCTTGCAGGTGGTTAAAAAATTGAAACTACGCTGGGTGGTTTCAACCCGTATTGAATATATAGGCTACCATCTCGGAAGTTATGCCGGGTCAAGTTTTCCAACCTCGTCCAAATAAAAGCTGCAGGTGAAAAACGTGTTTTATTGTATGAAAAGCCGTACTTGAAGCAAAGAGAACTGTAGTGAGCTGTGACGAACGTTGTCGGAATCAGGAGTAGTTCAGGAGGCACTATGTCTAATTTGTTCCAGTATAGTGCCAGTATTGGCACTATAAACAGCTGAGTTGCCTGTGAGAAAAGCATTAAACGAACAACTCGTGACCGAAAGTCATTGCAAGTCTGCGCAACATGCTCGCATTTGTAAGTGTGCACGACTGTATGCGCGACTGTGTGCGCAACAAGTGTGCACCACTGTGGCATTGTGGACATCGATTTGGTAGGTATAGAAGTAAACCACGCACCCTTAGATAAATCACAAACGCACATTCACCACAGAGGCAAAACTAGTGTTTCAGAAAAATGTCGCCCCAACGCGACCTATTCCTGGTACCTTAAGAGACACCAAGGTGCACTATATATAGACTTGATATGTAGACTTGATATGCAGACTTCATATAGACGTTCGATGTGATAAAAAGGAAAAATCCCGGACTAGGACGAATTTTTACTCAGCTGCGAAGCGGTATTTCTGAGAAACCCGTTTGGGTTCTCTTAGCAGCTTCGTGCTAATTTCGGGTGGATGATAACTTTTCCCTTTCGTGATACTTCCTTCATCTTAGGGGATCCCGCAGAACTAATTTGCCACCTTCAAATTTATTATGAGCATGAATAGGAGCATGCCATTTGACTTAATTGCGTGGGTTGCTGCACACAGTGGTGTTCGCTCGGCAGCATTCGCCCAATATAGGCCATGAAAATAAATTCATCTATTATTCATGCGGGACTGCGGAGTTATTGTTGCATGCGCCTTGAGTGGGAATCACAGGGAAAAATACTTTACTAAACATTCTTTCTCTTGCAGGATCAGCCGCTTTCATAGCACAAGATTCTGAGAGCATGGAGAGAACTTTCTGAGTGTACAACTTTCTTTAAGGGCACCCAGTGAGCTTTAGTATTGTTTTCTGTGTCTCAACTCTGTCTGAAGTGAGCTGGTTTACACAATTTTCGTGCTTATCATTTTTATCGCTTCACTTTTTTGTGCCCCCTCCCCCCCTCTCCATTCAGTCAATATGCTGGGCAGCATGTGCCAATGAGCACATAGTGGTTGTCATGCGGAAGCTCAGTTTGGGCCTTTTAAGTGAGCTTCTTCCGAGCATAAACTAGGACTGTGTTCAAGTTCTGGCTCTTAGGGGAAACAAAACCATCGTGTCACCAAACTTTGGCGATATTTGACACGTTGTGTCCACAGACACGTTGAGTCTAATACTATATTGTAGTACCCGCCAATGGCGGACACATAAAAAGAGCTTTTACGAATGTAAGATCCTCTTGGCAGAACTTCTTCGCGATAAGGTAACCTCACTAGCTACAGGATTATCTGACTGAGCTATCTAGGTTGTTCGGCTGCCGTAGTCAGAAGTTCAGCCCCTCCTATGACAAAAGGTTCTTTTTTTTTAATCTAAGGGTACTAAGCTCCAATTCACCTCCTCCAGTATACTACAACCCCAGGCTTGGAGTGGCGTCTGACATCGGCAAAAGATACCAAGAACCAATGGGGCTATACTAGTTCAGGTACAACCAAATTAGGAAAACCCACCATGCTTCAACAAAAGACACTCCCTTACCAGAACAGACATTTGCCTCCCTGATGTAGTATTCGGGCCCTCCCTCTCAAATGACTCATTACATCAACCAACGGCCCTCAGTCCCCAGCAGCTGCGGAGTGCCTGACCAAGGCGGCAGACACACCTGTAACGCAGCAGAGGGTGTTAAGAATTTATGAACCCGGACAGGCCGCCAATGAAAACTGTATGTGGCAACCTTTAACACCCGAACTCTCTCGCGTTCGGCCAGGTTAGCAGGTCTCTTTGAGGAACTATCAGGCATTCTTTGGGATATCATCGGACTTAGTGAGATTAGAAGAACTGGTGGTGCTTATACGGAGTTGAATAACAGCCATGTCCTAAGCTATAGAGGTCTCCCAGATAAGAAGAATATGGGGTAGGATTCCCAATGCATAAGGACATAGTAGGCGACATTGACGAATTCTACAGCATTAATCAGAGGGTACCAGTTGTCGTTTTTAAACTTAATTAGAGGTACAGAATAAAGGTGGTACACGCCTACGCTTCAACCTCCGCTCATGATTATGATAACATAGATCAGTTTTATAAAGGTGTTGAATTAGCGATGAGAAAAACGCAAACTCAGCATACTGTAGTAATAGGTGACTTCAATGCAAAAGTGGCGAAAAGAAAGGCTGGTGAACAAGCATTTGGCAACTACGGCATCAATTCTAGGCTGTCTAGAAGAGCGATCCTGCTAGAATTCACGGAAAGGAAAAGAAAGCTGTGAATAGTGAACACCTTCTTTATGAAGCGTAGCAGTAGAAAGTGCACCTGGAAAAGCCCTAACGGTGAAACAAGAAATGAAATAGATTTGATATTTTTCTGCCGATCCCAGCATAGTGCAGGATGTTAAAGTGTGAGGCAAAGTGCGGTGATCATAGGGCAGCAAGATCTAGGATTCCCCTCAATATGAAAAGAGAAAGAGTAAAATTAGTCAGGAAGAAACAGGCCAACCTAGATGCAATAGGGGGAAACACCGAACAATTCAGGCTGGTACTTACAAACAAATACGCAGTTGGGACAGAAAGATGAAGATGACATAGAAATAATGAATGAAGCCGTAACTAGCCTAGGTTCAGAAGAAACAATTTAAATGGGCGGTAAGGCACCAAGGCAACCAGTAGTAAAGCTCTCCCAAGTAACAAAGTACCTAATAAAGAAACGACAGAAATGAAAGTGTCCAACTCAAGACATCAGGTAGAATTCGCGGAACTGTCAAAACTGATGAACAAGGAAAAAATGAGGGATATTCGGAATTACAACGAGAGAAAGAATGAGTAAGCGGTAAAAAATGGACGCAGCATCAAATGAGTGAGAAGGAAACTTAACGTAAGACAAACTAAGATGTATGCACTGAAAGATATACCAACATCAGCAATCTCGAAGATATAGTAAAAGCAGTGGAAGAATTCTATGCTGATCTGCACAGTACCCAGAGGAACCACGATACCTCTACTCGAAATAGCAATGAACAGGTTACAGAGACTGCTTCTATAACTAGCGATGAGAAAAATGGGGAAAAGCGGCTGGAGAAGGTGGACTACCAGTTGATTTATTCAAAGATGGAGGAGACACAATGCTTGAAAAACTGACGGGCCTCTAAACGAACTGTCTATCGACTTCAAGGGTCTCAGAGAACTGGAAGAATGCCAACATTATACTAAACCACAATAAGGGAGACGTTGAAACATTAAAAATGTATAGGCCCATTACCTTATTCCCAGTATTCTATAAATTATTCACCAAGATAATTTTCAATAGAATAAGGGCAATACTGGACTTCAGTCAACTAAGGAAACATGCTGGCTTCAGGAAGGAATTACAATGAATTACGTCCATGTCCTCAATCAGGCAATCGGGAAATCCGGAGAGTACAATCAGTCTCTCAATATCGCTTTCACAGAATACGAAAACGCATTTTGTTAAGTTCACATACCAGCAGTCATTAAGGAATTACGTAATCAAGCAGTACAGGACGCTTACATAAATATCTTGGAAAATATTTGCAGAGATTCCACAGCTACCTTAATTTTTCGCAAGTAGGAGGATACCTATGCAGAAAGTGGTCAGACAAGGATAAATCTCTCCAGTGCTATTCACTGCGTGATTTTAGGCAGTATTCAAGCTATTAAACTGGAAAGGCTTAGGAGTGAGCATCAACGGCGAATATCTCAGCAACCTGCGGTTTGCAGATGACATTGTCCTGTTGAGCTGCACTGGGGACGAGTTACAACAAATGATTCAGCACCTTAACAGAGAGAGTGTAAGAGCGAGGTTGTCTAATATGCAGAAGACAAAGACAATGATCAATAGCCGGGCAGGGAAACACGAGTTCAGGATCACCAGGCAGCCTGTAGAGTATGTGAAGGGGTATGTTTACCTAGGTCCATCCATACGAGAGGGAAACTTACAGAAGAATAAAAATAGGTTGGAGCACCTACGGCAGACACTGTCAGCTCCTCGTTTGAAGCTCACCAATATCATTTCAAAGAAAGGTGTTCAATCAGTGCATTTTACCAGTGTTGACATATGGGGCAGAAACTTGGAGGCTGACAAAGAAACTTGAGAACAAGTTAAGGACCGCGCAAAGATCTATGGAACGAAAACGTTAAGCGTAGCGTTAAGAGACAGAAAGAGAGTGGTGTGGATCAGAGAGCAAAACGGGGATAGCCCATATTCCAATTTACATTAAGAGAAAAAATGCAACTCGGCAGGTGTAGTATTGCTTAGGTTAGATAGCCGGTAGACCATTCGTGTTACAGAATTGGTGCCAAGAGAAGGCAAGCGCAGTCGAGGATGGTAGAAGACTACGTGGGGCGATGAAACTGGGAAACCCGCTTGCGCTAGTTGGAATCGGATGGTGCAGGGCAGGGGTAATTGGAGATCGCAGGGAGAGGCCTTCATTCTGCAGCGGACACAATAGGCTGATTATTATTATTATTATTATTATTATTATTATTATTATTATTATTATTATTATTATTATTATTATTATTATTATTATTATTATTATTATTATTATTATTATTGGAACGACCAGTTCAGAGAGAAATATATAGCCCCTCGACTTTTGTAAAAGTGAAAGTGAAAGTTCCTTTTTTTTTTCAACGAAAAGAGGGCGCCAAGACAATAGGCAAGAGCCTGACAAGGTCCCGGTCACCCATAAAACAGCCGGCATTGTGCACAAGCACTTCATAAATTCACAATGAATTTCTCAAGCATTATAAAAGCATGAAGCAGTAAGTTAACATGCACAAAATTTGTACAAGAAAAGAATAAATTGAATACACAACTTATCGTATGAGCGGTATAAAGATACATAATTTTTTTACAAACATAAAAATATCAGTCCTAAAACACAGAAACAATATGACACAGCTTACAGCATGTGCGATATAGAAAAACATTTGAAAGGTAGTAAAATAAATGCAAAGAATGTCGACCAAATAAATATCTCATTCCGTTTGTTGCAATAGGTATATTTTAATTGTAGATTTAAAGCGTTTTTCTGGAAGGTAATACTCAGTTTCAAAGGGAAAGTTATTTATTACCGTGGGAATTTGGTAGCTTAGTGTTTGCTTGCCATAATTGGTGCGTGTGATTGGAACAAGCTTACGTTTCGTCCGAAAAGCATAGCGGGTGCGGGAATTATCTGGAGAAAAAAAGAACAATCTATGATGATGGATGTACTTACGTAGGCAGAAGTTATATACTTCTTTTACTTTAAGGATGCCATATTTCTGAAATAGTGGTGACGTAGGTAAATCTGAAGGTCTTTGACAACATTCGTTTCAATGTTCCTCGTTCATCAACTAGGTATGGTGAGGCAGGACGATGTCTATGTACCAAAAAATTTTAATGATCTACCTGATGAATTTTTCTCGGTTCAGTCAAAAAAGGTTTTAAAGAAAATGTCATCTTCAATATGAGTTGTTTATGTATGGGTATGTGTTTATTTGAAATAATTTGGTTGTTTCAACCTATATATATATATATATATATATATATATATATATATATATATATATATATATATATATATATATATATATATATATATATATATATATATATATATATATATATATATGAGCATAAAGAAATGTTCACTACGTTGCCATAACTTTCCTTAATTTTAGTTCTTTTTTCTATATTAGCATGAAAAAAAATGTTCGCTAATTTGGAATAACCTCTGTTTAACTTTTTGTTGTTGATATATCTAAGCGTACTCGGTTCACGCTACATTGTAATAACATGTATTTAATTTTCCTTTTGTTTCCACAATGTTTTCTCGGCCTTGAGGTAACGCCTCTGTGTACATACACTGACCTCATCGCTGTTGCCGCTGCTGCCAGGTTTGGTCACACAAGCCATTTAGGCTTCCACAGGCCCGCGTATTATGTATTTGTTCTTGTGGTGTATAAATAAAAATAAATAAACAAGCAAATTATTGTTATTATTATAATTATTTTTTGTGGGATCGAATCCCGGCCACGGCAGCCGCATTTCGATGGGGGCGAAATACGAAAACACCCGTGTGCTTAGATTTAGGTGCACGTTAAAGAACCCCAGGTGGTCGAAATTTCCGGAGTCCTCCACTACGGCGTGCCTCATAATCAGAAAGTGGTTTTGGCACGTAAAACCCCAAATACTATTATTATTATTATTTTGCCCACCGATGACCGAGATTGGGTACAAGTTTTGAAAAAAAAAAGACAATGTTCAGGAACACCTAATGCATTGCACTGGATAATAAAGACGTTCTAGAAAACCTCTCCAAAGAACATGGACGGGATCGGAACTTATTGCCCTCTGTAGCGCGGCTAATTGTGATAATCAGTGTGCAATGAGGCTGACGATGCCGAGAAAGACTGGATTAAATTGGGACGTGCCCCACAACTATAACGATTTGTTTGACGTTCAGCACCAGTATGCGCAACATCTGCTCGTGGCAGTGCTATATCTTTTCTTTTTTTTTTCTCTCTGCCCCTTGCAGCAATCTTTCTTATTTCATTAGGAAGAACAAGGAAAATTTCCTTAAATATTCCTCGTGGTTCCTATGAAGAAGTTCTGATGGAGAATAATTATATTACCATCGCAGCGTTCACAGAAGCCACAACATAACAATAAAATTGCTGTTGGGGCAGTGCGATAATTTGACGAAACATAATACTGACGAAACTGTCCATGCAGCACTTGAAGAACGGAAGTGCCTTTCGAGTCTGCTTGCGAAAGGTGAGCAGTATGGCAACTCCACCTTCTTGGCCGTACCGTAAGGCTAAAAACGCGACATTCACCCGAGCTCGTCAACATCTGCATGGTCGAATTGCACCAATACATGCAACTGCAGCTTTTGCATTGTCTTGCTTGACGTGAAGCAATCTTACTGTGTTACTTGCGAATAGGCATCCCTTTGGCAAATTCGTACTTCTTCCCACTTAGAATTACGGACTATGTTCACGGCAACACAGCTACATCAAAATGAGCAGTCAATAACAGTGAAAAATACTTTTGCGCTAGAATGATTCCCTAGAGAAAATTCCAGTGGAACCTGTAGGTGAACATATTATTAGCGAAGGTGAATGGCTAATGGCAAACTGTACTTACGAAAGAAAGGTTTTGGCAATTACGCCCTTTTCCTGATACTTGTACAGCACAGAATGGTCGCGGCCTTTGGTTACGGCTGTCATATTTGCTGTTTTTTTCTCCTTTTTATGTGATATGGTGTTTTTGGTGGTGATAAAGTGTTTTGAGAGAATACCCCTACATCATTTTTTTTTAATTTTCGAGGTCTCCTGACAATCGGGCAAATGCATAAACCCATAAGCCCTTGTTTGTGGCTGTCTGGCAACCAAAGAAAATCATCTTTTGATTACAACAAAAACAACAAGAAGAAAGCCCTGCCTTAGCGGAGCGTGTGAGGTCTTTTCATAAACCGCATTCTTTACCAGAATTATAATTTCTTTCTGAAATGTCACGCGTGACTGGGTCGGAAAAAATTTCCTGCTAATGCTTTATTTTTTTTTTACTGTAAGACACCTTGCCTCTTTGTCGGAACATGCGAAAGGGAAGATATCGCATTCGGTTTCATACAGTACACTCTCGCTTCGCAAATGATCTTTCATGTTTAAAACATTGCTTGTGCCTTTCACGAAAAAACAGTTTTTCACTGCGACGATTATTTCAAATGATAAGGCAGATATGCCTTAGTTTTTTCAGCCACGATTCCTTACACATCCTACAATTCAGTATGTTCATCATGCTGAGCTCGCTGGAACAATGAGTTGTGAAAATGCACCATCTTCTCTAAAATGAAGCAATCCAAAGGCTACAACAGGACGCAAACAATGCATGAGGCTTTGGGTCGAAATAAGCATCCTGGCAATACCTAGCATAGTGCCACATAGCTCCGTCAACGCTGTCACGTGAAAATGTAAAGATTAAATTATATTGAAATGCAGAGAGATTACTTTAAGTGCGGAACATCCCGGAGTTATGAGGATACTCAAGGAAATATAAACTTGTGCTTCGAGAATGCTTGCCTTGTAATTTGAAAGAAAGAAACTTAGCGATAGCGAAAATCAATGCTATTTTTGTTTTAGTTTCTGAACATATAACGTTAGTCTATTGGTTCATTACGGTGGAACTGCAACAAGCTTCATTACAAAGTGGGGTCTATTAAACTACGATTCACTCCCTCAAATTTTATCGTATTGAAGCATTTCCAACATATAACGCCAGCGTTTCTTCAAGAACTGTTTATTTAATACTGAAAGAAAACGTACCACTATGCGAAATAATGTAGGTGCAGAAGTCAAGCACTAACAGACGCACCTGCGCTACAAGAGAGTGTAAGAATATATACAGCAAAGTTTGCATCGTGCAGTATGTAGGGCTTAGGCACGTAACCATTATACATATACATATGTATTATGCCAGGTCAAGCTACAGAACAGGTGTTCGGCTTTAACTCAGGAAGAGGACCTTAGTGTTAAAGCAATGAACGACAATCTTGTGGGCATCATTAAGGAGTGTGCAATAGAAGTCGGTGGTAACTCCATTAGACAGGATACCAGTAAGCTATCGCAGGAGACGGAAGATCTGATCAAGAAACCCCAACGTATGAAAGCCTCTAACCCTACAGCTAGAACAGAACTGGCAGAACTTTCGAAGTTAATAAACAAGCGTAAGACAGCTGACATAAGAAAGTATAATAAGGATAGAATTGAACGGGCTCTCAGGAACGGAGGAAGCCTATAAACAGTGAAGAAGAAACTTGGAACTGGCAAGAATCAGACGTATGCGTTAAGAGACAAAGCCGGCAATAGCATTACTAATATGGGCGGGATAGTTCAAGTGGCTCAGGAGTTCTATAGATAGTTATACAGTACCAGTGGCACCCACGACGACAATGGAAGAGAGAATAGTCTAGAGGAATTCGAAATCCCACAGGTAACGGCGGAAGAAGTAAAGAAAGCCTTGGGAGCTATGCAAAGGGGGAAGGCAGCTGGGGAGGATCAGGTAACTGTGCTGTAGCTGTTCTGTAGCTTGATCCGGAATTCCTCTATTTTCCCTCTTACCGCTAACTCATTGATCGGCTTCTTATGTACCAGTTTCTTTCGTTCCCTCGTCAAGTCTAGGCTAATTCGAGTTCTTACCATCCTATTGTAACTGCTGCGTACCTTGCCTAGCACGTCCACATCTGTATGTATGATATCATGAAGTTCCTATACACTCGGCAAATATAGCAGAAAGAATCTGATACTTCCGATATTCCTGGCAGCGTTTCCCGCGTTCTCATTTCAGTATTGCGCGTGTTTGCTTTCTTTAATATATTTTCTCATATTTATACCTCCCCCTTCTCTCTGCCATTGTAGGGCAGAAAACCATAAGCCTCGCTCCTGCAGTGGGGGTCATAGCGCTGGAAGACACGGACATTGCTACACACTAAACATTTTTACACCCTCATGGGTGTTCAGAGGGGTGCGTTCTACATTTACACCCACGTCCACACCCATTTAGCACCCTATTCGGTCAAAACACCCTATCACAAGGGTGTATACCACACATAAGGTGCGACTTTGCTAGAAGAAGGGTGTTAAATCAACGACTGAAGGGTGTTGAACGCATTGATGCATAAACCTAAGTAACGTGTACACGTCCACGCATTGAGCAAGGTGTCTATGTATTGCATTTTTAATGCGAAAGCATTTTATGGCCTTTCAGGTAGGAAAGATGGCGTTCTCCGCAACAACCATCCATACGGGACCCTGCTCATGCCAATCTTGTCATTTCCCTTGAAAGCATTCAGAACCGCGCCACCCTTTTATTCTCTCAAATTATTCACGTCATTCTAGCGTCACGTCCATGAAAAGAACACTAGGTCAACCTGACCTTTGGTTACGTCGTAGGTACCTTCGTCTCTGTATTTTTCATAGAATATGGTACTTTAACCCTTCTCTTAAAGAAAATATTTTCACCCCACCAAGTTATATCTCGTCTCACATGGACCATCAACACAAAATTCATGTGCCATTCTTCCTTTTTGCCAAGAACAGCCACTGAATGGAACCGCCTTTCCGCCTCCACAGTCTCAATTTGTGACACCACTAATTCAACATCGCTGTTCAAAGTGTCTTACAGTTTTATTTTCTATTCTTGCCCTGCAGTGCAAATATTGTATACTTTCACCCCTTCTTTCTGTTGTATCTACTAGGCCTTGAAAGTATGTATAATAAAGCAATAAAATGTGATGTCATCAGCGTCTTCTATGACGACAGTAGTGATACAGAAGGCAGTAAATAGAACAACGTTAATTATGAGCAATTATGGGTAAATAATGTGTATTAGGGTGGAATAAATTCGGTTAAGGTTCGTACAAACTGTAGCAAGGTGGATTGCGGCAGATGAAGGTAGAATTGTAAAGGACACGTGACAATATAGTGCGTATCACCGTCACGTGACAATTGCAAGTGTACATCCATGAAGTCATTAAGTTTTCGCATTCCTAAGTGACTGTCGATCTTTTTCTAGGATTCTGATGTTACTGGCATGATGGCCACTCCAAAATGTATCATTGAGAAAATGTACGCACTTTCACTTACAATTTAATTATCACTATATTTTGTGCTCACAATTATATCATCATGCAATTAAACACTTCTAAGACAAACTGCAATAGCAGAATGAAAACGCGCGAGCAACTTGCACAATTCTGCACGAATGTTTCGGTGTCCTTAAAAGCCCAACAAAAAGTGGCGAAATTAAAGAAGCTGTGTGGATACATTGCTGAACAAACAGGGACGTGCTGTTAGACGAGCCTCTGCTGTACAACGCCATCAACGCACAATTTGCTTGGTGAAGCCATAACGAAGACATTTATAGCGGCGAGATCACGCTGGAAGTTCTCAAATCCGAATCTCCACGTACCTTGCCTAAGTTATTCAGAGTTTTACTAAGCTACTGGTCTGCTTTCTAAGCGCATCCTCGGACACAGTTTGTAAGGCTCAGCCTATATATTAGGAGCTGGTGTCGTCAGAGCTGTAATTGCTTATCCACAGCATACGCTCTTACAAACACATTCTTCAGTCGCCTCATGAATGCTTACGCGTCGCTGTCCCACGACCAAGATGTGAGGGTCTTTATCGAGCCAGAATATTGCTGTAACTATACTGTGACCTCGCAAGGTTGCTTCGTTCGGACGCAGCAAATAATCTAATCGCACCAGCAGAGGAGCGCCGATTGTCTCGCTCACGGTCCCGATTTGTGCACTGTACCCTCCGTCATGCAGCACAGACTGCGCCCCCTCCCCCCAAAAAAAATGCTCGGCACAAAACGTAGCAACAACTACCCGCCTCACCGCTCTAGTTGGAGACCAGAACGAAGCAGCAGCAAACAGGTGGCCGTGAGAGCAAGCAAACCTGTCAGAATAAACGTTCAATTTGCTAGGCCGCCCCTTGCCCAATGAGAAGCGACCGGAAGTGACGAGAGGACGCTGTACAGTCACATGCCGTCACTTCGGCGCGCGGCAGGACGGGAAGGCGGAAGCTACGCCATAATTGCATTCTCTCGCTACATGAAATGCGTTCGCGTCTCGCATTGTGCGAAATAATTTTACACGTGTGATTAGTTTTGTGCGCGGTGTAGAAAAAGGTGTGGCCCGTGCTTTGTGTATTACTCGTGCTCCACTTCAAAGCAAAGCGTTCGTACGCACTGGAAGATGGATCCACAGACGCCGAGATGAGCAGTTGCCATGTGCCCTGTGTCGGCGGTCGGTAGTACTGCCATAATGGGAATTTTCAGGCAAGTGCCCATTTATTTGGTATTTCTTTGGTGGGTTACGTGTTTTTGTTCGCTCTAGAAGTTTCTTACTGTGATCTCGTAGCATAATTCACTAATATAAGAGCAAGAGCAGCTGCACTCCTAGTAGGGCAAGTTAACTACCTCGATCGCGCCCTGTCTTATATCGGGCGCGGTGCGCCTGCATAGTTACGCTTTGTTTCTCTGAGCGTGAACGTTCGTAGATGTGATTCTTTTGTGCGTTCAGCGTGGCTTCTTGTAATGTGGTCGACCACTTTTGCGTCGCGTAGAAAAAGGACGACTGACTTTGCCACCTTTCGAAAGAACTGGCGCGGTATTGGTTCTCCCTGAAGCGGTCGCGTGCTGCTGTTGCTGCTTGCCGGGCGCCTTTAGCATGTTTTCGGCTCGTTTTGTTTGTGCGTGTGTGCGTGCTCGCGCTCGACTCGATTCGTGTGTGTGCGTGCCCTCAGCTCGCTTTGTGCGTGTGCGTGCGTGCGCGTGCGTGCGTGCGCGCGTACATGCCGGTTTGTATGGGCCGGCGTGCTTGCGTGTGTCTAGTGCGTACGTGTTTTGTGAGCTTGTTTCTGTGTGGGTAGCTGTGTGTGCGTGCACGTGATAGCGTGTCTGCCTGCATGTATGTGTGCTTGTTTGTGTTTATTAATGTGCGCGTGCGTGCTTTTGTGTCTGCGCTTTGAGAGTGCGTATATTTGTGTGCGCGCGAGTGCGTTTTGTGTGCGTGCATATGTATTGCATAAGGCCGGTAGAGTTTTACTCGCAATAAAGCTCTTCCAATTTGGTGCAGCGAGTGTTGCCGCCTGAAACCCGAGTTTGGTTTCAAGCCAACCTGGACAACTGCTGTATGAGGCGCCGTTTCGCAGGAGGATCAGTGGGAAGGCGTCAGGTATACATTTCCTCCTTTTTCCCTCCTCTGCCCTTATGAATTGATATCCTTGATTGTTATTCTAAAGGGAACGTTACATCCAGAGCATAAATAAATGATTAAGAAATCTGGCAGTGTGTTTCACCATTACACTAATTCTGATCTTAAAGACGTGAATTTCCCATTATCCCACATTTCCGTTGATACAGACAACCGCTGAAATTGTGAACAGCAGGTTATTCGAGACGTCCTACGTATATAGCAATTGTCTTCAGGAGCTCTAATGAATTTTGAAAATTTGGAGTGTTGTTGTGCTTTAGAGGTATCATATGCAAGCTTTAGGTCTCTCCTGGTAGTTTGCATGCCCTTCGAGAGCTGTCGCCTATAGCCCTATTGAAATTCGTAACTACAGTTTGGAGAACTAGGGAAGCAGCAAGGCTTGTCCTGGCTCTCGAGCAAGTGTTTAAGCTGGAAGTGTAGGTTGAGGAGTTTGGGGTTGGTCACACGAAGGATTTTTTATGCCTTAGCAGTAGGAGTGTCATAGGATAAAAAAAATGCAGTGTGTTAAGCGTGGGAAGCTGCTTATGTGGTAGAGGCTTGTGTGTTTGTTGTGTGTGCGTGTGTGTGCGCGCGCGCGTGCATGCGTGCATGCGTGCGTGTATGTGAATTCGCTCCTCACAAGGGAGTGTGTGTGTGTAAGTGAGCTACTTCTTTGCTGGTGCTATTTTCCAAAAATTGGGAAGAAAACACAATGATCAATATAACTTGAAATAATAAGCGATGCAAAGCATGCTGGCAGAGTAGCGACAGCAGCATATCAGCATACAAACGTGCAGCTGTGTGACAATGTTAATGCATGACTGCAACATCTGGAAGGAAGCTTGCTCCTTTTTCAGTAAGCAGCACAAAGTCCATATTTTTTTGCTTTTCTCGTGCAAATCAAAACGAGGCTCATTGCCAGTGATCTTGTCTTTCATTCTAATAGCATTTGTTTATCTTGAACTTAGAGCGTTGTTTCTCGCAGGTCATGCAGATGATAGCAATTTCACAATGCCCAGCCTTGGTGCCCTCCATCAAGAGCAAGCCACTTGCATTCGCCTTCAGGCAGATAGATGGTTGATGTCTTCTAGGAAGCAGTTGGGAAGACAACATTGTAAGTAGATATAGGTGTGAAGTTTAATATAGTAAGTCAAGTTATAATTTAAAACTCTGAGGCTTCTTGGCGGTCTAAGCTTGATATTATGTGAAGTTGTGTATGTTTTAAATATTGCCGATTGTACTGCATACTGCAGGTATGACTGCTGATCCAAAGCATACACTTGCATTTTCTTGATGGCCTTTCATAATGAGGATTTTCTTTGTGCAAGAATATTCACAGACTGGAGCATTCCAGCATGATATTCTTTATTGTGCATTCAGTGCTAATTTCGTATGACATTCCTGCTACCAATGTTTTTGCAGGAAAGGAATATTTCTTTACTCCATGCAATGAGCTTGTTATTTGCTCGTTGCATTACCCTGCTACCTTTAATTTAATCCCGTATAATTCTCAAAACCTTAAAATTTGAGCTGTTTTTATTTCAAATAGAATATCAAAATGCGCCGGATTGCAATCTAGACTGCAAGGGATTTGAAGAAATTACAAGAAACTAGGACCTCTCATGGGCGTTAAAAAATATTTCCGCAGGCATTGCGCCTATTTCTTGTACTGAGCTAGCTGCTCATGAATATTGCAAGCATAAGTCATTTCACACAGTTTTGCAGGATATAGTAGGCCTATCATTGTCACTAAGCACAACCTTTCCTCATTTGCATCATGAAAATCTGCCTCATGCTTAATTTGCGACAAGTCTTGAAAAATGAATGTTTCATAATTTTGAAACTACACAAAGTATTGGTTGGGGCTTGGCAATTTTCAGACAACTTGACCATGTTGAACCTAGCCATTACAAGACGAGAAAAAAAAACATGCACAGGAGGACTCATTCAATCAAATGCAATGCTGTGGTGATTTTCCATGTGGAAAAATTACTTTTAGGCGGGAAAGGGTGGGTAGCCAACTTACAACCATAGCGACTCATGCGGGTAGTGGCAACACAGGATGAGAAATGGTTGTGGCTCTGAGGTTCATTGAATATGAACACTTATATACAATCCCTCCTTCCCCCAATGAGGGGTAACCGTGCAATATATTTCAGGTGGTAAAGATGATTTTTTTAGGAGACGAGGAATTTCAGGCTCTAGTTGAGAGGCTACATAAAGAAGGACCATGTATGTATTCGCAGAATAACATCAACTGCCTTGGAGGGGTATCACAGTTTAGAGCATGAAGTAAAAAGTGGGAGCACGACGAAGGATCATAAGTTTATTTAAACTTATGATCTTTGGGAATACTACTTGTCACCATATCGCCAAGCTAACCCATTGAAAGAAAGAGGCCTGCTCTAAGGAAAATAGTTAACACATGCTAAATTTTCAAGGAAAGTATGCCGAAATGTCAGTTCTTACTAAATTAGTAAATAAGAAATACACAATAAATTTCAGTATACAGAAATGTTCTAATAAACTGCATTGGAGAGTTGGAGATTGTTGGGCTGGATGCAGGTATTGCAGGGCAAATGAGAATGCCAGTGGGGGTTCCCTCATTTTCATTTTGTGTGCACTCTGTAAAACTACTCTGTCTCCTAGTGTAATAATGTTGTGTAAAAACAGCCATTCTTTAGTGTCTTATGCATGTCACTCTTAATGTGCCATATCCCGTAAGGTTCTCAGCTGCAGTACTTATAAAGTGTAATGCAGAGATATATTGCAGATTTCATGTCAATTTATATTAAGGTAACATACACACTCTTGGACAAATGTCTGTTGACAGATGTCATTGGTAGTGTCATTAAATTTAATTCACTCTTATTTTCTATGGTGAAAAGGCTACTGTAAATTTATTTGCTTTTGCTGCTGTATGTTCCTTGTATTCAAAGTGACATAGTGGTTTAGTGTTCACAGTAAATACAATTCCTAAATTTGCAAAATAAAGATTTTTCCTACCTTTCACCTGTCTTGCCCAGTTGCCTGAGCTGTGCATTGTTCCCAGTCACAATAATTAAGTTTGTTACTTTCAGGAGCTTGTTGCCTTATCAAATTTTCCACAGTGTACATGTGTAATTGCAGACTGAACTCTCATGATTCTCTTCTTATTTTGCTAATGCAGGACGCAAGATTCCAGCAATGCCATGCGCTGCATTTATTGGTCAAGGTGCTCAGAGAATGGAGTCCCTGCACCTCGTGTTTAACCGTGAACATTTTTTTTCTTTTGGAAAGCTAAACGTCATTTGCTGCATCAATTGCATTTTTGCAGCTCAGATGTGTACTATATTTTTCTAATTTTGAATCAATTAATATTCACTGTGCAGTATAAAAAATGATGTACAGTGGGAAGGACAAGGACTGCGAGAGATGACATACACTGCGCTGACTTCCAACAATATTTTATTGCGTTGCCACATAGTGTGTTTATACACAAGAGGGGTCATGGGGGGGGCGCAGAAAATGAAAGCAGTCACAAGGGGTGTTCTAACAGCAAGTCAATGTACTAAGAACATGGTCACGAAAAAAAAATAATATCTATCTGTGGAGATACAAAACTTCACTAGGGGTCAGCGTGATAGAGGGGGAACTAACGCACACACTACCCAATTTCCTGGTGCAATCAGCTTCAATAATGTACCGGGTGAGCTGTGTCTCGCTAGAACTTGCGTATCTTCAAAGAGGGGCATGCAGCAGCAGTCCCGGCAATGAATGCCCAAGTGGCCTTGAACAGTGTTATGGACGTTATAGTGCACTCTTAAACGATCATTTAGGCACCTGCCTGTCCGTCCAACGTATTTACTGCCTCAAAACAGGGGAATATGGTAAACCACATTCGGTGCACATATCGCAAAATCTTTTCTGTGCCTGACAGAGCAAGAACTCTGACGCGATTTAGGCGCGTTTACATGCTTACAGAGCTTTGCCAGCGTTTCCGGGGCTGAGAAAAGGACTGGGATTCCTGGAGGTTGCCGAATCTTTTTTAGCCTATCGGAGACATCGTGCACATACGGTAGCACTGCGAACCTGTGTTTCAACCGGCTGGTTCCTTGACTGTGCTCATCACGTTTTGTGCCCTTCAGAAGCTGTTCCGCTGTGGCTGAAATTAAGGCCAAAGGGTAGCCAAACCAAGAAAAGTGATCCACCTGTGCAGCTATACTATCTTGCATTTCATGTGAGCAAGATTTATTGGAGCTGTTAACGAGGCAAAACTGAACAATACCTCGTTTAACAAGCTTTGAATGTGCAGAGTTAAAGGGCAAGAGTGACTTCTCGGTTCAAAGCACTAGCACACCAGTTTGTTTTCAAGGCACTGCCTGAGATCTAGAAAGCGCAAAGAATCATCAATGGGGACCTCATTTGTTAGTTCTAGAGGCTGCAGCTCTTAAAGATCTGCAAGTCTCCCAAAGCAGCAGGCTCTAAAGCGTGATCAGTGCAATCATTAAATACCGGGTATTCGTCCACAAACCTGCACACTTTGACAACGTGAGACGCATCCAGGTGACCTTGAATGTTTCAATCATGATTAGCTAGATAAATATCAGTGGCGGCGCCGAGCATGATCCTTCACAATATACAAATAAATGGTGTTTGTATAGGATCATGCCTCACGCCGTAACTATGTGATATTTATCTAGCTCATGATTTCGATATTGAAGGTCACCTAGATGCATCTCCTGTCCAAGTGTGCAGGTTTGTAAATGGCTACCTGGTATTTATTGATTGCACTGATCACGCTTTCGAGCCTGCTGTTTCGGGAGTCTTGGAGATGTTTAAGAAAGCCTCTACAACTAACGCATGAGGTCCCCATTGATGATTCCTCGCGCTTTGTAGATCTGAGGCTGGTGCTTCGAACCGAGAAGTAAGAAGTCACTCTTGCCCTTTAACTCTGCACACTCAAACCTCGTTAAATGAGGTATTAAACGTTTTGCATCCTTAACAGCCTCAATAAATCTTGCTCACACGAGATCCAACATAGTCTTGCTGCACAGGTTGATCGCCTTTCTAGGGTTGACTACCCTTTGGCCTTTATTTCAGCCATAGCGGAACAGCGTCTGAGGGGCACAAACCGTGATTCGCCTGCTCAGTCAAGGAACCAGCTGGTTGAAAGACATCGGTTCGCAGTGCCACCGTATGTGCATGATGTCTCCGATAGGCTAAAAAAGATTCGGCAACCTCCAGGAATCACAGTCCTTTTCTCAACCCCGGAAAAGCTGGCAAAGCTCTGTAAGTGTGTAAACGCGCCTGAATCGCGTCAGAGTTCTTGCTCTGTCGGGCGCAGAAAACGTTTTGCGATATGTGCAACGAATTTGGTTTACCATATTCCCCTATTTTGAGGCAGTAAATACGTTGGACGGACAGGCGGGTGCCTAAATGATCGTTTAAGAGTGCACTATAAGGTCCATAACACTGTTCAAGGCCACTTCGGCATCCATTGCCCTGGAACTGGCTGCGTGCCCCTCTTTGAAGATACGGAAGTTTTAGCGAGACACAAGTCATCCGGAAAATTCTAGAAGCAAATTTTTCAGGTGACCACGTGCTTAGTACAATGACTTGCTGTTAGACGCCCCTTGTGACTCATTTTCTACGCATGCCCGCTCTTGTATACATACGCACAATGTGGCAATGCAATAAAATATTATTGGAAGTCAGCGCAGTGTGTCGTTTCTCGCAGTCCTTGTAATTCATGCTGTACGTAATTTTTTCTCATTAATTGCCAACTATCCCAAGAAAGCACCTTTTTCAGTATACTTATAATGTTTGATACGACCATTTGCTGGCGAATGTTAACAGTGCGATATTTACCTTGAACTTTTACATGACTGCCTATGTTCTTTTAGTAACCAGAGTATGGCTAATTTATTAAACCATATTTGCTAATTTGCATACTCATGCTACAGCAAGCCCTAATCTTGTATTATTGCATCTAAGTGCAAATAATTTAGAAATTTACTATGTATTTTAAAACACTGTCCACCTTTCGTGCTCAGCAAAATCGTTTACTCTACAGTGGTTTGCTTTTATCAGGCCTTCTACTGCACTTTGCACCCACACAATAGTAAATGTGGAATATTCACTCTTGATTTATAGTAAGAAAAGAACCTATTTTCAAACTACATATTGTATATGTACCAGTGCCTTCGGGTTACAAGACAAAAATTTATAGAAACTGGAATTGTAGTTAGAAAATCTGCTACACAGCACCTTTAGCACAGAGAACTCGTTTCACAAAAGAGGACAAACTATGTAGGCACTAAAAAATTCTACATATTTTTCGTGCTCAAGTAATCTTGTTGGAAAGAGAAAATTAGCAATAATGCTGCTGGCTTAAACCTCACTTAAAGCACGTCTACGCTTGGAAAGTATTGTTTCAGTCCGAAAAATGTTGGCCAGTTATGCTTATATCGACTTTCCAAACTTTTCTTAATGCTTTGCGATTACATTAGTTTACAAAATAACAGGTGTCTGGTGCGTTTGCTCTAAATTTCAATTGCTTCCCTAAGTCACCTTTGCAATATCCTTTTTTTTTCAAGGCATCAAAACTTGAATTTTCGTTCATTGAGCCTTATACTGAAAATCTATTCCTTTATGTGGCCCGAAACACTGCGAGGTCAACTCGGGCTCTTTCAGTGCCGCTATACATAGTTTCTTCTCTAATAACAGATTTGATCAATACATATATTTTAGATACCTTTGTGGGAAATGTACATGTTCTTGTACTTACCGATGTGTTTGGTGATTGTGCATGTTTATATTTCCTGTGATTTATGTATATCTTGTACTCTGTATTGCAGCATGCAATAAATATATTTACATTTTTCTTGAAAATGCAGCATATATCGTACCAGTCTGTGTTGCATGTTATGTGGATCTGGAAATCGTGATAACCGTTGGTATTGATATACATGCTCAAAAGTGACATTTGCTAGGTTGTATTTGTGCAGCGAAGACAGATTTTGCAATATACACCGTGAATTACTAATATGTAATGTGATCCACTCGTATAGGTGTGTGTGTGCCCATCGAAGCTTCAAGGCCGGCTGTTCGACGGTGCGTTTGGTAGCCGAACTTGAACCTTCGGACACACGCGAGAGTTACGCGTGGATCGCTGTACATAGTAGTAATTGAAGGCGTGTAGTGCCGAACCTGCCTTCCATACACACTAGAAATAAAAGGGTGTACACCCTTCCAACACCCACATAGATGGGTGTTAATATGGACTTGCACCCCTACACCCTAAATTTATTTTACTGGACACCCTTCCTCTAGGGTGCTATAATGGCACCCCAACTGTAGGGTGTAGACAACAGCACCCTTAGGGTGTTCGTCTGGCGACAAACTGATTTACACCCTTAAGGGTGTTAAAATGTTTAGTGTGTACATCTAAACAACTAGGCCAAACAACCGTACTTCTAAAGGCTCTCTCTAGGTCCACTCCTAGTGTTTACGTATCATTTCTCTCTCCTTGTAAAGTATATATTATAATGAATTAAAAATGGAGAAGTGTGCCATGGCGGAATGCGAAAATAAATACTTTGGAATGCGGCGTTCAACCTTAGATATGATCATATATGACATAAAATTTACAGTAGTGAATGACCGAAACAAACATGCAAACAATAAAGTGTATGAACTGAGGAGCAGTGAAAATAACTCTGGTAGATAGATGAATTTCCCGTGGAGCGCTGGGAAACAGCACAACAAAAAAGACTCTTCTGCGCGAATCGAGTAAAACTACGAAGGCACGACCGAGGTAGGGTGAAAGGGAGCGTTGCTATGAGAATAACCTATGGCCGGAGAGCCAACCATAAGCAATAAAAGAAGAAAAGTTGGAATAAGGTGAGCAAGAAATATGAGTAATGATTGCCATGGCCAACGGCGACAACCTGAAATTTTTGCCGTGGCTTGGAACTCGAAAAGTGTCCGATGGCGGTTTTCGTTTTGAGCCAGGATGGAGGTATACGGCGAGATGCGTCTGCAGGATAGGAACTCGCAAAAGTTAAATGGTCACAGAGAAATAAAAAAAGCACGGAATAGCAGACAGCGTAGATAAAAGCGAGTGAAACAAAAGCAAGGAATACAGGAATGAATGGTGACTGTTTTGCGTTTTTCTATGGCATACGGCCGCACAGGGACCCATCTTAATTTTTCTTCACCTTCCCCCACCGAAATTCCTCTCTCTCCCCCCTCTCTCTATCTATCTCCCTTAATTTTATTTCTTAATCATTTTTTATTCGGCCTTGCCTGTTTGTGGCTTCACCACATCTACACCCACCTTGTCATTTACTTCTGTATATCTGACTTTGCTTTTGTTTTGTACGAATCCTGAGCGTGCCGTGGGGATAAGATAAACGACGGTGAATAGTCGCGAGAGTGCGAAGTCCGAACACGATCCTGAGATCGCTTCGGCTAACTCTCGCCACCACTGCTACTGTAAATGCCTCTCTTGCTCTTTCGCTGTGCTCGTCGTTCAAGTCAGCGGTTTGACCGCAAAAGATTGTTTCTGGCTGCTACCAAAGCTAGCCGTACGGGTGCACCCCCCCCCCCCTCTTTGTGCGGGGGACGGGTAAGTGAGAAAGCTAGCCGCTGAGGGAGGGAGGCGCGATGGAGCAGCACCATCTACAATCGCCTTCCCAAACGCCTCGCGTGCTGTACGTATACAGCCATTTCAAGAGGACCGTTTGTCTTCGTCTAAGCCAGATGCGGCTCTTTCCGTCTTCCGCTGAAAAAGAAAAAAAAAGGAAGGAGGACTTCCGCACCGTCAGTTTCCTACGGGCTGTGTAAAGTCTGCAAGCTGTGTTTTTTGTAATAATTTATTTTCTTGGTATCGACAGTCAGCCGAATTTCACTGTGCACCTTCCTTTCATGACGTGCACAATATATGCACTAGTAATTCACATTTAAAAGCATAGTAAGCAACTGAATTGAACATGCTGAACATATTGAATTTAACAACTCGCCTATTACGCCCGCCCGCACAGAGAAAGCGACAAGACGAGGAATAAACTGCAGCAGGGTATGAAAGCGGGCTATCTGGGTTTCCATCTTGTTTAAACAGAACAAAATGATACAAAGGATGCCAAAAATATCTCGTCCCAGCTTGTTTCTTTTCCTTACCCCAGCCTTTGTCTCGTTTTGCTCAGTTTGAACAGAGGAGGAAGCTAGAAAACATTTTTGGTGTGAAGAATAAGGCCTGGACTGCACGGCTGGAAAATGTAGTTCCGTTCTGAGAGCGAGATACATAATGTAGCGACAAGTGACGAAATAGGCGAATCCTAGACCTGCTCTGTCCAATACACCTGGCTAACAGCTTAGTGCGCGCATACCATTTAATTTGCATGCCAGTTAAAGCAGATCATTACACAACACAGTAAAAACGAGAAAAACGAATATTTGAAAGTGTATACAGTTTAAGCTTCAAAGTGATCTCATGATACCATTATTAAAGCTGGAACGGTAAAGTAGATTTGAAACATTGTAAACAAAAGCAGTTCTATAAACGAGGCCAATTTCAAAGGATACAAATAGCTTCATATATTTTCAAAAATTATTTCGTTTTTCTCCTTTCCCTGCCTACGCAACCATTAAATATCATACTAGAATCTAACCCTTAAAAACAACTAAAACGATTTTCTGCAGTGCTCTGTACCTTCCAGATAGGAGAATATTCAGAATATATACGGAGAATATATTTGACGTTGGGGTCATCTTTGGTCAGATTTTTGTGCGTTTCATAATATTTTTAACAAAACTTAAAATTTTCTTTCAACACTAATTTATGCCACATTTGATAAAGTATTTCCTGCAGTTTATGCAACAAATGGATCTAGATGTTTTAACCTAGGGTCGTGATTATACAGCTCGCAAGACCACGCAAAATAAGGAAAAGTGCTTCTTCAGAAAATGCTTATCCGCTGAATGACATTTGTTATTTCTCTGAAAAAAAATTGGCTGAATACTTAGCTTGGTTAAGCCTGGAAGATTGCAAAAGCAATACCCTTGGCTGTGCCTTGGTTCGGCTGATGGTGTGGACATGGTTGCCCTTTGTTAAACTTATGGCTGTGCATCATCGACATAGCGCAAGGCAGCGCGCCGACCACTGCGAGGAGCCGAGCTGTAGCCCCATTTATCCTCCTAGCGTGACGTCACACCAGCGAGCGCCCTCTCCGGGTAGCGCCGCAGCAGCGGCGCGCAAGGCTTCGCCTCCACCATCGATGCCGCGAGCTGGGTCCCCGTCTCTCGGTCTGGCGTGACGTCACACGGTCACGTGACGCGCAGCTGTATAAGGAGGCGCCACGACCACCGATGGGCTGAAAGGGCGAGCAGTATTGCTTTCGTAATAAAAAAACGAACTGTTTATTCGATCGAACATGGTGCCGGTCTGTGAACTGAAGCGAGAAATGCGAAGACAGCTGCTCTAAATGTGGCACTTGGCCATTGTTGTTATCGCAAAGGAGCAAACAAAGGATCTCCTAGAGCGTTATCTATTCACAGGTTGTTTCTATTTGTATGGAATACTTTCTCTTAAAATAAACTGTCATACCTAGGCCCCCGCCGTTCTAATTGATTTATTTATTTATTTATTTACTTACTCACATACCTCAAAGGCTCTGGTGTTGGAGTATTAAGTTAGAGGAGAGACAGTGTATTTAGAAAAGAGAAATGAGCACGTTCTGACTCAGCAGGTAACAAAAAAGAAAAGAAAGCGAACAAGCAAGGATCTGGCAAACGGTAGTCAATAGGAAAAGAAAGTAAAAGGGGGCACAACGTCATGCAATACTTAAGAAAACAAAACTCGTATAAACAATACCCAGGTAGTCTATTAATTGTAAACACATGTGTTCATTGATGTCTCAACTTCTCATGGTCACGAATACAAACAACACGATCAGGTAAATTATTCCATAGTTCAATGGCGTGTGGCAAGGCGGATGAGTTGAAGGCGAGAATGCGGCCATAAAGGCATATCAAGCTGTGAGGATTATGTAAACGACGCGATGTGCAATTTTGTCTGGGAAGGGGGAATGTGGTTGCATGTTCGCTGGAAGACATGGCATCTTGCAGAGGAATGTTTCAACAGCAATGGCGCTAATTACTTAAATGTGCTAACCTTTAAGTATGCACTTTAGGATACATGTAAAATTGAAGCTGACCAGTAGTGAAGTCATGTCTCCTTATCCATTACACTCCTAAATCTAGCTTTGCTTTCGATGTATTATATATATATATATATATATATATATATATATATATATATATATATATATATATATATATATATATATGGTATCGCTCTTTCTGTATACCACCGTAACCATACCCAAGTTGAGCTACTGGGCTAACGTCCCTTGAAAGACCATGCCGCTGCCTTCGAGTAACCCCATGCATTGCACCCCAGACTGCTTGTCGCGATCTTAAAGGAGTACTGACACACATAAAAATCCACTTGGTTTTTTCTGCTTTAATAAGTAGTTAATGACCCAGTAATCACGGCACGAAACCTCATTTACTTCAGAGCGCGACAGGTAATTATTTACAGACTTTTTTGTAGCGACCAGTCGAAGTTTCGGTTCCAGAGAGCAACGAGATGGGGCAAACGGGAGTGTAAACAAAGTGGTCACGTGTTGGCAAAAAGCCATGACGTATTGTCGTGCGACTACCGCATCGGTCGGACGACCGCAGCCAATGACAGCGCCGTTAGCGTGAACGTCATGGCCACGTGGTAGACCCGGCGGGGCGGGGCCGGCGAGCGGGCGCCTCGCTGCTCCGATCATGTCTGTTTTTTTTTCTGGTCGAAACGCGGGCCTCTTTCGCCGCTGACGACGACGCATAAATGCGCTACAATTTGTTTCTGACACGAAATAACTCCTAGAATAAAGTGACCTCGAAAGAGTGCGAGTTAAAAAACGTTGTGCGAAATAGTAAATCATTGGCGTGATTTCTACTCGGACGCGGTAAGCGCAGACGCGCCAGCAATCGTCTGTATACGAAGCTGCTCGCCTGACTGGCCTGTTTACTCATCGCTACTAACGGCTCCGGGAAAACTAACCGTATTTTCACTTAAGAAAAACATAAATGTTCAGGCATTGATTGTGCTGACGAATTTAGGCGCTTTATTACGAGCTGCGGACGAATCGCAAGTACCCTCGGCCCCGGATAGACGGCCGGCGAGCTAGGCCTACATCGTCTCCCAGCGATCGCAAGCTCGCTTGGCATGCTCGTTCGCTTCTGTTGGCACCAAAGAAATCAAATGTGCTACAATTTAAGCGTCAAATAACTGTACACGTTGTGCCGACTAACATAGGCGCTTCGTTATACGAGCTGCAAGCGATCGTGTCACAAGCGCAACCGGTGTCGGATTCGATGGCCCAGCGAGCTATGCCTGCCGGCTCTTGGCCATCGGCGGCTGTCAACGGATCCGATACTGCTAACGCGGCCTTGAGGAAACACGTCTACAGTGATCGCATTGACGTGTTTATATTGTCATCGTTTGTTTCAAACAAGATAGCTGTGCAAATACGGTTGCTTTCACTTTCTGTTCGAAGTTACGCAGGATTCCGAACTTCCACGCAGGGGCGCTGGTTCTGGGCCGCCGCTCGCTCAATTGTACCATGTGTCGCCGAATCGCCGCATGCGGCAAGTCGCACACGACGCGCCGTACTACAGATCGCACGGAAAATTGCGCCATGTGTCTCGCGGTTTAGACGTGGCCAATCATTTAGCGACTCAGATATTGCGGCCGGCGATGGCGAGGACGAACCTCAACAAAACCCTCGCATCGGCCACAATCAATGGTAAGACACAACAAATCGGCGTTGAACGTTGTGGCAGCGCAGTCAAGCTGATAGTGTGGGAAATATCCCGATGGACACGACAAAAACTGCAGTTGCAGCGACACGGAGCGCGTCCCGCTACGAGTACAACAGCTAGATCAAGCAACAGAGGAGGAGAGCACATGTGATGTAAGCCGCATGGCAGCCAACGAAAATCCGTGACGTAGCCACATGACGTAGGGTTTTCTTGGCTATTTACAATCCCGGTTGATGTCAATGTCGCGAGGTGCTTTGTTTTGCGGTTGGCTGGGCGCACGTACTTTAAAATAGATTTTAAATATGTTCTAAGCGATATTCGCCGCTGATATTTTATAGACGATGTGTGTGTGACCAACTAAATCGATCTCACAAGTTATCTCGACTTCAAATTTTTGTGTCAGTGCTCCTTTAACATTTTCAAATTACTCGACGTATTGCTGATACGCTACTAAAGTCACTCTTTCAACTGATGTCTTTTTAGCTCTTTTTTGCTACTCGCGCACTGACCGCCTGACCGGCTCTTCTAAAGCCACAATATCATGCCGCGAATGACACCCCTGAACGCTCCCTAACCTCTCGCTTCCCGAACTCCCTCATTGCCCCTCTTTCTTTTTTCTTGTTCCTTTTTTTCTCTTGGTGTCCCCCCCTTATTTTCCTCTGCATTTCTTTCTTTTCTTATCTCCTCGCCTTTCCACTCACCCGCTCTTGTCCCATCGTCTTGGGAACCACGCTCACAGATGTTAGGCGACAGCGCTCATTCTCTTTGAAGTCTCACTTTACAACCAGCCGCCACCGACAACCGCACGGGACGTCACTGTACTAACCCTTTAAGACTAACATGCCGAGGATGACGAGGCCGCCTTGCACGGAGATAGGTCCTCTTATCGAAACGTTGGCCAGCCTTTCTGAGGCACCTTATCCCTCTTTATAACCTTTATACCACAGTGTGCTATGGCATCTGTCAGCACCTTTCTTCATTTTGGACTACTAGTACCGTCTCGGATGAGTTGTCCCAGTGTGGTTATGCTCAACGTACTGAAAAGCCGCACTAATGTAACTGCACTCCGCTCTGTTCAAATCTTTCGACGCGTGTATGTTACATTTGCTCGTTTCAGGTATTTAACGCAAGCTACACTGTGACCTCCTTCCTACCACACGCAAGGGTGGACCCACTTAACACTTCGTCTGCCGGTATGAGTAATTCAGAAGGCTGCCATGAGAACGATAAATGTTTTAACGTGAATCACACCATACATTTCTATTCTCGACGCATCAAACAGCGCACACACATCGATGCAAAAGCAAGTAGCCACGTTTGACCTCACTGGTTTTCAAGTTTAATGTGGACGTGGGCCAGTAAAAATATACGTTTACGAAAGCACAGGGTTGAACAGGCACACTGCTTGCAATGTACAAGTCTATTGCAAGGAGTGAGTGTTTTGGTACTTGGTTGTGTGTTCCTTGCCCAATCGACGTTTCTTTCTTGTACAATCCGGGTGGCGAACACATATTCACCATTGCGGGTTGTGATAGCGATTGTTCGCAAATGTAGCGACGCTCGACGAGCGGGGTCAGAGACCGATATAAGTATATAGGAAAAAGCAAAAATGTTTTTGGGCTCACTTAAAAAGGGAATTATTAAGCTTATGCCGAATTGAGCCATGTTGGGAGTTGAATATGTTTCAAATGTCTGCCATGAGTGATTAATCTCTAGTAATCAGAAGAAACGTACACTTTTGCCACTAGCTAATGAAGCGGTCAAACTTATAACAATTTAGTTTGGGGCAGTTGCTCTGTTAACCAGTGAATTGAAGTATTGGCAGGACGTTATGTATTAGAGTTCTGTGCAGAGCCTCGACAGCTATGCTGGAAATGAGCTGAAGATATCTGAAGTAGGATTAGGTGCAATTATCCTGGCGCTTTTCGCTGTCATGCTTCTTGTATAAAACCATGCGACTCCATTGACGAGAATTGACGTCCGGTATGACAAAGCTGAAGCTGTATACGCATAACGCAGGCCAGCTCGTACAGAACATTATGCATGTAGAAAATAAAAATAAAGTGTTTGGACTGCGCGGACCAAGTAAAAGCATCTACATAACACGTGGTTGACTCACAACTCTCATGAGTAAATTGTTCATAATGCGAATAATCTGAAAACTTCCCAGATAAAGATATATAGCCTGCCGTATATATGTCACTTTTTGCGGAATGCGGGGTTATTGGAGACGTAGACATGGGCTGGTCGGGGCCATATTGTAGCATGACAGGAGCTATGTCAGAAAGGGCACATTGCTATTATTTCCGTGACCAAACATATTATACTCATCTGCTGGTGCAAATAATCGATTGTGAAATAGTGACACTTATTTGCTAAAAAAATTATGTCATTTGTCCATTTTATATTGATAAGAACGCCGATGTATCACTACAATGTTTCTAAGTGGTCAGCGGACGCCGAACGACGGATGTTTCCGACCGGAGCTTGTTTCCTGCTTACAACACATTTATTGCATTCTGGTTGGGCGAAACGTCACAAGGTTACACTAAGTGTTTCTACCACCATCGACGTCTCTGCTAACGTGGTATTCCGTGTACTGGTGTACTATTATCCAAAATGTTGAATACAAATAAAATCATCGTCGCTATTCAGTTCGTATTCGTTTCAAGGATTTACTATTCGCAGTCGTCAAATAATGGTTTAGCTCGAATATAAGAGAACAGAAAACATAGTAAAGTCTCGAGGGATAGGGATAAATGCAAGTGCGGACTGTCGTGACTGATTTTGCAGCTAGAAAGGCACAGTTATTGCGCAGAGGCACCACTTCCTAAGCGAACACAGGAGACAAACAACGTCTTGGGCCCTATAACGTAAAACCTTTGCAATATGTTTTTATTCCAATCTCCTGATGTCAAAATTGCGTAACTACCGATGCAATCGGTGGGTGTAGAGCATCAGGCAGTGGCCCGCAGGGTATCTGGAAAAAGCCAATCAAACTCTCTCCTCGTTTATAGGAGGTCGCTTTTGTTCGCTTCGAAAACGAATAACATTGCCTATACAGTGAGCCGCTTGTCTTATCTAACTGACAAGAGGCGAGAAGCACGTTCGAGTGGAGAGGGATTCGATGGAGCCGAGTCAAGGCACTGAAAATTGATAACCGGATGACGAGGGTGGTGCCGGCGTCGGCGATTGGTCCGCGTTCACTTACTTGGTTTGAGGTGGCTGTTCGAAAATCGCAGTGGAATGCAACGGAAGGTTCCATGCTTTCCGGTAAATGCGAGTAACCAGTGCATGAGCGAGCAGCGGCAACCATCCTTTAATTCCTTTCGGAACAAGACACCTTGCAACTATTCACAAATTCAGTTTTGTTCGGCATATTAATGCATCATTAACGCCTACACATCACTTTGACGCGGTGAGCTTTAGCGGTTTTGTGATGTTGCGTTACAGGCACTTTTGTCTAATAGATGAGGGCTAATTGCGAAAAGGCGTCGAATCAGAAATAAATACCGTTTTGTTCTGTCCATTGATGCATAATCAGTGTGTACTCATCATATCAGATGGGGAGATATCACGATTTTTTCGTGACGTGGCGTGACAAACAGGCAAAGTGGCGATGGTTCAAAAAAGTTTGAACAGTCGTGGATGGCTGATTGCAGAATTTGAGTAGAAAAATTTCGAATAGCCTTACGTTATAGCCTCTGCTCGGTAAATGCCTGTCATTCAACAATGAATGAATGAATGTTCTGTTTTTATTGGTGCAAGGGCCAGGTATGGCCAAAGAGCGCCAAGTCATTCAACAAGAATGCCCCCCCTCTATGGCTGCCTAAAATATATGGACTATATGCACAGCGTGCCCTTGGTCACTTTCTATAACACTGTTTCATTACTGTTATTGTCATTGTGTGCCACATAAATCAGTTTTTCCTTATTAACAAGCTTCTCCATGGAACAGACCTTCGATTGCGAACAGCATTTTTAAAGCCTCATTCTTCTAGCAAAGGGACCCACCATAAACTTCATGTTGCCAGGAAGCAAAAAGATATTTGGTGTTCGAACGTCTTTCTTCTCGAATATTCTCATTCGATTTGATTCAGAAATTTCAGTATTCAAACACCCCTGATTACGTGTAGTACAATAAGTACAGGCCTCCCTACTGAAAGCAGGTGTTATCACTTATATTGAGGTGACGAACATGTCCGCCACATATGCAAAGTACCTTTACAAGAAACAGGGTGATCCATTGGGAGCCATATGTTTAGCTTTTAAACCCGTGGCATTGATGGGGACTTTATTAAAATTTCTAATGCTGGACGCACGAGTTTCCGCCTAAATACACTTTCAAAGTTGAGCAAAGGTATTTTTATTTGCTTATTCCATACGTTTAACTACTATATCAGCATTCGGAGCTGTAACAAGGAGACGTAGCTAATTTTATATCTCCGAAAATTGTGTAATTACCGAGAATAATTAATGACTAAGGCGCTAGAAGGAGCGGTCGTTTCGTGTCATTAATACTGTAATGTTGTCTCTAGCTAAAAAATGTTGATGTGCAACATGCTGTCCTCCCAGCGGTGACTAGGTTATTAACTCCAGGTGCCGTTTCTGTGAATTTTCGGTGCTTTTTAATCAGCGTAAGGTATGAGACCGGGATAGGTGGCTTTCCATCTTATTAACCAGCGAGAAGCCAGGCAAGCAACGAAAGTAGAAAAAAAGGGAACGTAGACGAACGCTGTTAGAGCGAAACACGTTTCTTCTCTCTCATGTTTATTTATGATGGCGGGCGGGTATGTAGATCTCTTCGCTCAGCTTGGCACTTATACGTGCTGTAAGTACTATGCGCTGTAAATGTTCCACCAAATTACCAATTACACTCCAACTAATTAAAAATCTACCGAGCCGTAACGGTGCATTTTCATCCAATAACGCTGTCGTCTTAAACGTGAAAATTATCGCTGCTATTAAGGTGGGCTTTCGACTCAGGTGGCAGCCTCATTAATCATCATGCTTATTAGAGAAACAGGTAAACTCTCCTTATTGGTGGGGGTCGCATGCTGTGGTTCAATGATAAAACGCGCATTCTAATTAGAGGTGCTCGTAGGGTAGTGCTTCTTTTTTTCCAAGTGTAGCACTTTGGCAAGCAGCACGCAGTTTTTAAAGCAGTGACGTTGTAGCTAACAATACGTGTTTTGATTTATGCGCAACTAAAACGAAGTCGAGCTAGAGTCAGTCTTCTTGTAAGATTCTTCAGATAAAGTGTAATACAAAGGAGTATAACAAAATAGAATGTGCAATTTTAGTAAATGAACAGTTTGAAAATTTCAGTATAAAGGTAGTGTACTCGTACGTTCCCCTTAGCAGCTCTGCGCCTTGAAGTAATGTGCTGCGCCATTAACAATTATTTCTGTCGTCGGCCTCACTGAGGCCTCCTGTCTATTCGTCCCAGATCGTTCCGTGAAGAACATCTGGTTATGTCAGCGTTCAGGAGCATCCGCATGATTCAAACGCTGCTGTGCATGAATGTAAATTCCTTATACTTGGAAACCGGATCACCTCTCCTCCTTTTGGTAACAGAATGCCGCCGATCAAAGTGAGGTGAATAGAAATGAAAAATGATGGTAAAGGCATGCACCGCAGGTATCAACAGGAAAAAAAGAACGATAAAACACGCGTAACAGCGACTGCCACCGCAATATAGTCACAAGAAGTTTAATAAATAAGAATGGCTGGCCCAAGATTTGCCAAAATAATACGCTAGCCTTCCATTTGCTATAATTGTACAGAAAATTACCTGCTTCTTATACATTACTGATTGATTCTTTGTATGCTGAATTGTTCTTTTTATTGCTGAACTTGTTTAGCATTCGGTCATTGTTTTAGACATCTGGACTTAAAGTATTATTTCCCCATAAAATGTTCTCATTGGTAAAGCCCCTGCTCCACTAGAGAAACAAAGGCGACAGCGATGCTTGTAGGCCCCGCTGGAAAGCCTGCGTTTTGCGCACTCTGGGCAGGCTGTTTGTCCACACCGTTATGAGCGCCTTTGTCCCGGGACTAAATGGTTTCAGTACTGTTAAATTGAATGTGACTTAAAGGTTTCACGGATTCAATCTCCTATGCCTGTCATGCATTGTTGCCTTTCAGGAGACATGCGCTCTAGCCGCTGTGGTGTTTACCCAATCCGTTAACATATTTTTCAACACGATGGTGGTTTCAACAGGCCAAGACGGAGTTTCATCATCACCGCGCACAGCCTGCTATTATTGAATTATGACGCGAAGTTTAAAAATTTGTTGGTTATGTGCCACACAGACAGCAAGTGCTGTCTGAATGTCGCGAGCTTCTGTAGAAGTGGATGCGGTTTCTAATTTAACAGTTTCTACGCCTCCCTTCACTGTCGGACACTTAGACGGAACATAGATACATTACCAAGACGGAAAATTATGAAATTGTCGAGTTGTTTAAGATTCGTTTCGAATTTTATAACCAGCGCGAATAAAAAATACCCACTGGACGGTTACCAGTGCTTAAAGTGAAATTTAAAGGGCTAGCTGTGGTGAGGGCCAGGGGTTTTCACTCCCGACAGCCAATTTCGATGTGACATTTGGACAAATAAGCGCTCGTGTAATGTCCTGTCTACCCTATTCCGTAGCCTCAGAATGTTTTTCTTTTTTAGGATGCAATTTCATATAATTTCTGTAGAATACCAACCATAAAGATCAGTAGAAGAACAAATGGTGGACGGGAATATACCACTATGTTTACTATACCACTATGTTTGTTTACGAAAGCAGCTGCTTCTGCAAGAATGAGAAATAATTGATTGAACATTCTGGATGCCTTAAGCTTACTTCGAAAGCAAACAGCACCATGAACAGGACTAAATAGTCGCGGACTAAGTAAGAGCGAAAAGAAATAGTCCCGTTCCTAGCGCCGTTAACTTTTGAAGTCATACAGCAACTAGCCAACCAACACGCATTATTTCAGTTCACTTCGTGCAGTTTAAGATAGGAGAAAAGGAACGATAGAAACAAAGGGAATTATAGGAACCAAAAGAAAGGTGTTCCAATATACATCTTCAAAAACAAGTGCAAAACAAGTGATGTGAAATAGCAGCGTAGTTCAGCAGTGTTGCTCACGTTCTATCTAACAATTCTTCGTGTTTCTCATTTAGGAATGAATGCATGGTTTCAGAAGTCTTATACCGCTTTGTCACTTTTTTTATAGTATTCACAAATGGCAACGATACAAAAATAAAGGGAAAGAGTAGCGCAGGCGAGGTCTCAGCCTAGACCTTCACTTGGAACACATCGGCAACACAGCCAGAAGTTCTAGGGACGGGAGACTTACCAAGATTGTACCTTCTAACATTCCTTTTGCTTTATATTTTTTCTTTGTATTCGTGGGGTTAATTTACAATAGACAAAGCTCGGCAATGGTCTCTCCACTGAACTGACAAAGAATGTTGCCGGATTTCGTCGGGTGGTTAGATCGTGTGTTGGCTCCCTTCTGTGCCTCCAATTTGGTGCAATAGTACAGCGGCTGATTTTATGGAAATAGCATCAATGGCTCGTCCGACAGAGGTTAATCGTATGCATTATTCTACACAAGCTACCTGCTAGACCCTATACGGGATTAGTCGAGACATGCACGATTTAGGTACGCTACAAGGTGGAATTCTAGAGCACATACAGAGGCAAGTAGGAAAAGAATTCCTGGTAGACTCGTGTTAAGATCACGGTTTCTATTTGAAGTATTGATAGCTGTGGCCCTTACAGGGGAGCGGGCAACCTTTTGGTGCAATTTTCTCGATTGGGAGTGATCTCCATGATTCCTTAGTACCAAATGAGCGATAACTGACCTTTTAACTATGAATTCACTTTTTCATGTAGGCATGCCATGAGTACAGTGTGTGTCTAGTCCTCAACAATGTCACTACCACCACTGCTCAAGCTTGGTTTGGCCGCACACTCGTGGATGCGTGTAGTCCCCTGTGCCTTTCATGGCTTTAGGTATGCCTGTGAATTTAAAGCTCTTCGCAACTATGTCCGAAGATACAGCAAACCACGCACTCAATATGAAAGGAAAGCGCAATAAACTACAATGACGCCTATGAAACTTATTTTTATATCTAGGGCTCTCAAATTGGGGGTGTGTTTCCGATGATGATGACGCAGGGGTGACCAAATGTCATTTAAAATGAACCCCTTCCTATGACGCTGAAGCACCCTCTACGCAAAACAGTATCGGTGCTGAGAAAATGTGCAGCGTGGTTTCATCTGGATGTTTTCATTTAGTGATGCTGCAAAGCATATGGTGCTGCTTCTTTAAACGGAAAATTTTAAACAATTTAAGAGATAACGGATCCGTTCAATGCAAAGTGAAAAGAAAAGAAATGGTGGATCTATCTTTAAGAGGAACTGGTTTCTTCCTACGTTTTAACACACAAGTGAAACATGCATTTTAAAAGGCAGCGGCACCTTTGTTGCAAATTCAAGAACACGGACGAGCACATTATTCTGTCAGTTACATTTCTGCCAGAAGGGCGAAGCAATGAAAGTGATAGGTAGCACACCACACCTGTGCTGCTCCGCAGCGTCAACAGCCACCAGGAAGATGCAACGTGTCGTAGGTACATTCGACCGCGACGGTGAGCCCGTATGTAGAGAAATTTCATCTGTTCGCTGGCTGTTAGTGACGATGCATTACCGACGCCACCTGCACATTCTCACCAAAGCCCTGGTAACACAGAAGCTACGGGGCTTCTACGCAGGCGGAATTGCTGGATGACGCGGTCAGATATCACTACCGCAGCCCTGCAAGTACGCAGCTGGCCTCCTTCGTGGAGACGATAAAACGCGAAATGAGAAAGAAAAATTAGGTTATTTCTGAAAAAAAAGAGAAAAAAAAACTGAAGTCTATTGGTGCGAGGTGTACGCAAGGTAAATGTTATGTTAAATTTGTCGATAATTCGGTCTGAAAAGAAGAAGGTAGTGTGTTTTATTTCTTTATTATTTTTTTGCGTGCTGATTATTTTATAGAGTATGTACAGCGTGTTCAAAGGAATAACCGAACACAGAGCACGGCCAGATTTTTCCCCCTGACAAGTGTACGACTACCTAGATTTGAATCAGACAGTTTGTGTTTGGCATCTGTGGCACGTTTCTGCACGCCTGTGCAGTGCACTGACATTGCTTCCTCAGTCATTTGCAGCATAGGCCGCAGCAAAGTGATAGCCGCGCATTTGAGTTTCCCCTTAAACAGTGAACTGCATTGTACACTAGATTGATTTTCACTGAATCTCGGCAGGGAACACTTTCTTGTTCAGAAACGGGGAATAAGTTTTACTCTTAAAACCGTGTCGAATTTTTTAGGTGAGAAATGTCTTATGGTCTGCTGCACTTAAGTATAGCATTTCTTCCGTCATTTGGAAACAGCAGTTTCTTTCTTAAATTTTAAAACCCGTACCTGAAACGCTTACTGCACGCGGCCTGCTTGGCTGCAAAGGCTCGGTAGTGGAATGAGGACTGCGTTTTTCCCAGCTGGCTCTGCCTTCCGGCACAAGAATGAGCGCTTTGTGGACGCGCGCTAGCATTTCTGCTGTGCAGGTGCGGGCAAGTAGTAAGGATATGCTGAACAGACAATGAACATGAAGCTGCACAGGTATATTTCACTTCCAGTCACTGGCAGAACCAGAACTATGCCATTCATGCTGCACCGTGTAAGTCGTGTGTCGTCATAGCCACAGAGTGACGAAGCTGCCAAAAGACAATGTTATATAACACCGGTTATTGCAATTGTGGCAATGGCCCCGATGGTTTGGGCGTACTGGTGCAATAAAAATTCAGTGCCAGACGAATTGCGTCACTGCTAACTAAAAAAATGTTTTTTTGTAAGCAGAAAATTAATAATAAGGTACTGTTGTTTCCTTTATGCATTCCATTTTTGAACAGCTATGCATGCACTAACACCTCTTGAGCCTCCACTAAAAGTTTTGGTGTCCCACTTTGCGGAAAGCACCCTTACAGAAAAGGAGATACTCCACCACAACGTGTCATCCTGCTTGAGCGCCTTTCCTGTAGATGTCTTGTTCAAGCCACTTAGAGTGCCGAAGTGTATTACACGACTGTGTTGCTTACTCGGATGTGTATGGTAGTTAGAAAACACTTATTCCGCATACCGGGGTGATACAGTGCTTGTCATTGGGAAAAACGAAGTGTTATGGTCTCTGCTCTCTTTACCATTGCAGTAGCAGTTGTAAAGACAGCAATACCGCCTATAATGCCATAGTGGCTAGAATAATATGCAACGGTATTTAATAAAGATGCAGCGCACTCTGATTGTTCCAGCCAACTTGTGCTCATGCGCAGCGCTGCATGGAACTACCGACCTCACACTCAAGTGTAGTCGGCCGACGAGGAAAGCAGCGAGGCATCCATCCTAATCGATCCTCACTTGCGACGTCGATAGGTCAAAGGCGTTGAAAGCGACAAAACTGGAAGCAGGGATAGAGGAAAGGGGAAAGCAGGGAGGTTAACCAGAGGGGAAGATTCGGTTTGCTGCCCTACGCTGGGGAAAGAGGGGAGGGGGAGGTAAAGTGATAACAAAGTAGAGATAAAGAAAGAAAGGAGCACAGACAGCGCCTAAGCGGGCTCACAAAAGAAATGCGGAAAGTTATATAGCGAACAAAGATTCAGGAGCTGAAACTTCTCTGGGGTCGTTTCGAAAGACGCTGAAAGATAACACAAAACTGGAACATTCGCAGAGCAGCGGATACCAAAGGAAAGGAGTGAGAGCGTCAGGCACGAATGTCTCTGACGGTGTCTTAGGACAAAAGACGAAGCTTAAAAAAATTCAACACGAAAAGACTCGAAAGAAAATCAAAAGTCCTAGATAGGGCAAGACGACATGGCCAAAAGGGGATGCCCACAGAGAGATAGATCAAGCCTACTGAGACACCACAAAGTCGGCAGGGATCTTGAAGTTGCAGCTTTGACAAATGGAGGGATACCGCTTTGCCTTATATAAATCTCTTCGTGGAATACTTCAGCATCACGCGTGAATGGGCTGTGTTCTTTGTGATTCGCTTTATTAGTCATTCGCTGTCTTTCTATGTTTTCCAATGCACAATCATGCGCGGCCGTCTGTCTAGTATCCGCAGTGCACACGTGACATGTTTGCCCCGCCATCCGTCAGAGTTGTCCTGCAGTGCTTCCTGCAGTGGTAAAGTGGAAAGATCATTCGTTTTTTTTTTCTGCAAATAGACCGCTTCGGCTGCCCACAGTGCTTCCTCCAGGCGCGCCACTTCCTGGCACATTTCAAATCGTAGGAATAACAACGCGCCGTCCCTTATTTGCTATTTTCGAGACTTCTTGGAGGTCAAGCATCAGCCGAACCACAACGTATGTTTCCTTCTTCATGTTGACAAAGACGACACGGTGGAAGTTCGTACTTATTTTTTTTATTTATACGTACTGCAACCCTATAAGAGTGTTATCGCAGGAGCGGGCTGCAAAATTAAGGGTGCGACATACACAGGAAAAGGGGGTGCACAAGTCAAGGGTAGAAGGCACACAGCAAAGCACTAGTGAAAAAAATATGAAAAATAAATAAAAATGGTCTCAATACATACATATATGCATGTAAACATATTATACAATACACGACCCTAGGAAGCATGGGCATGAACCAATGATTGCCTTAACGAAACTATCAGGTGTAAGTTTTCGTATAATAGGGTGAAGCTGGTTCCACAATTCTTGGATCGGGGAAGGAGATTATATTTGAATGTGTCTGTGCGGGCATACGGGGGTGTTACATGGGGAAAATTCCTTGTGTTAGGCGCTTTAGCAAACTTAATGTATTCCAAGGATGAGCAACGTTCAGAGTTTACAGTGGTGTAAAACAGTTTAAGACTTTCTACATTACACGGTTCTACTAATGAAGAGAGGGTCAAGCAGAGAAGGTTAGAAGAGGGGGAGAAGTCCTTGTCGTAACGCCGGTATATAAATCGAATGGCCTTTTTTTCACGCATTCGAGTTTTTTATGTCGTATTTCAGGTATGGATTCCAAATGGCACACCCGTAATCAAAGATGGGCTGCGCTAGGGTTTTATAAGTGAGCAATATTGTTTCTTTGGTGGCTCAGCGCAGAGAACGCTTTAGGTAACGTAGACGTGCTAGAGCTTTTGAACAGGTTGCTTCAATATATTTGGGCCAGGATAAATCATGCGTGAATAGAACACCAAATACTTATATTCAGAAACGTTTTCTAGAGAAAAAACATTGAAACAATAAGGAAGACGCAGTTGTGTAGTACGTGTCGAGAAGGAACGAGAGACAGTTTTGGGCGAAAATTGATCTTCATCTGCCACTCGTTACGCCAGGTACAGAGGTTGGAAAATGCTCTATTCAGAATGGCGTGATCTTCATGACTGGTATTTGCGTGATAGATAACGCAGTCATCGGTGTAAAGACTTACTTTAGTTGGTAGCACTTTTTTTAGGTAGGCCAGTTGTGGAAGAAATGCAGCTTCTTGATACTGCAATCAAACACTCGTAGTATGATTTCTTATTACCGCACCCCATTTTCTTCTTACGTATTTCTACACACTGTAATGCAGCATATATTTTTTTCATCCGCATAATATATATTCAATTAAACCTGAACCGAATACAACAAATAATTGGCGCATCTTCTAACACTGCAAAATGAATTGCGTTTCATTCAGTGGGAAACTAGAGAATCGTTTTCATGATAATACATGTGCAGTGCTGGTGGCTGTACATTATAAGTTTCTTTTTTTTATTGAAAACCCAAGACAGGAATGATGTGATGTTCCGTAGAAGAAGAAAAAGACTGAAGGTAAAAGAGGGTCAGTAAGGGAAGAAATAACGGAAGACGGTGGTCATTATGGGCAGTCGTAAATGTAGGAGTGTACTTTAGACCACATTTTCTATATATCTTGTCAAAGACGGGCGCTGTTAGCCCTATTATTATTTGGTACGCTTATTGCATTTACAAGCTATGCAATTACATTCACGTTACAATGTTTATAATGCGTGGCGTACTGTTCCTCACATTTATGATAACATTCTGACCAGAGCTTAGATTATCGTGTACCTTACCATAACAGTTGGGAACCGTTCCATTTCAAAAGGTTAGTTTATTAATCAGTAATTTACGGTGCACATTCACGAGCACTGCCTCATATTGCATCCTCCTTGGCGTGTGCCAGTTGATTTCTTACGTAGAAGCAACAAACTGCTGATGAATCTGAATCTGCTGAAGAGAATCTGAACCTCTTTTAAGGTCCCCTTTTCTCATTAAATAGTCCCGGAACTTTTTTCGAATCATTAGTTCAGGAAATATTTTAGCATTTCTCACAGTTTGCTATTCTGCGAACTGCATCGGCGGAAAGCCGTAAAAACAGCACTGAAGGAGGTCGGCGTCATTTCATTTTTGACGTATAGCGCAACTTGGACACAATCTTGGTTCACGCTTCCTGTTGACATAAAGTCGCTATCACAAAAGAGTTCTTAAAAAGCAGGGAACACTATTCTGCTGCAAGAGCATCGAAAGAAGAGAAAATGTGCCTAGTATCAATTAAGTTCGCACGTTTCAAGAAGGTGGGGACTCAGCGAGACCGATAAGAGGCTACTTGTCGGGTAGCATAGCAGCAACTAATGTTCTCCCACGAGTACTTCGTTTCAAGAACTACTAAGATATACAGTTGCGAAGACAGTCAGGCATCGCCGAGCTTACAATGAATGAGAAGGCAGGCGTAGAATGTTTTAGGGTGTTCGTAAGCAAGTGCATGATGCTATTGTCTGGCCGCCTTCGTTAAAATATGTCTTGTATCCGAATTGCTTGGAATTCACTCTTACGAAAAATTCTGGTGTAAAAACTTATTATGAATACGGACCCAGTTTCCTTTCATAGCTTAAAACGCGACTGGAACAAACAAGGCAACAGGCCTTTCATAAATTCATTGTGGTCTCATCAGCGTCCCTGTAGTGATTTACCAAATTAGTGGCTTCAGAGCATCCTCTAAAGAGCCCGTTGCAGTGAGAAAGTCGTTAGGACACTGAATGGTGCGTTGACAGTGTCAATGGGGGAACGTGATGGGATAGGTCGGAAAGGGTGGTGAGGTTAGAAGGCCTCACACAAGCGCCAATTGAGGGAAATAGTGAATAGTGTGGTAGGCAATGTTCTGCTTGGCCAATATATTCAGTAATTTTAAGAGACTCATCTATGGCAACACACTCGTAGCGTGGGACTGCATGTATGGGACAACGACGGCAATTTCCTCTCAATCGGAAGGAAGCAGCTCTTTCCTACATTTTTCACAGCGCCATTTCTTACAGTTAATTGCATAGCTTTGACAACTGCGTAGTGCTTTACTATCTTTCATTGCCTATCTCGCCTATGCGGACGTCAATACACTTGGTATCTGCGGTGAAATAACGAAGGCGAATGAGACTGGAGCGTTCACGGGACAGTGATAATGAACAGTACTCGTATATGCGGCTGACTAGGTGGGCCACAAGAAAGTGACATTGTCTCAAACATTACGGCTACCTTCTCTATAGGACACTCGACCGCAGGCAGTTCTGAGTGACACCAATTGCACTGCGGCATGAATGCTTGCACAATGAGCACTACCATGAATTATTTTACGGTAACTGCGATTGAATATGAAAGACAAGTGAATGAAAACCACAGCATTATCCCTATCCCAGTATACGCTGTGCAGGGACTCTTACCCCTTCCCATTAGAAAAAAAGAAGAAGCGAATGACTTCTTTGTTTTTTTAACTGACGTAGGTTCCCACAGATATCGCGGCCGCTGACTAGCCTTTAAACAGTGAAAGTAACCACAAATAGGCATGCTAGTATATGGCATTGAAATGTATCTTACCCATATAAGAAGAAGAAAGGGGGTTAACCGAGGGGCCCGATTTTATTAGTCAGAACATGAGTAGCCAACAAACACTGACACTAAGGACATCATAGGGGAAATTACTTGTGCGTAATAAATAGAATGAAGAAACGATAAATTAATGGAAATTAAAGTGGATGAAAAAACAACTTGCCGCAGGTGGGAACCTGCGGCAAGTTTCATTACGAGGGTCTCGAATCCGGCAACATTGAAGCCTTCAGGTAGCATATGTGGGTTTATTGACCAGTTGCCTTTACCCCCCAAAAAATATCACGTTCTCGTGACGCCTGCGGCAACAAGGACGTTCCACGTCCGCCGCCAAGGTCTGTGAGTGGTGGCGCTGGCTAACACTCCCAGGGTTCTACTAGTACACATAAATACCCAAGAAAGTGGATGGGGAAACAGCGCCGCGGTAGCTCAACTGGTAGAGCATCGCACGCGAAATGCGAAGGTGCTGAGTTCCCATCTGCGGCAAGTTTTTTTTTTCATCCACTTTAATTTACATTAATTTATCGTTTCTTCATTCCATTTATTACGCACAAGTAATTTCCCCTATGTTGTCCTTGGTGTCAGTGTTTGTTGGCTACTCATGTTATGGCCATATATGAAGAGCACCTTATAGAACATGAGCAAAAAAATCTTTATTTTGGGCCAAAATGTATATAGGTTGTCCGTGCTAAAGTTAGCCAAGCCATTCAACAGAAGAAAAGAAAGGTAGGGCGACTGAAATACAATGGTGCCAAATGCGATTTTAAGGCCTACGGTGTTCAGACTTCAGAGGTAAGATCACCAAACACCTTAGGTGTTAAAATTTTATCTTGCATGATGGTTTTAAGATGTATATTTCCGTCCAACACCTTAGCTAGCATTAGCTTGGACACGCGGTATAGTAATGATTGTTCACTAAACATGGCTCAAGAACAGTATTACAAAAAGAGAAAGTGATAGTTACTAAGCATTCGCTAACAGTACTGATGCACAGAGTAGCTTTTAGTGACGAGAAGCTCCTACATGTACGATGCGTTACAGACTCGTCGTCAAGCATCTGTTTGTTCACTAAACATGGCTCAAGAACAGTATCACAAAAAGAGAAAGTGATATTTACTAAGCATTCGCTAACAGTACTGATGCACAGAGTAGCTTTTAGTGACGAGAAGCTCCTACATGTACGATGCGTTACAGACTCGTCGTCAAGCATCTTTAAAGCGATTTCATGCATTTCAGCGGTTATGCGCGAGCAAGGTGAGCATGTATGTTGGATACCAGAATGAACGCCAATGCAAGACAACAGTGAAAATTTCTGAGCAAAGGGATTATTCATGCATTGTATGTCTGCGTTGTTAAGCGTTTGGCAGTATTAGAGTGACGAGTAAAACGCCGGAGTGGGCCTTTACGCTGTTTATTCATATGAGGAAGTATTATGAGCGTCAACGTGGAAAAAGCAGTATGTGAAATGCGGGATGCCTATCACGAGGTATATATATATATATATATATATATTCTGACGCTCTTACGTGCATAGTGGGTTCCCGGCTCAACAAACAGTATGCCGGGGCACCGAAGAGTGGTGAACGAAAAAGCCGACGGGTGGCTGGCTAGCTGAATCTCGGCAGGCGCTCAGCTGATCAAGGCCATCGCATCTAATGCTACCCGGCTTCAAAGTAACGCCTTTTGTGGGCGTAACAGAGTGGTGGAGGTGCTGGGTACGACACAACGTACCAGGGAGCCGCAACATCTACAACTTCGCCGGAGCTGTCGTCTTGCCGGTCTCTTGCCAACGACTTTCCCTATGGCTGAGGACGGAGGTGGACAAATGCCAGCTCTAGTTTCACCTGCTCAAAGGTCAGCGCCAGTTGGACCTTTGCAGCACTACATGGAACCACGCTCGTTCGCGGGAAAAGTGGGCGATGACGTCGACGAGTGGCTGACGCACTACGCAAGGGTGAGCCGCTACAACCGTTGGGATTCTGTCACTCAGCTTGAATATGTCGTATTCTTTCTGAGTGAGACAGCGCTGATGTGGTATGAAAACCACGAAGACTCCATAACAACGTAGGAGCGCTTCGTTCAGGAAATTAAGAAGTGTTTTGGTGACTCCTACGCCAAACAGAAACGCGCCGAGAGAACATTGGCTCAAAGAGCTCAAGCTCCTGGAGAAACATGCACTATATACATAGAGGAACCCTCAAGCTGTGCAAAATCGTAAATTCGCAGATGTCTGAGGAAGACCGAGTCAGACATCTCCTCAAAGAAATTGCAGAAGATGTATACAATTTCCTCATCAGCCGGGAACACGTTGATTCCGTCTCAGATGTCGTGCGTCATTGCCGTACGTTTGAGACGTTGAAAACACGTCGCATTGTGGCAAAATTGGACGCCTGGCGATTGTGACAACCTTTGCCAGCGTCGATGAGAGCCCGCCCGCCGATATTTCGTCTACTATACGGCAGATCGTGCGTGAAGAACTGCTGCGGCACCGGGAACTGGCGCGCGACGTCATACGACAACCTGATGCTTATTACCCGCAACACATGGCGCCTGCCGCACCCTGCGCTTCCTGGCAAGCGGCGGTATGTGTCACAGACGTCAACCACAGAGGAGCTCCATGGCCACGTGAGAGCACGTTTATGCCCGAACACCGACCTGCAGAACACCCTCGCCCCAGCAGGTTTGCATGCAGACCGACCGTTCCCCCTGTGCAGCAGGCTCAGCCACTTCGTTCTGCTACACGACGCCCCACGGCTGAGCGCTTCGAAGGGCAGTTCTTCGATCGTCGTTTACCTGTGTGTTATAGCTGTGTCGACTTGGGTCACAATTTCCAGGTACTGCAATCGCCGCCATCCACCGAGGTTCGACCGATCGACGATGTCTAGGCGGTACCACGCTTCTCTGGGCGAAACATATTCGCCCTCGGACACATATTTATGAAGCTTGCCTCACCAGCACCCGGAGCCGCTGCGGAACCGTTCTCCGGCATGCGATCGCAGCTTGATACCACTACCCGCTCCTTGTGTGCGCCGATCGCCCTCTCCGCGGCGTCGATACCCGTCGCCACCTCCGGAAAACTAGCCAGCGCGGCCGTTGGAGGTGAGGTCGCAGACAATCTTCGATGTCGACAGAGATACCTCCAACCATTTGTATGTTTAAGAATAAGGTGTCTGTATTAATTGACGGCGTTTCATCCATGGCCTTAATGGACACGGGAACAACCGTTTCAATAATGAGTCTTGCGTTCAAAAGCCTCCTAGGACGAAAAGTGATGTTTCACTGGGACCGTGCCGATACGTTTCGCGGAGTGAGTGGGGAGTTGTTGTATCCTGTGGGCGTGTGTAATGTAGACGTTACCTTGGGTGGTCAAATATTTAACGCGGAGTTCGCTGTGCTACCTCATTCTATGCATGGCGTAATACTACCTGGGCCTTGATTTTTTCAAACTGTGTGGTGCCGCCGTCGACTGCAAAACGGGTGAAATCATTGTTGGTACGAGCTTTTCTGCTGCGTTTATGGAAGGTGCACCGTATCGTGGAAGTGTGCTTTGTGTATCCCGGGATACAGTTGTGCCTCCGCTATCAGCAACGTGCGTTTCAGTTACCCGTTTCCCTACCACCGACGGAACGTTTGACGCTACCGTGGAGCCCGTTCATCTGAGCTGCATCAAGAGGAATGTACTGATACCGTATTGCACGCTGTCAGTTGTTCAGGGACGCACTAACTTATGGGCCATAAATTGTTCGAGCGAACCTGCAATACTACCACAGGGTCTGAAACTAGCCGCCTACCATGAAGATCAAGTGCTATCGCTCGCCATTCTTACAGAGGCCCTTGATTCTGCGGATGAACGCCATTTCTTTAATGCCTGCCCTGCAGCGCACTCCTCATTTCTGACTATGGTAAACAAGTCACTCAGCACTAAGCAGCGTCACGAAGTGGCGAATATTCTGCTAAAACATGCCCGACTCTTTGACTTTTTCCAGCAAGAGGGGCCACCATTGTTTCCTCCTTCTCGTATACACCATCGTATAGATACGGGATCTGCCCAACCGTTGCGACAGAAACCATACAGTCTCACCATCGGAACGCAAGGTGATCAATGACCAAGTCCACGAAATGCTAAATAAGAATGTAATCCAAGAATCATGTAGTCCGTGGGCAGCGCCAGTGATTCTGGTCAGAAAGAAAGATGGTACATGGCGATTTTGTGTTGACTACCGCCGCCTCAACACCATCACTAAAAAGGGCGTATATCCTCTTCCGCGTATTGATGATGCTATCGACTGCCTCTCATCAGCTTCTTACTTTTTGTCTGTTGACTTGAGGTCGGGGTACTGGCAGATTCCTATGCACAAGGCAGACAAGGAGAAAACGGCATTTCTAACACCAGATGGACTTTTTGAATTTAATGCGATGCCGTTCGGGCTCTGTAATGCGCCTGCAACTTTCGAGCGCTTCATGGACAACATCCTGCGTGGTTTGAAGTGGGAAGTATGCATGTGATATCTAGACGATGTGGTGATTTTCGGGCGCACGTTCAGTGAGCACAACGCACGTCTCGATCTTGTGCCAGACTGCTTGGACAAAACGGGTTTGGTGCTCAACTCGAAGAAGTGTCATTTTGGAGAGCGCCAAACACTTGTTCTGGGACACCTAGAGGATAAGGATGGTATACGACCTGATCCAGCGAAGACTGCTACGGTGGAAGCCTTTAGCAACCTCGCCATGTAAATGAGCTATGCAGTTTCCTAGGGCTTTGCTCGTACTTCCGCCGGTTTATTCGTGAATTTGCCAACATCGCGTATCCGCTGACATGCCTCCCCCAGAAGGGCGTTCCCTTTGAATGGACTCCTGAATGTGAAGCTAGTTTTCGTGAGCTGAAGTATCGTGTGATGTGCCATCCCATTCTCCGACACTTCGACCATGCGGCTCCCACAGAAGTTCATACGGACGCTAGCGGTATTGGCATCGGCGCTGTCCTCATTCAGCGCGTCGACACCAAAGAACACGTCGTCGCCTATGCGAGTCGCTCTTTAAGTAAGTCCGAGCGTAACTACACCGTTACAGAGCAAGAATGTCTTGTAGTTATTTTCGCAGTACAGCGCTTCCGGTCGTACCTGTACGGGCGCCCCTTCAGTGTGGTGACAGACCATCATTCTCCCTGCTGGCTGGCTATTCTCCGCGATCCGTCGGGCCGGCTTGCGCGTTGGACACTTCGTTTACAGGAATATATCTCTACCGTTTCCTATAAAAGCGGCCACCGACACGCCGACGCTGACTGCCTCTCGCGCATGCCGCCTCCAACGACGGACTGCGACGCGGACAACTTCGACTGCCATATCACATCACTGGAGCCGGGATTTCCTGATATAAATGCCTTCAAGGCCGAGCAACAAAAAGACAGAACATTATAACCACTGCTCATTACTGCAAGGCAATCAGCACCATCCACTCGTTTCTGCGTTCGTGATGGGGTTCTTTACAAAAAGAACTATGCTGATACAGGCCCACGATATCTTCTGGTGGTACCGGAGAGTCTCCGTGTCTCCGTCTTGCGCACTATGCATGACGATTCAACATCTGGTCATTTGGGTTCTGCGCGAACTCTCTACCGCCTTCAAGAAAGGTTCTACTGGCCTAAAATGCGCCAGACAACCGCTCAGTATATGTCCAGGTGCAGCGAGTGTCAACGTTACAAGCGTCCGACGAGTGCTCCTCCTGGTCAACTCCCTCCAGTGCGACCCCCCAGCGCTCCCTTTGTGCAAGTTGACATCAACCTCCTCGGTCCTTTCCCGCGTTCATCCGATGGGAATCGCTGGATTATCGCGTGTGCCAATCACTTGACACGCTACTGTGAGATAGCTGCAATACCATCGGCTACTGCAACCGACGTGTGTATTTTTCTGCTGCGTTTTGTCATTCTCCGACATGGACCTCCCAGAGTCATCATCAGCGATCTTGGGCGGCAGTTCACTGCAGACGTGGTTGAAGAGATGCTTCGTCTATGTGCTTCAAGGTTTCGACATTCCACCCCGTATCATCCCCAAACAAATGGCCTTACGGAACGCACGAACAGAACTCTTACTAACATGCTGTACATGTATGTCGCGTCAGATCGTAAGAACTGGGAAAGCGTGCTACCTTTCATTACGTACGCATTTAACACCTCAAAGCATGAAGTTACAGGCTACACTCCCTGCTACACTACCGCCTCGTTATACACTGGACACTATCTTCCCGTTTTCCAGCCACGATAATTTTTGTATACCAAAGACAGTCTGTCTTGCTGAAGAAGCACGACGACTTGCTTCTTTACGCACTCTTGTTCCACAAGACCGCTCGAAGGCACGCTGCGACCGCCGACGCCGACACGTGATATATGACCCTGGTGATTTAGTGTTGCTCTGGAAAACAACCAGAAAACGGGGATCATGTGAAAAACTGCTGGCCCACTATGTTGGACCCTATGTTATTACTGAGCGTATCAGCGAATTAACCTACCGCATAGAACGTCTCACATCAAATGGCCGACGGTCAGCAATGACTGAACTTTCGCATGTCGCCCGTTTAAAGCCCTTTATTTCTCGACAGCCTGTTTGACTTGTCCGGCGGGCTTCGTCTGGGCGGAGGGAAATGTGACGCTCTTACGTGCATAGTGGGTTCACGCCTCAACAAACAGTATGCCGGGGCACCGAAGAGTGGCGAACGAAGAAGACGACGGGTGGCTGGCTAGCTCAATCTCGGAAGGCGCTCAGCTGATCACGGCCAACGCATCTAACGCTACCCGGCTTCAAAGGAACGCCTTTTGTCGGCGTACCAATATATATATATATATATATATATATATGTATATATATAGAGTGAAATAGACGCGCGTATGAAGCGGTTTATTGACGTTACGGCCGGGGTCCCGCCTTCATCAGAATACATTGCATGGTCTCAGTACAGTTAATATACATGTGCTTATCAACCAAATGAAGATACGTTTACATGAAAAGCGAATAAAATGGGCGAACAAAATGCATCTGAATCGTTCCAAGGATAGCTGACACGTGTATAGACCGATGGCGATTGCAAACATATCATCTAAAATACAAAGCATAAAAACGCACCGAAATGAATTGTAAAAATCAATCGCCACGTGAAAACAAAACGTCAATATGTGCTCAATATGTGCTCAATATGTGCTCAATATGTGCTATGTTATCAAGCAAACACAGACACAGAAAAAGGGGAATAGCGACATATTAGTAGCAGAAGGGACAAGTGACGGGCTACAAAGACAGGCAACTCAATTTTCCTACACATTCATTCATACCACACGCGACGGTATCAAACTTATATATCAGGAAAGATTCGCAGGCTTCTCTATCATAATTGGTTGTCATATATATATATATATATATATATATATATATATATATATATATATATATATATATATATATATATATATATATATATATATATATATATATATATATATATATATTTATATGGCATATTCGCTTTTATTTAACCTCATTGTTTTCAGCTATGTGTACTCACCATGGTCAGTGTTAACTGTTGCCCCGCCTACTAAAACCGTCCTGTCTGATTCCGTCTGAAGTGGTAGAGATTCTTCGCGATCTCTGTGCCATACCACTTTCCCGTTCTCATTGGGGCTGCGCTCAGGCCGCGGGGTGCGACCGCTTACAAGCGAGATGTTCAAGTCCAGCGGCTCTGCTTCAACTAGCCCTACACCTTCAGCAGCCCCAAGTGTGCCAGTTTGGACTGTCACTAGCCATCAGCGAGATCCCCAGGTCTTCGTAGGGCTCCGCGGGGACGCCATTGAGGAATGGATCGACTACTGCTACAGAGTCAGCGACTATATCAAGTGGAACGACCATAAAGAGTTGATTAACATCGCATTTTGCCTCACCTACTTTGCGAAAACATGAATCCTCAACCACGAACACGAAATCGCCGATTGGGCTGCACTTATGCGGAAGACCCGGCGGATCTTCGTCACTACTGCTAGCTGATCTGATGGCGCCAAAAAGGGGCCCGCCGACTCCTGCCAACACGAAGGCGAGTAGTATACTATACATTGGAGAGATCTCGGTGTTTTCTCGACGCGCCACTAGCAACATGACGGAAGAAGAACGCATTCAACACGTTCTGAAGAAAATCAGCCCCATCGCATTGAACACCATGGTGGTTCAAAATCCCACGTCGGTTACTGGCATCACCATTACATGCCAGAGGCGTGACGTGCTTCACCCCCTTCGGGCACCGCATCTCTACAACATTGCCCATCTCTCCGGTGAGGCTGATCTGCCTGATCACCTCCCCGACGCACCATCCTACGTAAGGAGCTATACCGTCGCGATGCGACGCTCCCTTTTGTTGTCTCTCACCAGTACGCACCATATGGGCCCCGTCAAATGACGCTGGAAAAAGCAGCATACCTGTCATATGCACCACATGCATTCTTTACATCATCCCGTCGTCTCCCCACGTACGCTGACCTCGCCTCGCAGCCCCCTCTTGTAATGCCTGCTTAAATGCCTGTCCCTGCCTTCAACCAAGCTGCTATTATTGTACCGTTGATGTCAGTACGTAGCATACGAAAATTTTTCAACCAAGTGTTTGCATTACTATGTTCACGTGTTACGTGACGCATCGTGCAAGAAAGGATACTCTATTCGCCCACTATGGTCCTGAGTTTCGCTGGCTGACATTTCCAGGGCGAGGTCTAGTAAACATAAGTACCTAAGTTAGCGGGCGAATCAATAGCTGTCACCATAGCGCAACTCGCGGAGGTTGTGGACTCGGCGTACACCGGCGGCAAGTTATCTTGTCATCGACTTTCCCTCCCCTTTTCATTATTAATTTTTACATAAGTTACAGCCACAGCTAATTTTCCCTATGCTTTCGTTGGTTTCATAGTCTTAGGGATTTATATGTCCATGATGACATACGAGAGCCAATCAGAAAGTCTTAGACCCTATTTTTATTAGCCCAAATGAAGTACATTCAAGTAACTACATATATACGTACTATTATACGTACCGTACACTATTTTTCCACATAGTACCCGAACCTGTTCAGCCATTTATCCCATCGCAGTACTGAGTTTGATATGTCCCTGTTGTCATTTGGCATCAGTCAACGGCAAACGCGGCCTCACCAAACATTCATGCCATGCTAGTCTTCACGGCCTTTTGCGAACCCAGAACACCACCATCTCACACGTCTCAAAGTGTGACATTTTCGCCATAGCTAGGCTGCATTTCCCTGTGGATTTTGATGGGCGTTCGTGCTTTGCTCCATAGGAAACGAATCACAGTCCGTCGCGCGTGCGCCGTGGACGTGTGAAGCACAACCGCCATCTTCAACAACTGACATCAGCGCCATGCAGTGGAGCTACCGGCAGATAAGGCCAGGCCTGTCCAAGATAGTTCCACCGCTGGGAATGGATATGCTGACTTCGTATTTAAAGCCGTAATTTCGCTGAAGAAAATAGAGGCAAACACTTTATGATTTGCCTTCGTATAATGAATCCCGGCTATGGCGGCCACATCTTGATAGGGCTGATATTTAAGAACACCCGTGTACCGTGTATTGGGCGGGCGTTAAGGAACACAAAGTGGCCAAATAATGAAGCCCTCACTACGGCGCACCTCATAATCAAATTGTGATGCTGTTACGTAAAACCTGAGCATTTAATGTAAAGTAAATAACACTATTACGTTGCCTGCGGGGAAACAGATACAATCTCATCTACTATTGGACTGTCCCTCCTTCAGTACGCAGTAATCTGAGGCTTAAAGTTTGCCGATCACTTGGCTTATCATGTGCTGAAATGGACGACAATATATTTCCCGTTAGTGGTGCACCAAACGTGATGAAGCAGAGAGACTTTCTATTATTCTTGAAGGCAACAAATCTAACCCACAATCAGAGCCTAGCATTTTGCTCCAATTTCTACGCTAAGTTGTGGACCGTTCGCCAGACCATTGGCCATGTGCCAGCCGATGAATGTGTGACTCCCATGCTTGCTTTATTCTTGCATTAATCTTCCCGTCCACCTTCCGCCTCCTCCCCCGAGCTATTTATTGTTGTTTTGTCTCCCTGCTAATATTCTGCTCTTCTTCCCTCCCTAATTTTTTTTCGACTTACTTTTTCTGTTGGAGTGGTGGCAAGAGTTCTTTCCCTCCTGGTGGCAGTTGCCGGCTAGCGCTCTTGCTCTCCTATATGATTGTTATTATGATATATAGACCAAGTAAATAAATAAATAAATAAATAAATAAGGCAGTAGCCGTACATTGCACGCCTTTCCCAAGCCGGTTGAAGGACGCATACACGTGCTGTGGCCTTGTCTCCAGCCGCCCGAATTCGAGCCCGATATCACCGGAGCGCGGGACAAGGACGCGCGGCACGAGGAGACAGAAGGGAAAGAGATGAACGCTAGTGCGCTAGCCGGAGGCTCTGTTTTCCTATATGCTCCACTGAAATCGTAAACACAGGCACACAACGAGGTGAACGAGCATCTAATTAGCCACTTCCATAATTCCGAAACCCTACACCCCCTCCACCTCGACCGCACGCATTTACACCTCTCGTTGCCCCTGATTTGAACGAAGAACGACCGCTTGTGGCCCGGACAGCAATGCCTCGCCGCGATAACCCACTTGCCCTCTGTAGGACAAAGGGACGCCCAGTGAATTGCCTCAGGAGCGGCGAGCGCCGCTTTTCAGGAACGGCCGAAATCAGCGAGACATGTGTGCAAGGGCGCCCGACCGGAAACTGCGGTGCCTGCAGTAATTCCCAGCAAAGCTCCGCACGGCAGGACAGCTGAAGTGGGGAAAGCGGAAGTCGCTCTATGGTGCCTTATATGTGAAAGCCCTCGGGAAGGCTTCGGGTAGTTGAAGACTTGCACAATGTCATCGGACTCACGCATTCGCTTGACTCTGACGAAATTCCGGCGCGTGCGATGTAATTGGCGTTAGTGGCGCAAGTTGAGGATACCAACTCGCAGGAACCGACTCGTACGCCCCCTTCAAGTAAATTTGAAAAGACAGGTAGAGGCACAGCAGCTTGCGCTATCGAGCTTTGCAGCCACGAGCGACCATGTTTTGACAGCCACTTGAAACTTTTGTTTGCAGCTGGCTAGCTGTAACAGATTATTAGTATTGCAAAGCTTTAGACTGAAGTGGCTTTCACAGAATTGCGCAGTTGGCATATTTCACTCACGCGTCTAACTGTTCCATGTCTCTCTGCCTGGGTAACTTTCACCATGCTAGGGTTGCTGACCACGCGTTTTCCTTCCCAAGCAATACGTTCCCGTTATTTTACAGCCCTGACTGTTACTAGGTTTTCAGTAGCTTAGATTTGTCCAGAGTAACTGTCATCTCTGCAGTCCGTCGCTTAAACGTTACATAGACACACTGTGCCCACGGCGCAACTGCTCAACAGCTGCTTCAATGCCTTCAGCAGCTTAACATGCTGCAAGTCTTCCCAGTCGATAACAATTCATCGTGTCTGATTCCCTGGAGTCATAGGACTGTGCCTAATGATGGTTTGCTGCAAATGTCTTTCAGCAGTCAAAGCACACAGTCCAGGTAAAACAGTGCTCATTACATCTGCGCTGTCGTTAGCGTCATTGTCATTTCACTTCTATGGCTTTACAGAACCCAGGTCCCTTCTAAGAAAGGTAAGCAATTTTTTTATTGAAATAGGCATAACTTCTACGCGAGATCTTACTCGGATGCTTTTCTATGGAGTTTGGTGAGCCTTACATGCCAGATTAAATGATGGAGTCTGCTCATTATTTAAGGTAAATTAGGTAATCAACGCTTTTACTGGTTGCTTTAAAGCGTGTGCTACAACGGCAGTCCTTCAACACTTGGCAGAAAAAAACACCTTTTTTCGTTTTCTTCTTTTTTCAATTTTTGCTGCTATTCCGCATATGCTAATACAGTGAGGGCCAGACGCGTGTTCGCGAGGCGTTCGACATGGTCGTGACGCAAAGCGGCTCATTGTAATCCATATAATAGGGAGACGTCCAATTGTTGAGCGCGCAATTGCACCACAAGCGACAGTTGGAACCGGACCAATGAGCTTAACGACACGCGTATGGGAGCGAATGCAGTGTCTTCTTAGGTAGGCCCCCATAATGCCGGCAGGATAGCGACAACTGCGGCTCAATTCACCTGTGATTTTAGGTTCCGCAGTGCATGTTTGCGGGGTAAATATCACTAATTGTTTGAAAATATTTTACCAGTTACTCGATCTGCCGTCTTCTCCGGACATGGGCAAGCCGCCGTGGAGGCAAGCTTGCATCCGCGGTGAGAAAAGGCGGCTGAGGAAGAATAGTGACCCCAAAAGCTGAAAGTGACAATTTACAGAGGGTTCGCGAAGAATGGCGTTAATACTAATTTAGGTGTCGTCATCAACATCATTAGGATCATCAGCATCACCATCATCATCGTCGTCGTCATCGTCGTCGTCGTCGTATTCTGCCATATCTACAAAGGATGCATATTGCAGGGATAACTAGTTTTCTCTGCCTTGCGTCAGCTGACACCGTCCTATGCCTGCAAGGTTCCTAATTTCATCAAGCGATATATATATATATATATATATATATATATATATATATATATATATATATATATATATATATATATATATATATATATATATATATATATATATATATGTGTGTGTGTGTGTGTGTGTGTGTAGTTCTCCGACGCCCTCTGCTGCGCTTCACTTGCTTTGGTACCCAATCTGTAAGAATAATCGACCAAAAGATTAACTTTTCCGCTCATTGCATGGCCTGCCCAACTCGCTTTCTTCCACTTAATCTTGACTAGAATACCGGCTACACTACCCTTCGCTTTAGTTTAATTCAAACCGCTGTCTTCCTGCCTCTTCACGCTGTGTCTATTAGTTTTATTTATATCGCTCGTTTCGTAGTCTTAGCTCCTTCTAAAGCAAGTTTCTGTGCCATATGTTGGTACTTATATATTGCAAAATTTGTAGAACTTTCAATTTGAGAGTAGTCCGTATTTCGAACGCCATTTCTTTTATTCTTTTTTTATTATTGTTATGCAGGATTAGGGTAACTACGTAATGTGTCTAGATAGTTATTAACAAACTTGCCTATGGTTCTTCCACACCTTGGCTACCAAATGGCTCCACGCCTACTGATATCTTTAATGAGGCGAACATATTTTCATAATCAATGAAAGCCAAATAGAAATGTTGGTTATATTCCACAGATTTTTGCAATTACCTTAGTGATGAATGAGATCCAATGTTGCAAATTTTTTCTCGAAGCCAGACGTTTCTCTTTCAAATGTTGCCTTGCTTCTGTTGCATATTACCTAAGTGACCCCGCAGGGGCGTCTGCGTCAGCAGGCGTTTGGTGTGTCGCGACGCCATGTGCGCGTCCACGAGCACATGAGGCTTGAATCCGCCCGCGTTTAACCATGGGCGGCTTAGCCGTGTGTGAGGAAAAGGTGATCCTGGGGGTTGAGCCGATGCTGAGTGCTTGGGCCTTTAAGGCCCCTCGGTACAGGCAACGCACTCCGTTGGTCTTGGCTTCACGTGGACGGCACACCGGACTGACCTATCCGGCGGAAATCGGTAGTTGCCTCTTTTTATCTTCCTCTCCAACTTTCCTCTTCCTCTCTCACATTTATTCGTCCCTGCCTTCTCCTGTCTTCTCCATTACTTCCGATTTTCTAGGCAGCGAAGGTTAACCGTGTGTGAGCAGTCTACCTAGGTCATGTCATATTTGGTTATAGTAGTAACGTACAACTGGCATTTGCAGGGCCTGTATTTACAGGCCCTGCAGCGTCCCCTTGTAAGGTTCCACAGTGGGTGGCTGACGATACTGCCGAAAACTAGACATTCATCTATAGCTAGTTCCTTTCCCCAACTCTCTGATCGCCCTCAGACAAGAGGTCGCGCTGATGAAGTTTTCCAGCTGTTTGGTCGCCAAAGAGATAATTTCCCCTGTTTCCATGTCATTCATTATGAAAAACCAGAGAAACAAGCGCAAACAACACCATTCTTTGTTTCGAACTCTCCCACAGAAGCTTTTGGTACAGGTTCTAAAACATCGAGGATGACAAGCGGTGTTCTCCCCTTGGAGCTCCGTGACTAGAAACATTATGAAAAATTGCCCAATGTAGTGTCATTTGGGGATGCTCAATTAACAGTAACCCCACACCGTACTATGAGTACCTCCCATGGCACTGCCTCAGATGATGATCTGCTGGAGCTAATTGCATCTAAACTCTTGGAGGACTTCAGTCGACAGAACGTCATTAGCGGTAAACGAATTAAGATTAGGCGTGACAGCAAGGAAATCCAGATCAAGTATCCCATGCTTACATTCTGTTCAAGTATTCTGCCGGAGTCCATTGAGGCCGGGCACATCAAGCTCCGTATTACGCCATACGTGCCAAATCCCCTCAGATGGTTAACATTCCAGCGTTTAGGCCAGAGTTGAAAGAGCTGCCGAGGTCGCTAAATTTGTGCGAAATGCAGTGGCCATGAACACACCTCTGAACCTTGCGAAAACTCGATCCACTCTGTAAACTGTGGGGAGCACGCCGCACACTCACAGTCGTATCCATCATGGAAAAAAGCAAAACAAATAGTAACAATTAAAGTAAAGAAAAACACAACTTTCAATGAGGAAGGTGGGTATCCTACTTGACCAGAAAACCTTTCCCGATGTTACGCGTCAAGAGACGGCGACAGAACAACGGCTTCCGGCGGCTGTCCGGCCCACATGCAGTGAACCGGCGGTGACGCCATCCGGTCCCCTGGCGGCTACAGCTAGCGCTGTTCCACCATGCCAGAAGAAAGGGTCATCGACCTCCAGGTCGGTAGCCTCAATGGTCTCGTCCGACAAATCGAGGTGGGTCCAGCGCCTCTTGCGAGGCGCTGGACACAACAACAAGCCAGACGGCACCGCCACCGCCTAAGGAGCGGCTACGCTCTCGCGACCACTCCGAGAAAGACTAATCTCGGGTCATGGCACCCGGACAAGACCCGTGGGCTAATCTTCGTCTCTTAAACACAGAGAAGCAAACACATTTATCATAATGGAGACACAAATAATACAATGGAATGTTAGAGGACTTCTTCATAACATTACAGAACTCCTACCCAAACATAATCCAAAGCTGCTGTGTGTTCAGGAGACACATCTTAAATCTACACAAACAAACGTTCTCCGTCAATACGCTATATTACGGAAAGACCGAGACGAAGGCGCTGCGTCGTCCGGTGGTGTAGCAGTAGATTCCGACAAGTCTGTAGCTTGTCAACATGTTGCCTTTCACACGCTCCTTGAGGCATCGTCTGTTCGGACAATTGTTTTCAATAAATTGGTAACTGCGTGTTCATTTATATACCCACGAATCATCACCGTGAAAAAACAGTTTTATAGCCTCATTGATCAGCTTCCTGAGTCTTACATTCCCATGGGTGATATCAACGCGATGTGGAGAGACACGATGCGACACGAGAGGTCGATTCATAGAGAACTTCTTAGTAAACACCGGTACACGCCTGTTCAATAAGAACGAACCAACCTTTATAATATGTTTCACAATTCTCATTCTTCTATAGACCTACCTATTGGCTCTGCAGCTCTTATCGCTCACTTTGAGTGGAGAGTTATTAAAATCTTTACGGAAGTGGCCATTTTCCTGTAATATTAAATTTATTTCAACAATATGAATGTCCTCCACATTTCCCTGGATGGAAGCTATCTTCTTCCGACTGGGATCACTTTAAAGAATCGACCTACCTATCAGGACATCTTATCACTGATTTATTATTCATGACGCGGTAGCGTATTTTACTGATTTTATCATCGAAGCCGCAAATAACTTGATTCCATAATCAAGCGGTAGCTGATTATCCAAAAGAGTTTCGTGGTGGAAGTACGAGTGCCAGGAGGCGCAGAAGAAGCAAAATAAAGCGTGAGGTATAGATTGCCGATTCCCAACTGCAGAAAATTTGATATAATTTCAAGACATTAAATCACAGCGAAGCCAAACGCGACGGCAAGCTAAGAAGGCAAGCTGGGAGAGGTTCTTGTCTGGCAATATAAACACATGAGGCAAACGTGTGGAACGGGCTAAGGAGGCTTAAGGGACAACGAATCCATCCATTGCCCCAGGTCGTTAAATGAGGAAACATGTTGGAAGGCCAGGCCGACACTCTCGGCGAACACTCCGAGTGCGTGTCTAGCTGCGCCCACTATTCTGAAAATAAAGCAATAGAAGAACTTAAGCCACTGAATCGGAAATGTAGCCAGAACGATTCTTATAACCGTCCCTTTAACATTGCCGAACTTCCCTTTCTTTTTTCATTTTTGAGAAAGTTTTCTTTATAGAGTAAATGGTGCCAAAAGTGGGCATCTACTCGTGCACGAATAACTTTATTCTTGTGAACTTTATAGTTTATAATAATTTATAGAAGTTGATTAGAACTTCTTATTTGAATTTGTACTTAAAGACGTCATTTGAAAGCAGTTCAATAGCTTCTAATTCAGAGAAACCTGGCAATGTGTTCACAGCGCAGCTATATAGTTTCTAGAACATATGTAGTTCTTCGTTCCTGGAATTACGGTCGGAGAATCGCTCGCAAGATTGGCTGCACCGATTGCCAAAGATTTCTGTCTCAACTAGGGTAGAAAATTCTGTTTCTCCACTAATCTTGGAGCAGTAGCGTAAACAGCCCGTTTTCGAATTGCACCTGCTTCTAAAACAATTTTCACCGGCGGCCTTGTACGTCCATCTACAGGTCATAAATCAGGTGCGCCTCTTTTTGCAGCTTCACGTTGAGCTTATTTATGTGTTCTGCTGAATCGATGCCAAACATCAAACCAGACATCAACGCCTAACTGGGCAGCAATGACTTGGCACAATCCTTCTGTGTAAGGACCACTTTATTTGTTGCCTGAGGTTAAAAAAATCTGGCCACACTTTTAACAGCTGAGTCAGCGAACTACCGCGTCATACACCACATCTATCAGCACGGGCTCTGTCAGCTTTAGAATTTCATTAACTGGTGATGTTGAAGACTTAGAAGGCGAAGCGGTTAGAGACGGAGCCGTATATTCAAGGTTGTAAACGTTAAAATCTTGAAGAAGGCTAAGCTGAGGTTGGAAGCTACCGCCCAGTAAGCGTGGCTCTTCAAACTTCGTTTCATTTTTTTTCCTTTTGGTCTGGTGCTAAGTTTTGCAATATGTGGTGATTGAGCCTCGTAATGTTAGCACCTAAGGCAACAATTTTCAGAATACAGGACATGCACAGACAGCCGGTTCTGGAATCATGAGGTGCAAAAAGTATTTTCGTTGAAAATCTGCCAATTTGAGTAGCTTTCACGCAAAATTTGCCATACGAGTGCTGTTGTTTTTTTTTACTCCGGACAGGCCTCCATGTTCCAAATGAGCCCGCGGCTCACTGTGTGAAGCCCTCAAATCTAGCTTGATACTGAACGAAACTGAACGACGCCGAATGCTGTTGACAACAAGTTTTTATGGAGAGAAGAAATCAGATTTGCGCATATTATTCAAAAGCAGGGCCTACGACACCAACACCTACAACAGCTGTAATTTCTAACAGTAAGTTGGGGAGTAGCAGTACGTCCTAATAAAGTAAGAGTGTCTTAATTAGTCGTTAAGCATCTCACGGAAGTGACATTTTTCTGCAACGGTCTGGGTAGATATGTCACAAATTATGACAGTGATCAAAGTACAGCAGCCTAATGCTGTCGTCACTATTACATGCTCCAATCCTGTTGGCTTCGTCTTGGCAGCAAGTGATTGCCAAAGGGCGCTAAAATAAAGACTGCAATCTATTGTGTTGAAAATCGCGCTCATTTAACTACATTCATAAAGCAAGGCATACGTGCACTTGTAAGATGTGTTGCTACTTTAGTATTTTTTTGCCATGCTTAGCATGGACAATGACACTAGGCGTTTTATGAATTTCATCTCATTACCACTTGGTAATTGGCGAGGTGTAGATTTGAAAATAACCGTTTCTATTTTCAATCAAAACAATTAACAGCTTTCTTTTGTGTTTCTTTATCATCCAGAGTGTTGAATCCACTTCAATTGAGAGTCTGAAATGTTTCACAGCTCTTGTCCTTTCACTTGGTGATCATAGCGGCTCCCAGTGCAACTAAAAGGGTCAGATCAAGGAAATAAGAAGGTATTTCTGTCCCTCTAGCAGGAAGATAGCAGCAGAAAAATCTAAATCTCAAGAGATACAGACTTGATCTTGCATTTCAACGACCTTGTAGAAAAGCAAGCACAAAGAAACATCAAGCTTACTATAGTTGCAACAAACGAGCAAAAATGAAAGAACTTGTAGAGGAGGGAGCACGCAGAAACAGGGCTTTCAAATCACTTTCTGGCTTGCCCTTACGAATTGTTTTACGGCCACCCAACAATGCCATTCTCTGGCTCCGACTGAAGCAGCACTTTAGTTCGAAGACAAATAGCTTGATCCGCACGAATGCACGCACTCGTTGAGGAAATTCAGCTTTTACGTGTTGACGTGGCTGTTTCGCAAGAAGCAGGGCTCTATCCCCTATGCCGATGTCTCGGCATCGTCATGTTCACGCGCAGTTGCACAGAAAGTGTGATCAGATCATCAGGTTGAGCAACCCTCCAGAACAATTCGGGTTTCATCAGTGAGCATTAGAGCCACTTTCTTCGCGCTTGGCTTTTGGGTGCGTCGGCGAGTATCTACCTATGCACAACAAAAGTTCAAAAGGTTACCTGCAATTGGATGCGCTTCCAATAAGGTCAAATCATGAACTGCTGTGGATATCTGAGCCAGTAGAACGGAGGCTGATAGTCGGTATGAGGTTCTGACGTCGAATGAGCCTGCTTCATTTCCGGTCTCCGGCTGCCTAGGCGTGTGTCAGAGTTTGCATAGGATAAAATTTTAGTAGTGATCAATGTAATCATAATGCACAGAAAACTAAGCATTTCGAGTATTATTCAATTGTGCTGAATGATAATTATGACATAAAAAAGGTGAACTGCTTGTGATGCATTATCGTAGAATTGGTATAACTTTGGTACATGAAATTATATATAAGCTGTCGAACAACGCATAAAAAGAATTTTGACACTAATGTTAAAACTCAGCAATTCAAAATCCGGCATTGAAATACTGTATCTTGTACCTGATATAAAGATAAAATTCGAATCAATTTGGCGCATAACAAATAACTGTTAGGTTTCCGAGTATTGCGTACCTCATCATGGAGTCAGTATGCAAGCTGCAAAGAAATCGCGTGTTGATAATCCTAGCACCTGGTTCCTGAGAAAAATAATGTAAAGTTGTTTGAATCGCGCCGTTAAAGCCCTCTAGTTTACTGCTCAGTTTTAACTGTGGTATAAAGTTCGTAAACAGGGATAAGGCGCCTCAGAGAAGCCTTCCTGAGGCACCTTATCCCTGTTTACGAACTTTATACCACAGTGTGCTATTCCATCTGTCAGCCCCTTTCTTGTTTTTGGAATGCTCAGTTTTAAGGAACTCAATTCAACCTGACTAGAGCGTAACGTGACAGAGATGGAACTTGCCCGACCTTGACTACAAGAAGGATGAACATGCCAGTGCGACTTAATTCTGCTTGCAAAATCTTACCCAGGTCCCGCTAAAGTTGTATTGGAAACAGTAAACGCGCCGGGCGTGTTTTAAAACTTCGCGATGTATAAACATTTGCTTTCGTGAGCTGCAACACCGCAGAGATAAAAGTACTGCCTGCACCACTCCAGTCCTGCTGAATACCGGAAGTGTCCCTGCTGATAATGTTTTACGATGCGTCTTAAAGCTTTCGGAAGCGTCGTTGACTAACTCGCTTGCTGAGTAAAAAAACCCGGTCAGCTCGTTTCGTCCTTACGAAGCAATGTCTGTGTGAGAGCGGAGCGCCGTGCCAGGCCCTTTTGTAATTCGCGGCAAAGAGAAATCATCTGGAAGCGAATTACAAGGAATTCGCATTGGGTCTCTTTGCTACCAGCATTCTAACATTAACTTCAAAGTGTTTTATTGGTTCCCTGCTCTCTTGAGAGCACGTACTGCTTAATTTGCTTCGCTGAGCCAGTCGAATATAACGCGACGTGTGTTCCGGGAAGCGTAAAGAGCGTACAAGGTCGTCTTTCTTCGCCAGTTAGAGACAATGGTTTCTTTACGTAAGCTAAACCATGGGAAATAATGGTTAATTCATTTCGTAACAATAAATCTAGTAACATGTGAGAACTAACGAAGCAGAAATCTTTATCACTGCGTTAATTTTTTTTCATTCACTGCTCAGGATCAGAAAAAAACGACTTATTTTGTCGCCTTTTTTATTACTATGGCCTAGATAACAACATGTCGATTTTTTAGTCAGTGCGACTGTTCTGCAAACTACAATATGCCCCTTGCGTGGTATTAGACAGTTTAGTACTGCGTACGTTGCGTACGCAACGGCGTTGAGTACATAAGATCGCTACGTTGTGCAAAGTGCGCATGAGTACAACGCATCACGAACGGTACGGGATGCGTACGCGGCCGCTGCGTACGCACGCATCCGATTCTTGTGTGCGTACGTAGGGAGTCTTGCGGAGTGCTCTCGTGGTTCTCGTTTGTTCGGGAGAGCGCGAGACAAAGGAGTTTCGTAAAATGGTGGCGTCAAAGGCGACCAGCGGAAGGCTGTACTTTTAAATAGCCTGCGATTTGGCTTTGCTGTGTGATGTGAACGCGCAGAAGCCATTCCCGGATTTTGCACGGTGGGAAAACATAGCAAAAATAGGAACCTTGTTTTTAAGAAAGTAGTCAGCGTGCAATGTTTGCGCGAAAGGCTCGACGTCCTGTTGGCGCAGTTCGTCGCAAGAGACCGTACCAGCTTCAGTAAGCGAGTACGTGGTTTTATTTTTCTCGATATGATTCGTGTATTGTATTGCATAGTAGAGTCTCTTAAAGGCCTAAACATAGTTCGACGTAGCAAGAACGCACCCACACGTTACATCACGTTGGCGAGATCAACAGCGTCTATAGTTCGACCGATGGTTCGATGCACTGGCGGACGCGACCAACGCGGTCCGATGCGCCCGGCGTCTAACAACGCTCGCCCGCTAACTCTGTAGGCATTTCGCAGTACTAAAAGCCCTGACGTGACGCGCGCTTCTACGTTCCACAAAGCGCTTGCGTGCTGCGTACGTATCGTCATCGCTCAGTATTAAAACTGTCTATTGTTACTACGATGAAGCGACGGATCTCAGGGTGTGTCAGGATAGGTCGCAGGTAATGCTCGGTAGATGAAAATGGTTCGGCGTGTCGGGCTATTATCTGTTACGGGGGCAGCCTTATAATAGCCCCGATGACTGGAAAAAATCCCCCTAACCGATGCCAGAACATTCTTATCGGCTGCTGAAGCCGACTCAAAAACGTAATTACCAGCCGCGGAAGCGGCATCTCGGTAGGCGAAGCGCTCATGCCGCTGCCTTCTGGCATAACCACGTGGCAGTGGTGGCAACATAAATCGTGACACGTGCATTAGAACTTAGACTGTTGCAAATGGCGTACCACTGAACGACGTGTGTGAATATATTGTATCTAATACATGTTTTATTGCGTTTGCATTAATAGTGTCAAAGTGGGAAAAAAAGGTGTATCTGTGTGATGAGTGTGCCGTCAATTGCATGTCGCCTCCTCGAAGAGGCGAGACGTGTGTCGAAGGAGCTCCAGAACAACACTATGCCAAGTAGTGAACGCCATTTAAATCATGGACCCGAAAACTCAAAGGGATGCGACGTACTACTAACGCATTTCTACGAGCATTTTAATAAATGCTCAGCCTCTTTTTTTCTTCCACGCTAGTCATAAGATACCAGTGTGCTCTTGTTTAATGAAGTAAGACTGCCTCTGGTGTCCTTTTTTTTTATTTCTACTGAAGAAGAAAGAGTAATAACAAAATAGAGTGAATGAGGGAAGGATAGAAACGGGGGTTAGAAGAATGGACTGGTGCCGACAACTTATTTGTGGCTGAACGCTTTGCGGACACCCAAAAAAATTCGACTTCCTGGCATTTTCGTCGCAGTCCAGCATCTGTGATTCACCTTTGTTTGCTAAGCGGTCAAAAAAATCATGAAGAAAGAGAAAGGCGACACATGACGACCGCAGCTTTAAACTGACATTTGACGCGAGGCTTGCAAGTGGAAAATTCAGTCGTGCACTCTTACCACTGCATGCCTATCATACAGTTTACTTTTTTTCGGTCCCTATCTCTCACCCTTACTGTTCTGTTGTCTGAGGCCGCTGCAACTTATATTGACGTCAATGCAATACCTAGTCAGACTCGTGTGAAAGGCTATCCGCCGAGTAGCATCACTCAGCAAATACCCTGGCGAAACTGGAACCGCGTTGTTTTATTGACTGGCTGGCCATTCGGTGAACGTAACAGCCCACTGCCACAAGAATGCCTTTGGGAGCAAACAGCAAACGCAACAGGGGTGGACGCTTGTCGTATATTTTTCTTGTTTTATTGAAAACGGGCCTCCTATGAAGGGTTCATTGAAGTCTCGTGATCAGATGTGCCGGCGCACGTGATCCTTAGAGCAGATCATGAGCAGCATGCCTGAGAGCTGAGAAGGACGCGTAATCCATCAGTTCATAAGTGCATCCATCAATGAAATTCCTGCTTTCAACCTCACCCCCTGCAATCTCAAATAAATTCCCGCAGCTGTCCTCCAGGTCTTTGTGGCTACTCTGTAATGGCTATTCGAGTTCGCAGTTTGTTGGCTGTACCCCGCGGATATGAGAAAGTTCGAGGGTCGCTGGCCTATCTAGCCTGTGCCTCGCCAGTCTCTGATGGGTGTACGTGCTGTTACGGTTTGCTAGGCTGCTCCACGATTGCCATACAAACAGGAATACGTTTTTTTTTGCTTTATTTTTCTAGCCTTCGCGATTAAAGAACTATCTGTAGAAGATATCGTAATGCTGCTTCTTGCCAATGATCCTTTCATAAGGTAGGCATTCTTTTCACAGGAAGCTCCAATGTGAGTCTACCTATATGAGGAAATTCATGTTGCTAGTATATTCATTACATAAATCTGTATCTGACAATCCCTCAATTGAAGCTGCGCATTGCTCAAGGCATCAACACTTAGCTGTCATTTCCAGACAAGCATTATACTTGACCTATAAGTCCTAAACGTGCAACAACATGCAGTGGCATTACACGCCCTTTCGTGTGTAGTGTGTAACGAGTGTTATAAAATATTGAATAGAAAAACAATGTACTGTGCCCCGCAGCTTGTTCAAATATATTGAATAAATGGTACTTTTACAGAGGTTTCTGGTAAATGAACGTAGCCTTTTCAATGACTAACTGCTAATCAGGAATAACTAACTGTACCCTAAAGTAAGCCATTGAAAACTGACATCTCACACATCAAGGACTTAGAATTGGACGCCCAGGAAAAGTATTGCGTGACATAGAGGTGTCTGGCATATCGCTCCTGTTTAGAGCTAAATTTATTATCATATGTGGCCATACCAGTTTACAGATATGATAGATAGTCAAATCCACGTGCATAGCTGTACTGAAACTGTACTGTACTGAAACTCAACTGGCAGAAGCCTAAAACCTACTAACGTCAAGCAGTTAGACCTGCCAGCGTGCTTGTTATTATAAAAATACACACACAGCCTTTTGCAACTTATTCATTTAGAGTGCAGCTCTTAGGTGCCCGTTCCTGCGTCGAGCATCGGAGTTCCAGACGTAACCGAGTGAACTAGCGCAGCGGATGAAAGAGCGAAAGCGGAGCGTAGCGGGAGATGAAAAAAGCGGCGAGACTGAAGAGAGCGCGAGGAGAAATGCGAAGGAGGAGGGCATGGCAGAAGCGGGAGAAGAAAAGCCTTTGCCACGCAAGCGTAGTGTCTGCGGCGTCGACCGCTACGACAGGGCACTAGCGTATACCACGCCGTCGTCTGTTCACTGATAACTTCTTTATCTTTCCTCGGTCACTGCTAACAAATACCAAACGTTATCCCTCGCTGCACGACACGTCTGCATGTCTCGGAAGTTTCTGAAATGTAATCGATAGATCTGTCCGTTGGATGTTCTCACCAAAGCTTTTTGTAATGTGATTGCATGCGCGACGCGAATTAAGTAGTACTTTCTGGAAGCCATGCGGGTACCAGCTATTACACTGGAACCTCGGACGAGTTATGTATAAAATCCGACGCACTTGATCCGCAGATCAGATTCTTTGCTGATCAAATTCTTTGCCTCAATATATTGCGAAATGAAAACACGTACAGAGCTGCGCTCAAATTTGGAATTAGGGAGCATCGTAGTCGTCGACGATTTCTCTTTTTTTATTTTCATTTGTAAACTTGTCCCCCTGCTTTGAGCCCCCTGACATAGCTGTGCACTCAGTACGTGATTTTTCTCTTTACCCAGTACAGGGTTGCAAGTAGGAGACGTCTGTTGGTTAAACTATCTGTTTTTGCTTTGATCTCCCTCTCTCTTTTTTCCTCAAGTACGTCATGCTCATAATTCCTATTTTCAGCACAGCAAATGAAACAGCAAGCGAGTAGGAAATCAGGAAAGCGTTGCGTAGGGGGTGCCGTTCGTGTGAACCACACACGTATTCTTTGAATGGCATACAGTGAACGGTTAGACGGTGCTGTCAAAGTCGGGCCGGCTGGAGAGAGCCAGATTCGAGCATCTTGCGAAGCTTCTTAAAGAGAATAATGCTACACCACGGCGTGGATGGCGTTCTTCTACGATCAAAACGAACAGATAAAACTACTTCAAGAATTAATAGATACCGTGCTAGGAACCAGCACTAGAAATCCCTGTCGTGCTTTTAACTATCACAAAGGGAGGCTACGAGTGCAGTATGTTCCTCTTTTCCGAGCCTTAAATAAAGGAAAGCTTCCGCTGTCACAAAGATGTGCCACATCTCACTCCCTTTCACATAGAGCCTGACAAACTAATTTGTATATGCGTAAAAAACACATTTCTACTTATCTTGTATATTTTTGCCAATAGATGCAGACAAATCACCGCCGAAGCACTCGGTATATATGGTCAACCAGCGAAGCTGAAATGTTCGGCCCCATTGTTTATCACTGGATTAATCCTGGCGGTTCATTAAACAACGGCTAGGTATAGGCGCAGTTGCTGCTTGCGCTAGGCTGCACGAGCTTGCTCGTTTGCCCGGACTGCAGCATCGGCACGGCCTAGACGAGCTCGCTCCTGGTTCTGCTTGTGGCGTTGCTTATCCAAAGCTGCCTCCTCCTCGGGAGTGCGTATGACGCGTGGCCTATTTACTTCCGAGCCGGAGAGAAACTGTTACGCGTGCCCTCGTCTGCGACAGAGAGCAACGACGTCACAACTGACGCAGCCAATCTCGCGCTTTGATTTTCTTTTAATATTTTTTGCGCACGCGCATGGGGTTGCGCCGGAGGAGTTTTCGGCGTACAGGCCACAGACGGCCGGACGAATCGGCTATCTATGTAAAGCTTTACTGTAATATAGAGACCAAACGAATCGTAGTAGTAGCAAAGATGCGAGAAAGGCTGGAGTCATGAGGCTAGGATTACAATGCCGTATGCGCTTCCCTAGGGCATTATGGGACATATGCATTATGAAGGAACACCATCGACCAGCAGTAGCTAGCACACCCGGGGGCTAGAAAAAAAAACTAATAATTTTGGATGCGCGGGGGATTTGCCCCGTAACATTTTCCCTTCCGTTGTCCAGGAGAGGTTACAACCGATAAAGACACCGAGAAAGCGCTTTGTCGGTACATAGGGAAGGGCTCGACCACCAAGTGGGTACCCATCCATGCGCTTGTGAGTAAAGGCCATAGCAACGCTCTTCGATGCTTTAACGATGCTAAATGGCTCTTTATCTTCTCTTTCCTGTTCTGAAGCACATCATTTAGGAATGTCGCATAATGAGACAACGCGGGATGTAAAGCCTTGGATGTGACCTTGCTTCTGCAGTGTGCGTATCTTTTCCCATGAATTATAATACAACCGGGGCGCTGGGACGGGTCCACAAATTTGGAGGACGCTTAATCTTCGCTTTTAAGAGTGGAACGCAATAGCATTCATAGACCCCTGACTGCTTTTCATGCTTCCCGGCAATTGCAGGTTATGTAACCGCAACTTCATTAAAACTTCTTTCTGGGCGAGTTGGTGCATACTTGACATAAAGATTGTAACAGCGCGAGCACATGCAACCACTAAGTAACAAGGACAAGACACAAGCACTGATACGCGATACGCGATACGCGCTGATACGAGATACGCGCTTGTGTCTCGTCCTTGTTACTTTGCGATTGCATGTGTTCGCGCTGTTACAATCTTTATGTCAAGTAACTGTAACGTTTACCGGAAAACGCTGGCGGCGAACGCTATGCACGAAGGCAAGCTTACTGGCAGCAACGCGGCCTCTTGCGTGGGTCGATCTGCTGTTATTGTTCCGCGCTTTTAATTTTTCAGCCTGAGTTAACATCAAAAATATGCGCTGTCGCATATTTGTCGCATATATGCGCTGTCGCATATCGCAACAGTTGTTTGTGCTGCCATTCTGCCATTCTCAAAATTCCGAGGAATAACTTTGTCAGGAATGAAAGACAATGTATATGCAACTTTGGGGTACAAGAGTGGTTGGGCATGCGTGGTTCGGAATTTGCTTCAATCCTTCTTGCCGAAGTGACGTTCAACGCTGGACGCTGGACGCCGACGCCGGATTTTCTTCGACACGGGGCGCTTAACGCTGTCGTATTATGAACAGCCGCCCTCTTCTGGCAGAGCGAAAATTGAAGGCAAGAAAATATTACCTCTCACAAAATATTAACGACCATTTCAAGCGCACCCTTCGGTGGAGGTTGACATTCCTAGGGTATAGATATGGTAGGCATAAATACCCAAGATAGTGACCGGGTCGACAGCCATCGTAATAACGAATTTGGTAGTGCAACTCAACCGTAGTCCGAGGTTGTGGGTTCCGATCACACCACCGGCATCTCATCTTTTCCTGCACTATAATTTTTACTTTTCCTCGTCATTTTCCATACTGCCATTTCAAGCACGCCTATGGTTTCACCTATACTTTCGTTTCCACCATTGTCTGTTGGTTTTACATGGTATCTAAGTCAAATGCTTCAATTTGATGCTTTAGATGGACACTTAAACTATCACTTACTTGTCATTCCCTTCTTATAATATGTTCCTCCATATTCCACATGCCGCGCATTTTCTTTGGCATTTTGTCGCAGAACGTAGGAACGTTATACTTTTCCGTCCTCAGCCATGCAAGTGAACGACCAGACTTGCAGATGTAGGCTTCTTTTCCAGCACCATATTAGAAAGTGTCCGCTTCTCTCACGGCCCTCACATCTGCGCAGAAGGCAAATTGATGCGCTTGCAGTGTTCTCAGGGAAACGTCGTTAGGGGGAAGGCAGTTACGCGTGTGCCGCCATTCCACTCACCCCCGCCTATTGCTGCTACTGGTGCAGCTACAAGGTGGACCTTTCCGAGTAGTTAAGCCTAATCACCGGAAAACGGTGTGGAGAAGCCCGTGGTCACATTGTCCTTTTTTTGCCGACGCTAGGCAAACTACGCCTCGGCATCGGAAACAACAGTGCACTCTAATTAAAGAGAAGGTCCAGCACGTAAGTAAAAGGTTACGCTTCCGTAGAAAGACGGTTTGGACGCTATTTTTCTGCCTTGCAGAGAAGCGGGTAACAAGGAACCATGGGCTGCCCTTTCCTGAACATGGCGGGAAGCTGGGAAGCATAAACTTGCATACCTCGCAATAGCTGCTCTGCTTAAGCATGCTCTCGTTTGTGCTGTGTGCCTCGAGGGTCTCTTAAAGATGGTACGGGATAACTTTTGCAGTGGTGGACTTCGACGAGAAAGCTTGCCCTTAAAGCGATAGAAAAGAAATCTCGGAGTACTCAACGCTTCCTTAGAGGCTCAGAAGAAATTTATACTTATTTTAAATATCACTACAAGAACCTGGAGTAAATATAAACATGTGCAGAACGTCTGAATGTTTAAGCAGGACTAAGCGGTATATTTCGTGGAAAATAATCAATGCATGAAGCTGTATGACATCCAGTAGAAAGGAGATACGCGTTTACGCATAAAGTACTTCAAAGTTTAGTCTCAGCTTAATACGTAAGGCGTGCGGAATGCGCGCAGACAAGTTCAGACATTAAATCGAACGCGTGCACTGAACATCAAATAAAGTTATTCAATGCTCATTGCACCCATTGATGCGAAGATCGCGCTATAGCTGTCGTGAAACTGGGTATATGATTATATGAGCATGTGGAATAATATTATGCTTTTTTACCAGAAAAAGCAGGCAAGAAATTATAGTTAAGAAATCATCGCTCGTTTGTGCACCATGGAACTGATAATTTATCAGATTCTCATGTTTTTACTTGATGCAACTGCTACAAACAAGAGGTTCATAGGAACAGCCGCGGTGGCTTGGCGGCTGTGGTGCTGTGCTGCTATGCACAAGGTCGCGGGATCAAATCCCAGCCGTGGAGGCCGCATTTCGATAGGGGCGAGATGCAAAAACGCCCATGTCTCGTGCATTCGGGGCACGTTAAAGGTACCCTGCTGGTTTCTAATTAATCCGCAGTTTCCCACTAAAGTGTGTCTCATAATAAAGTCGTGGTCATGGCGCCTAAAACCCTAGAATTCAAATGTCCTCAGGAATTCACCATTCACAAGACCATCTGTGTCCATATGTGTTGCTCGAGGTGAACAAGCTAATGGTGCCGGAGCAAAGAGCAGCATTATTATCCTTACTGTTGACTGATTAGCCTGATAAAGAATCGCGAAAAAAAATGGACCTACTTAGACTGCCAAGACTGTACACGTAACCGACCTCGTGCCCGAAGAAAAATTATGGAGAGTCAAACCATCTTCATGGAATGAACAGTTTGATCGCTGGCCTTGTTTATCAAGTTACCAAAGTGTAAACATTCAAACAAGAATACCACTTATTTTTCATTTTTTTGCATCAGACTCGCGTATTTCTTTAGAACGGCGTCCTTAATCGGTGTGTTGCTGGCCTTGTCTTAGAACATTGCAGCAATACATTTCAGGCGGGGAAAAAGTCCAATTTTATTCCCGTGAAGCAATGCTATAGAACAAACATCTCATAGGCATCTTCCCATTTCTGACGAATGCGTTACCTCCTAAAATATATTCCAAAATAGGGCCTCATACGCCCCATTCTGGTTGACTTGATTTTCGGTAGAATAGAATTCTCCAACATTTAGTCTCTTTCGTGCTTCGATTTATTTCGATTTAAGAGTGGTTCCTATTTGGCGCACTCGCCCGAAAACCACAACCCATATGCATGCATAAATGCACATATATTTATGGAAGTTTACGGACATTGCTCTCTTTTTGCTTCCTATTCACGCATTTCTGAAATAAATTTTCAAGGCTAGATCACGCAGCGTTCGTTCAGGCATGCAGAATGAACTTTTGCAAGATGGAAGTGCGTTGAATGAAAGAGAATACTTTATGCATTTATGCAGAGACAACAAAACGTGTATACTAGAGATATCCCAACCCCTGAAACGAACATTATTTGAAATCAAAGTCTTGGTGCGAGATGCGTTTAAGTTTAAACATAATTAAACTACAATTAGCACATGACAGCTGTAGTTGGAGAAGTATGGAAGAGTCCTTTGCCCTGCAGTGGGTGTAGCCAGGCTGATGATGATACTTACAGTATGTCATAGTCTTTTTTTTTTGTCGCTGTTGAAATGAATAGGTAGCGTTCTAGCTCAACATGTTTGTAGCTATATTTCCTGGAATTTCAGGGCTTTCAACGGTGTTCAAGAGACGAAGATACGTGGTATTCTCCATCTTTAATGTTCTGTTTCCAATGTTCCTCAACCACTTTTTGGGTTAGATTTCCCAGGTATACTTTGTGGAGCAAAATACATTTCTTGAAAAGGGATTGAAAAAAGGAAGACAGTGAAGCGCCAAACTACCAACTGTTCAATGACAGCATTAAAAAACGCATAGAAGAAAAGACAACTTCGGCTTGGTCGCTGACAGAATCAGAGCGTTTCTTTTTAATATAAAACACTTCCAACAACTCCTTTGCAGTTTTGTCCCTACTTTTGCCATGAATCAATACTTGTTCAAAGCTTGGCGTACAACGACAGCCTCTACAGTGCGCAGGAAGATGCACATTGTCACACCCAGGGATACTATTAGTGTGCTCCCTCAGTCTGTCATTAATACAACGTTCCGTTTCTCCAAAGTATGACTTGCCGCTATCTAGGAGTATCTCGTAGACCACCCCTTCAACACAGTCCCTGAAATGTTTGGCGTGCTGCTTCTTGCAGTCCCGCGGCCGTTGACGTGTGATCTGGGGGCGCAGCTAACTTTTTGGGAGCCGAAAAGACAACCGGAATGTCATATGTGGTAGCTACCTTCTTGAGGTTATGGCTCACAGGGTGCACATAAGGTACTACGTCTGGTTTTACACGCTCCCTTTGCTTCGAGTTCGTCTTCACACTCGAAGCGGAAGTTTGAGGTTCTGCAGGAAGGACTCGACCACGGAATTTAATACAGACTGAGAGTAGCCTGCTTTTAAAGGTCTCTCAAGTTGATGGCAAAAACTCGCCTGCATCACAGGCGCACATGATTTACGCAGAGGCGATTCCAGGCAAAGTAAGGCGATTCCACGCTTCACAGTCCTAGACTGAACTGCGAAAACTGCAATGAACTGTCCTTCGTAAGCTCATTAGTAAAAGTAAGTCATTTTGCGTTTGCTCTAAAAACGTCTAAAAACTGCTCAACCATTGCATGGCATGGCGCTAGCCTTGCCTGCTAGATGTTGTAGACAGCCTACACAGAGTTGCCCCAAAGGCCAGAACTGGTCGACAGGTGGGAATGTTGCAACATGTGGTGTCTTTTTTCAAAGGCAGTGAACTCTGTTTAATTCAGTCCAATAAAGAAAGTGCTTTTGTGGCTCTTACTAGGCAAGTCTTTACCAAAAAGCATCGGAGGCAATCAAAAAGAACTTTATGCCTGTAAAAGTCAGCTTATCAAAAATTAAGAAAATCATGACTTCGTTCTGTTAAGAAATTGACTGCGGAGGAAGAGCTGGGCAGATCACAAAGAGTAAAAAGTTTCTCTTACAGCTTTCTTCAGTGCCAAGACCCATGAGATTGATGTCCCGTTTCGAACGATTTTTAGTGAAAGGGACACGTGGCAATACCAAGTCAGTGGGTTTTTGCTAAATGGCCTGCAGCTTCAATTCAAGGACCGTATCTTCAATAAAAACGCGGATGAAGTTTTTCAATGTTTCCGCGGCAGCAAAGAAATAGGCTATGAGTTCTCCATTGATGTAAATGACCTTTTTTACTCGGTTCCACCTCCCGAGCTTCTAAAAGTCGTTAGACAGCGCATTGATGAAAGTGGCGAAGCTAGTTTTGTGTCTAAAATGGAGGTGTCGGCTTCGAATTTTGTTTGCCTCTTGGAAGCTTATCTCAACCGCGCCTTTGTAACTTTTAAACATGGAATATTTTTGCAGAACGAGAGCCTTTGCATTGGTTCACGCGTATCACCAATTTTATGTGACATCTTTTTATCCTACTTTGACCACGCACTATAATGTGTTTTTACTTCATCATCATCATCATCAGCCTGGTTACGCCCACTGCAGGGCAAAGGCCTCTCCCATAATTCTCCAAGTACCCCGGTCATATACTAATTGTGGCCACGTTGACTCTCCAAACTTCCTTATCTCATCTGCCCACCTAACTTTCTGTCGCCCCCTGCTACGCTTCCCTTCCCTCGGAATCCAGTCCGTAACCCTTAATGACCATTGGTTATCTTCCCTCCTCATTACATGTCCTGCACATGCCCATTTCTTTTCCTGCATTTCAACTAAGATGTCATTAACTCGCGTTTATTCCCTTACTCAATCTGCTCTTTTCTTATCCCGTAACGTTACACCTATCATTCTTCTTTCCATAGCTCGTTGCGTCGTCCTTAATTTAAGTAGAACCCTTTTCGTAAGCCTGCAGGTTTTTGTCCCGCACGTTATACACTTTTCTCTTGAGGGATAATGGCAGCCTGCTGTTCATGATCTGCGAATGCCTGCCAAACGCACCCCAGCCCATTCTTATTCTTCTGATTATTTCGCTCTCACGATCCGGATCAGCAGTCACTACCTGTCCTAAGTAGATGTATTCCCTTACCACTTCCAGTGCCTCGCTGCCTATCGTAAACTGCTGTTCCCTTCGAGGCTGCTAAACATTACTTTAGTTTTCTGCAGAATAATTTTTAGTCCCACCCTTCTGCTCTGCCTCTCCAGGTCAGTTAGCATGCATTGCAGTTGGTCCCCTGAGTTACTAAGCAAGGCAACATCATCAGCGAAGCGCAAGTTACTAAGGTATTCTCCATTTACTCTTATCCCCAATTCTTCCCAATCCAGATGTCTGAATACCTCCTGTAAACACGCTGTGAATAGCATTGCAGAGATCGTATCTCCCTGCCTGACGCCTTTCTTTATTGGGATTTTGTTGCTTTCTTTATGGAGGACTACATTGGCTGTGGAGCCGCTATAGATATCTTTCAGAATTTTTACATACGGCTCGTCTACACCCTAATTCCGCAAAGCGTCCATGACTGCTGAGGTTTCGACTGAATCAAACGCTTTCTCGTAATCAATGAAAGCTATATATAATGGTTGGTTATATTCCGCACATTTCTCTATCACCTGATTGATAGTGTGAATGTGATCTATTGTTGAGTAGCCTTTACGGAATCCTGCCTGGGCCTTTGGTTGACGGAAGTCTAAGGTGTTCCTGATTCTATTCGCAATTACCTTAATAAATATTTTGTAGGCAACGGACAGTAAACTGATCGGTCTATCATTTTTCAAGTCTTTGGCGTCCCCTTTCTTATGGATTACGATTATGTTAGCGTTCTTAGAAGATTCCGGTACGCTCGAGGTCATGAGGCATTGTGTATACAGGGTGGCCTGTTTTTCTAGAACAATCTGCCCACCGTCCTTCAACAAATCTGCTGTTACCTGATCCTCCCCAGCTGCCCTCTCCCTTTGCATAGCTCCCAAGGCGTTCTTTACTTCTTCCGGCGTTACTTGTAGAATTTGGAATTCCTCTAGACTATTCTCTCTTCCATTATCATCGTGGGTGCCACTCGTACTGTATAAATCTTTAGAGATCTTCATCTCATCCTAATCTTCTTAAAGTTTTTAGATACGTTGATAATTTTTCATTTGTTCTGCTTAAACATGAGATAGTTGAGCAGATTTTAGACGTTTTTAGAGTGAACGCAAAAGGACTTACTTTTACTAATGAGCTTCTGAAGGACAGTACATTGCAATTTTTAGACCTTAACCTAACAATTATGTGTGATCAAATTCGCTGTGCTTACCTCCCTCGAGGTAAAAAGAAATTGTTACAATATGACTCAGCGCACTCTAAGACTATGAAGCGTGACTATGAAGTCTGTCTTAAATTCTGTGGTCGAGTCCCTCCTGCAGAAGCTAAAAACTACTGCGGCGAGTGTGAGAACGCACTAGAAGGAAAGGGAGCGTGTAAAACCAGAAGTAGTACCTTATCTGCACCGTGTGAGCCATAACCTCAAGAAGGTATGGCATTACGGTTGCCTTTTGAGCTCCCAACACGCGCGAAGGGCCGCGGGGCTGCCAGAAGCAGCACGCGAAACATTTCTGGGACTGTGTTGAAGGGATGGTCTACGAGATACCCCTAAATTAGGGCACGACATACGTTGGACAAACGGGACGTTGTATTAATGACCGACTGAGGGAGCATGCTAATAGTATCGGTAAGTGTGACAATGCGCATCTTCCTGCGCACTGTAGAGCCTGTCGTTGTACGCCATGCTTTGAGCAAGTATTGATTCTTGGCAAAAGTAGGTACAAAACTGCAAGGGAGTTGTTAGAAGCGTTTATATTAAAAAGAAAGGGTCGGATTGTGTCAGCGATACATATATCGTGTTACATTCCGCAGAAAAGGGCTTTATACAAATTATGTTATCATGACCATGTTGTTCTGTCACACCTTGGCTCCGTGCGCACGCGCGGAAGTTTTTTCTTCTATATGTTTTTAAGGCTGTCATTAAACAGTTGGTAGTTTGGCGTTTCACAGTCTTCCTTTTTCTGTCCCTTTTCAAGAAATCTATTTTGCGCCACAAGGTATACCTTGGAAATCTAAACACCAACTTGCCCAAGAAGAAGTCCTTTTGGAACTTTTCGGCTCTTATTTGTTTTAGTGGCTTTCAAAGAGAGTAACAACGAACAAACAAAAGAATTAATAGCACGGGGCATGAGTAAAAGTCAGCATGACACATTCTTCACAGTTCTTATAACATAATTTACATGAAGAAAACAGCATAAAACTGGCGGTGTCAGAACCTGCAGTTTAGTATCTAGAAGGCGGAACAGAAGGTTTAGAGGTGTCACTTTATTATATATTTCGGCGTTTCTTCTAAGCTCAGAACGTGAGCGCTGTAAAAGGCTATTTCAAGGCAAAAGTACCGCCGTGTATTCCTGAGTGACTTGAAACCGCCAGTAGCAGTGATTGTACTTACACTATAGAATAGACAGTGGTTTACCTCTCTTGCTTTTACTAATTATATTTCTCAACAAGTTGTAAAAACTTATCCCGAGCTGCTAAAGATGGCCGTCAACAACATTGCATTGGTGTTATGCATTGAAGTTGTTTAGGAAGCTTAGTCGAATTTAATTGAACCTCTGCTTACTGACGTCTTCTCACCTACGCTTAGCATGCGCTTCGAGAAACGCACAAACATTCACATGTAATGTTGTAGTGAAAACACCAGAAAACTGAAACACACCTCTCCATTTAGCTGACCAAAACAATGTGTGTGTAGTTCGAAGAGACTAAGCTGAGAGCAGGGGCCACCTAGGCTTTCACAGGCTATACTGGAGTATTTTATGGCGTGCGAGGATAAAAAGTAGATTAAATTAAGAAAGGGTAACCATAGACTGAAAGCTGAGCAGAGGTATCGAGATAAAGGTCGACGGAAAGCTTAGGCGCTTAACAAGAAAGGACTCCGGCTCCGTACCTTACGCCTCAGAACAGAAAGGGAGAGAAAAAAAGATGAGGAAACACTGCTGCATTTCGTCCGCTGAAACAGTAAACAAAAGTATACAGCCCGAGGTAGTGCCCCACGGAGTAAAGAACCCACTGGAGGGCACAACACTCGACGTGGGCTTTATCGTCAATGGTCTATTTGCTTCCTCCGGGCTCTCCACCGCACACCGTTTTTGTTTTCAGTACCGTATTTTGTCCCTTCACTACTTGGGGAATTCCGTCTCCTTTCTGACTATAGATGACAGCGTTTGGAGGGAAAGCGCCATCACTGGTGCACTCGTGAGAAAAACGGGACCGCAAAGCGTTCTCGAACTCTGCCGCGGAGCCCCATTCTATCCGAAATAGATGAAGTTATCGGAGTACGTCGACTCACCTGTCAGGTGGGATATGTTTCCTGGCCGGAAAACGAAAATCAATTTTTTTTCGCAACCATCAGCTATATACCGCTGTACTCGGAAAGTCTTTCCTGAGTACGATTTTATTTCGAGTGATACCCGCAGTGGTAGTGTCAGATATCATCACTCTCTCCACCCGCTTTCTTTCTCAAAGTTCTCGCAAATACGAAAGTTTTCAATGAATTAACTAACTTTCTTCCTTTTACACCATCACTTCGAAGCACACTGACGCCCTTTTGGGCTTCATCATTCACTTGTTGCCAGGAATCTAACATTTGCGCTCACATTTAGACCACACCCCCCCTCCCTCTCCATGAGGTGTGATCTCATGAGGTGTGACCCCACCCCCCTCTCCCTCTCCACTTTGCTGCCAGATGTGCTTCCACTGCATTTTCGACAGCTTGTTTTATCGTATTCGTGACGAAAAACTAAACTTTGTTTTCTCACAACCATTGCCGCTCGAAAGCAACTACCTGGAGTTTTCCTCGTAATCGAGTACGGACTCGGAACAGATTGTTTGCCTTCCTGCTGATCCCACCGTCGGTCTATTAACATCTGGAGTGTCATATCTCAGCTAACCACAAGGTGTTTCGCTATGGAACTGCCTCAGTTAAAACAGCACGTCTGCTTTTTTTTTTTGCCAGAAATACCGTATGTGAGTTTATAATTTACTTTTCGTGTTTACCTGTCTTTATTTTTTCATTTTATCACCTTCTCGTCACCTCGTATAGAAATGCGGTGCTATTCGAGATGGAGGTGGTAGAAAAAAGAAGAAAGTATAGGTACAGCGTTGTGCTTCTTGATCCAACCATTCGACCGATGATTTTTTTTTCTAAACACGTTTTCTGGTGCACTGAAACGGCATTGATGTTTCTTGTGAATGTCTTCATTTGGGCGCAGAATAGATCCCGCTGGCTTCCTGCCCGTTTTCTTGTTGAGGTCATTTCTGTCCGGGTCCTAGATATCAGTCCGTGACGTAAACTACGGTGGCACAAGGAGGACCCTACAAATGAAATTTATATGCGATATATGGGCAGCATTCTCGGCGTGCCTTGACAAGGCAGCCTGTGACTTGACCATGCCAAATGGTACGAATCTGAGGAAAATGTTTGTGTGAGCATGTCGATACATTTATCCACGGTCTGAAATGGATTTCTTCGAGAAAGTGACTCGAAAAGTGAACAGCTAAGCGATGTACAAAAGGAGAAATTTTTGTTGCGGGCGATGCGCAGTTAGATTACAAAAAAAGGGTGCAGCAGATGGCACGCCATAGAGCACAGGAATTGAACATTTCCTTCAGTGGTAGTGCGTTGCACACAATAGCACAATAAGAAATACAATATTTGTAGCACAATATACGAAGAGAATTTTTTCTTTACGTCCGGTACTACACAAGACACTTTCGTGAAATCTTTTAGCATGGAGTTTTCTTTTACTAAGTACTCCTGCACGCCTAATGCATTTAGGAGCGTCATTAATAAAAGTTCAATGTTGTGGTGTTCATTTAAATGAAGTCCAGCCGTCGGGGTTCGAGAGGGACGATTTTTTGTACCTATTACTTCGCCCAAACCTTTATTTGGACTTCCTATAAAGCAGACAGCTAAACAAATGAGAATTCTGGAATACAAACGAAGAAATATAAACGTTCGAAAAAAGAAACTGTAAAACAATGCAGCAAGCGGAGAAATAGTTTGACGAAAGGCCGGAAGAACAGGAAATGGTAGAATTTTCTTTTTTTTTTTTCTCATTACGAAAAGGTATGTAAAATGGGACAGATGCACTCTGGTTTGCAATGCATCTGATGACAGCGAATTTTGTATGATGCAGCGCAAGTGTTGTCTAGCCACTCAATGCAGAAATAAACTTCAACTTTGGTCACTCACTTGGCTTCCAGTGAATTCATGGTAACTTTTTGTTGCTAATATGGGAAGAAAGACGAATGTAAAATAGTTATATAATCATTGAAAAGCCTGCATACAAGGTACTCGCAGTATGCTAGTCGGAAGTCCTGAGTCCTTTGCAATCAGGTGCACATTTTCCCCGCCCTTTCTATTTCTGTTTCCTCCACAATTATTGGGCATTTGTTTAGGGCGCATCTGTAAGGAACTGTGAAATCTGTAGAGAAGTCGAGAATACGCAAGAAATATGAAAATAGGAAAATATGGAATTTGCACTTCAACTAAGTTCCAGAATTAGGAGTTTTCTACTGCGCAAAACTTCAATAGGCTAACTGCGAGGATGCTTAAAACGAGCATTGTTCACGCCACGAAACAAGCGCTTGAAAAACATCGCGTCTTAAGCCAAGCTACGTTATGAAGCTTATGATTTGTGATCAACAAGGGGCGCCGACAATGTTAATAGGGTGAATTGGCTTAACATGCTGAAGCTACAGCCGGACAATTATTCAATCCCTAGCAAACAAGTGCCCATCAACTTTGACAGACTAATTTTTATTAACTTGCAGTCAAATATAAAGTATAGGGTGATTACTACATTTATTTTTTATTCACTGCAGCCGGCCAGGTTCGGAACCAATCGCGGACGTCGTAATTAGCAATCGTGCCGAACAGCCACTAGGACTAAGCCATTACGGCTGCGCGGAGCCGGAAGGGTCGAGCAGATAAAAGGTGGCTCGGAATATTCCCATAAATCGAACAAAGTATCGAGCGCTGAATATTTGCGCAAAAGGATACGTAAACGAAAAGGCAGATTAACGCAACCGTGCATTTTACTGCGAACAACAAGCTGGGCCGGGTGCGTTTCACGGACTTGACAAGTCCACGAACGCGAAACGCTATGAGAAATAATAATAATGGGGAACGAAAAGAATAATAAAGAAAGAGAAGTCCATGTTGAAACAGGCACGCAAAATTAGCGTCATTCTCATTAATTATTTTCGTTTGACAGCGTCTTTGCATTCAATTATGCACGAGGTCAAGCTCCGCAGGCAGGCATGCCGGCAAGCTGAGCGGCGCTCGAGCTCGGAATTTGATGGCAAGCATTGCGTAAGACAAACATGCTGCAACAAAGATGCAGGGAAATCTAACCTAAATAAGGGTAACAACGGCAAAAAGCAACACGAGCACAAAAGAGGGGCAAAGAAGGGTAGGCCTCCTGCAGCAGCCCTTAATTAAGCCTCCCAATCTTCCTGCTTTATGTAGTTTAGTCCATGTTGTCTCTGCCGTCGTGAAGCACGATGGAGCTAGTTATATTAGGAAGACGCTCTATCTCAATCCCTTTTAACGCGCCAGCGTTAAGGAGCCCATGTCGCAGAAAATCTGGTGTCGGCGTTGGCGGCCGGCGTCGGACGTCGTGCCGGCAAATAGCTCCAGCCACACACACCCAGGTCTTCCATGTGACGCAGGGAATTGACTGAACTAATTGAGTTTCTCAAGCTAAAACACGTGGAAAAATCGTAAGCTACGATTGCACACAACTTACAGACATGTTAGCTCTCGGATTGTAATCTTAATTTGCGATAAAACATATTTCTGTTATGCGAAATATCAAACCACTTTTCCAGCATTTCTACAATATCATAGACCGGAGACGGCATCCGCCATTTGCGCATGCCGGTGCGTAAATATCTAAGAATCAGAGTTACGCGAAATTTTTTATAGGAGGCTATAGCTGATCATTAAAAAATATGTTTACGGACCTTATAAGCTTGCCGATAGACATTACTGTGCTGAGGCTTCTCCACAGTTCCGCAAAATGTCCTTGGCTTATCGTCGTTATTGAATCCAGGCGAGGAAGGAAGGCGACGGAATGTTAGCCCATCAATGGCTTATCTCGAATATCTGTCGTCTATGAATGCAATGGTTAAGCGACAGAGTTGGTTATTGCTAATTGGATGTTGTTTAAAAGAAAAGCTCATGCGCATTTGCACCTCCATTTGCGCGTTGTATGGTGTACCTACATAATAAACATGCTAATCCTCGCCTTATGCACCTTACTGTATCCATTCACAGATGAGTCGCTACAGCCCACTGTGGGAGGATGTTTATTAAAAAGAATTCATTTTCCTTGCTTCTCACGCTTGTATATATTAGTAGACGTCACAGCTTGCAACAGAATAATAAATAGAAGAATAAAGCATGCGACAAATCACTCGTGAGCAGAAGAATGAGGGGGATGTGGGGCAGGCTGTTACGCAGGAAGTTTCGTCGCAGGTATGATGACGAAGCTTGTTTATGGATGAGTTATGCAGAATGTCCGGCGCAATATGTCGAATACGTACGATCTGGGCTCTCTTGTCAAAGCAGGAGCTTGCCGCTAATCACGTCGCGCCTTTCTCTCTATAACCACCGAAACTCGTCTCTTGCCCATTTCCGATTCGTTTGTCTTCGTGTACGCAGCAATATATAATACCCGCGTGTCTCAGGTCACTTAAACCGCAACCAGACTTGTACGCAATGTGGCAGGCTCATTGAAAATCGCTGACAGGGAACTCCTCAAAGAGCCGATAAATCCCCCTCCCTCCTACCCCAGTTCAACCCCCTCCCCTCCTGTTCCCCTGCATCTTCGCGTACTTATTTGCGATCATCCTTGTTTACTCAGCGGGCTTGGAATGGCTTAGGGTGACAAAATATTACTGTCATGTTTTGTTCGCTTGTTTCGTATTGTGTGTGTTTGTGTGTGTGTGTGTGTGTGTGTGTGTCTGTGCGTGTGTGTTGTGTGTGTCTATGTGTGCGCGCGCGCGCGTGTGTGTGTGTGTGTGTGTGTGTGTGTGTGTGTGTGTGTGTGTGTGTGTGTGTGTGTGTGTGTGTGTGTGTGTGCGTGCGTGCGTGCGTGTGCGTGTGTGTGCGTGTGCGCGCGTGTGTGTGTTCTTGTCATATATGAATCATGACATTCGTAACTGCGATTTGCGTATTCTAAGCACTCCTGCCTTTGCAACTGAAGACGCGTTTTCCTATAAGCACAACTACTGTAAATCTTTGCCGTGCTTGCGAAGTGTTATTAATTTCTAGATAAGTTAGTTATTGCGAGAATAAGTTAAAAGTGGCGCAGTTTTCGGAAGACAAAAACACATGCACAAACAAAAAACACCCTCTTCATCCGGTTATTGATATTCAGTGGAGTGGCTCGGCCCCATCAAATCCCTTTCTACTTGAGCGTGCTCCTCGCCTCTTATAAGCCAATTAGACAAAAACAAGCCGCTCACTGTAGGCATTGTTATTCGTCTTTCAAGCAAACAAAAGTTACCTCCTATAAAAAACGAGAGCGTTTTATTGGTCTGTTTAGACAACCCTGTGGGTGCCCACCCAATGCTTGCGTCGGCGGTTACGCATATTTGACGTCAGGAGATTGGAATAAAAACATATTGGAACAGTTCTACGTTATAGGGCCCCTGCTTTAGATAGGGTACTTTTTTTAGTTGCCCCAATTTTTAAAAAATAGCTGTAGTAAATAGCACAAAAACAATCCTTGCTGATTAAATTACTTGATGAGGTGCTTATTACATATAGGAGAAATCAAAACGCTCAATAGAATAATTAATCGTTACCGTTATTACACTAATTACCATTTATTAACTTTACGACACGTAGTCCCATTCACGAATTATGGCCAGTGAGTTCGCAAGGTTTATCCACTAAGAACGAATTCTCAGGAGTGCACTAGTTTTGAGAAGTTAACTTTCCAGTTCTCTAACGGAATGTATTGGCATCCCGGTTACTTTCCTTCTTTATTTGTTTAATGCACCAAAGCACAAAAGCAGCCAGATCACCAATGATTAAGAAGGTTAAAGAAGGTGTCGCAAGATTAAAACGCGTGAAAGAACGGACTTTCTAATGCAAGCGTTAACTCTGCGTCCGGTTCCTAGCCCGTTCCGCGGCCATGTCTTGAACACAGCGTTCATGGGCGCTTTCGACGGCAGTCGCGCACCGTCGTCACGAGAAGAGCATTCATTTTCTTTTCTGCAGCGTAGATTACAAATATACTTGGTGCCGAGCTTCTATTCACGTCCAGGACTGCAAAATAAACAAAATTAAAGCACGCGTTATTCTGGCGAAAATCACGAGTTTCGCGCCGCATGCCCCTTGACAGCGAAAGGGCGGCGCAAGGTGTACAAAATTTGCTAATGATATTTTGTGCAAAAGCAGAAGTAAAAAAAAAGAAATAAAGTAGAAAAAAAAGAAAACTTCGATAAGGGCCATGCACGCTCGGCTGCAGACAGTGCACTTTTTGAAGGCAATCTTGAAATATAATATAGACGCACTGTTGTCTTTTTTTTTACTCTTACCAGTCCTCGTAGTTTTAAGCCCACCGCAGAGTCCATTTCGCGACAGTGGCGTCGCTTCCGCGTCTGCGCTTAGATCGTTGCAGAGATGAAAAGAAAGGAATGGAGAACACGGGCGCAGTGGAAAATGTTTGTTTCGGCGGAGTGGCTGTGTTTATGTTCAGCGCTGCAACCATACACTGCAGTTTCACTGCTCGCCGCAGCACGAGTTGATTCGAAATGTAAAGTGAGGAAATGAGAACAACATTCTCATCGCGAAACTACGATGGCCGCGATCGATATCCTCGTCTCCTTTCCCGTACATTGCGGCGCTGAAGGAAGTGTGAATGCGCCTCGCCTACTGGGACCTAATCTTTAAATTTTTGTTTGTTTGCTTGTACGTTATTCTTTTCCTGTTCTGATTCTAACAGCTCTAATCTACCGGATTTCAACCGGAACTAGGGCACATTTTCGGAAACGTATCATTTTTTCTTCTCCTTTACACTCGTTGACCAACACTGTTCTAAAACGACTGGCTGTTTCACCATGTCGCCCTGTTGTTCCGGTGTTACACTACCACTTTCCCGCTTTAGGGTTCCTATGTAACGTCAGGAAAATTGCGCGAGGGTTCTTCAATGTTGGAGAGCGCAAGCCAAACAACCCACGAACCCGTTTCGATCGGCTTGCGTTCTCTGTCGATTTCCAAGACCAAAAGGGCTGCATGGCCTCGGCGACATTCCTAGAGCTCCATATTCCGCAGCAACCATCGACCTACTTCTTTAGTCCTCAGCCTTATTCAGATTCTGTTCACAAAACCTAACTCTCGTTTGCGTGCGATCGAAGGCCTAATGTGGCACTCTTACTTACTTCTCTGCAGTACGGCGTGGACCGTTCTGATACTGTCGACATCGACGAGCCGGTACCGAGATGCTATGAAAGAAAGTAGGGCAAGTGTAGCCTGGAATTTTGATTATTTAAAATTAGAGCGCTTGATGGACGTTTAACGTGAAAAAGCAGAGGTGAAGTAGGACAAGCTTAAAAGTGCGGAGCGCATGCGAACAATCACTACCATGCAAGCTTTCTGGAAGTATTCTGGAACATTCTTTATTCCGGATATATAAACATAGAGACATAGGCGTATTTACCAGGGAGGCAGGGGGGGCACCTACCCCCCTTACTGTCGAAAGTGTGTGAGGGGGGGGCGACGTATGCCATTTGCTATCCCCCTCCCTACCGCCTTCCCCTCTGTTAATTAAAAGCAGGCACTTCTCACTACAATTTGGAAAGTCTGACAAAGCCACAGCTAAAGCTACTAAAGCTAAACTTCATTCCTTAATAGAGTAGCCACGTAAGTAATGCTCCTATACCACATCTCCTGTGCTTCGGCAGCGAGGGTTGTCTTTTGTGCCGCCTCCGGACGCGCTGTAGTCGACGACGCGCAGGATTCGCCACAGACGCTGGCGTGGCGGAGAACGTCTTGCGCTGGGCAGTTGGTGCCCTAACAAATGACAGCTTGCGCTACTTGCATCATGCCCAGTATTTTTTTTTTGGAAGTGTCATATCTGTATTTGAAAATAAAAGGAGCTTGCTATATTGAACCTGTGGGCGAATGGAAGGTCCGGATAAATTATTATAATCGACAACACTCTACGATTGGTGGGCCTTACGGTATCAGATCGCTGGATTATCAAATGCTGAAACTATTGAATCTCGGTCCAGACATAGCTTACATAGCGTTGTAGTCTCAGTTCTTATCACTCTGAAAAATCTAATCAAACCTCTTACTGGTATAAATGTCAAATTTAACAGTGTGATCATGACTTATCGTAGATTTATTGCCGAAAATCACCTTTGTCGAACATGCAGAGCCATTTCAGTACCAACAGAAGCCTGAGAAATTTTTTATAAAGGCATGTGTCACTTATGACATTGCCGATTTCATTTTCAGGCTGTTTCTAAATAAGTGCTACACTATTGAAGGAGCAAGAACAGCAGATATTTCATCTTTTTAATGTATGAGAGCCACGTTGTGGGGACGCACACTGAAAATTTGAACTGGGCAGGTTTCTTGTGTTCTCTGAGAACAGTTATTGAATATTTACTTGCTCCCAATTTTTATGCGTTTTACAGGACGGTATTTAGTTGTTTTCGCTTGGTTTCTTCGGTAAACTATGCCGGAAACGGTGCTTACACGCATTCCATGCCTGAAGTAATGTTCCGAGTGATGAGCTATATATTTGTCTTTTTTATGTGTAGGATCAACGGAGCATTTGTAGGTAGTTATTCATTGAATCGTTCTAGAGTGTAAAGCTGGAACCGCATGACGCGTTTTTGGGAGCGACTGACGCGCGGCAGAGGTGCATGGGCGTCGTTTCAACGAAGGCGCCCAGGAAAATCGCATGGCCGCGTCCTGCTGTTGGGGGTGGCATTTTCTACGCAATCTTTGTCGGGCTCCTGAAACAACCGGATGAGGTACGGATTGATGTTGCGTGGAAATATGGAGGATATTAAGCGCAGTGCGTTGCGCAACTCGAACTTTCCCGTTTTAAATGGAAGTGTTGCAGATAATTACTAAACCCTAACCTTTCAGTGTGTTTTCGACCATCATACGAAATTCGTAGTTTTTCGTGCGGTTTCCTCTGTGAGCCAAAGAAAGTAGCTTGTTTATATCTGAGGAAATTAGGGTCATGGGTAATGTGTAGGCAATGTTCCAAATACGCATTTTTCAATAGAATACGTGTGCAAGTGGTCTATAGCGTTATTAGCCTGTTCAACGAGCGGTGTGAAACTTATACGGCTGCACAAGATTCATTACAACCACAACTATTCATAAATTTTACGAACAGAGGGGTAACAATGCGCAAGCGTATGTGCGATAACAAATGCGTGTTGATGAAATAGAGCTTTAAAAATTGTGATCAAGTATTCGAAGGAAATAGCTATTGCGTTAACCATACCACAAACACAAGCGGACATAATCATCAGTTATTCCAAGACGGTGATGCGAAACTTCGCCAACGGTCTAATCTCCCCAGAGGCATTACGATTCCTAAAATTAGACAATAACGACGACAAAAGTGCCGATCTCATCTGGGCACCCGCTAACACACTACCAGACGGTAGCAGTGAGAAGGCGCACCGCAGGGCTCGAGAGCTTACGGACTGAGCCTCGGTTAGCCCCGCCTCACCCACTACCGACGTGTGGGAGTGGGAAGATCGAATGGCCGGATTTCACGAAATTGCACAACACCATGCATTTCAGAGGAGCGCTTTCCTGCCGCTGCACCCAAAAGTAAGCAAGAACCAGTCTGTTGAATGGCGGCAGTCACAAAGCAGATCTTATCTGAGTCCAGCTGTCGTGAACCTAATGCATCCAGATTTATACGCGACTGAGAAGTGCAGACGTTGCGACTCTAGAGCCAACCTGGAGCATATCCTATGGGAATGTACTGGTATAATACACACCAACGGTGATGCAGACTCAAATAGTGACAGCCTTCGCTGGCACTGAGACATTGAGTTGCTTAGCTCGGACCGGTAGCACCAACTCTGGGCCGTCCAGCGAGCCGAGGAAGCCCCCAAGGGCCGACACTTGGCCGAAACCTAGACGGGGTCCAGGGAACCTCACCAAATTGCAGGGCACTCGATAAAGTTATTTGAATGAAGTATTCGAAGGTATCACGCTGCTGTTATTAGCTACGTTTTCCAATGTGTAAAGCGAACTGTGCGTTCCAGGCATTTTACATGTTGAAGAAATACGCAGCGTCTAGATGCATAGCGAGACGTAGTTTAAACGTTTCTGCTATATTAGAAACCTTACGACCCTCATATTTTTTACCTTTCTTTAGTTTTTATGCGTAATAAATTAGGTTCGTCTGATGTCCTTACTGAACTGAAGGAGGCAACTTCGTTATGTTTAGTGGCTATAAAAATAAGGTAGTGGGTGATGTGCAGGTAAGGCTCAAAACATATGAGTAATTGGGGATTTCGCAATGAATTACGTATGCAAGAACTCTAGAGCGTTATGAGCGTGTCTAACGAGCAGGGAGTCTCCCGTGCATTCGGGACCCGTCGAAGATCCCCTGGTGTTCAAAATTAAGCCGGATCACCCCCCTCCCTCCCTACGGCATGCCTCATAATCAAATAGTGGTTCTTGCACGTACAATCTTAGACTTAACGAGCAGCGACGAATTGGGCTCGTTGCCCTAGCTATAAAAGCTACCAAGACCAAATTTATCAATAATTGTTGGTAGGCTGTGGAAACACGCCGTGTGAAGTTAAGTGTGTTTGGATGAAACACAAGCTATGTGAAAAGAAATCTTATCCAAGCGTTAATGCGCTTGATATGGCAGCTATTACCTGTGCTTGCCAGTGTCCCGACATACCAGTAGGTAACAACTGGTCTATACTTCGTCGAAAGGGCAGCGGGGTTAGCTTACTTCCGCGAAGCTTCGGTCAGAAAAATTCACAGACAGAACTCTGGTCGTAGATATTAATTAAATGACTGTCCTGGTATGCAGGTTCTAGATAAGGTTTCATCGCTTCGAAGTAGCTTTCTACGCATAAACGCTTGAGAGCCGAGTTTTATGGTCTCTGCTTCCTATATTGCATGTGTGTGAAGTAGGCAATGATTTAGCTAAATTGTTCTCAAGATAGTCCTAACGAAGGCAGAATTTCCGCCAAAAGAAATCTCGCGCTCGAACAGGATTGATAGCACAAAACGTTAAGCACAGCGCTAAAGTCTGATGAAACGAGTGTGAAAGAAATTTCGTTCTTTTCGAAACGACTGAACAGTCATCTTGCTACGTTATTTTTATTATGACGAACTTACAGGCTTTTTTTTCCTTTGTTCTGTTCTTCATACACGGTTGTTGCGGAGAGATTAAGGCAAAGAAAAGCACAATCACTGCGATTCCTTAAGGTATGCATTAAACAATAAAGTAATAATTGATAATGGCAAAGTAATGAATAAATAAGAAAATCAATTTAAACAAATAAAGATAACAGGACCGCCACAGGGAGTTTGCTGACGACCCGTCGCGGTTGCATAGTAGCTATGGTGCTGCGCTACTAAGCCCGAGGTCGCGCCGAAATTTTGATGAGGGCGAAATGCGAAAAACACCCGTTTACATAGATTTAACTGTACAGACGGGAATAAATTTAACTGCAATGGCGGACAGGCCGCCATTCATATCTGAACCTGGCAACGTTTAATGCTAGAACGTTATCTAGTGAGGCGAGTCTAGCAGTGCTATTGGTGGCATTAGAGGGCAGGAAATGGGATAAAATAGGGCTCAGTGAAGTTAGGAGGACAAATGAAGCATATACAGTGCTAAAAAATGGGCACGTCCTGTGCTACCGGGGCTTAGCGGAGAGACGAGAACTAGGAGTCGGATTCCTGATTAATAGCAATATAGCTGGTAGCACACAGGAATTCTATAGCATTAACGAGGGGGTGGCAGGTCTTGTGAAACTTAATAAGCCGTACAAATTGAAGGTCGTACAGGTCTACGCCCCTACATCCAGTCATGATGACCAGGAAGTCGAAAGCTGCTATGAAGACGTGGAATCGGCGATGGGTAAAGTCAAAACAAAATACGCTATACTGATGGGCGACTTCAATGCCAAGTTAGGCAAGAAGCAGGCTCGAGACAAGTCAGTGGGGGAATATGGCATAGGCACTAGGAAGAGCAGGGGAGAGTTATTAGTTGACTTTGCAGAAAAGAATAATATGCGGATAATGAATTGCTTCTTCCGCAAACGGGATAGCCGAAAGTGGACGCGGAGGAGCCCGAATGACGAGACTAGAAATGTAATGGACTTCATACTCTGCGCTAACCCTGGCATCATACAAGTTGTGTACGTGCTCGGCAAGGTGCGCTACAGTGACCAATGGATGGTAAGAACTCGAATTAGCCTAGACCTGAGGACGAAATGGAAGAAACTGGTACATAAGAAGCTGATCAATGAGTTTGCGGTAAGAGGGAAAATAGAGGAATTCCGGATAGAGCTACATAACAGGTATTCCGCTTTAACTGAGGAAGAGGACCCTAGTGTTTAATCAATGAATGACAGCCTTACAGGCATAATTAAGGAGTGTGCGATAGAAGTCGGTGGTAACTCCGTTAGACAGGATACCAGTAAGCTATCGCAGGAGACGAAAGATCTCATCAAGAAACGACAATGTATGAAAGCTTCTAACCCTACAGATAGAATAGAGTTGGCAAAATTTTCGAAGTTAATCAACAAGCGAAAGATAGCTGGCATAAGGAAGTATACTATGGATAGAATTGAACATGCTCTCAGGAATGGAGGAAGCCTAAAAGCAGTGAAGAAGAAACTAGGAATAGGCAAGAATCATGTATTCGTTAAGAGACAAAGCCGGCAATATCATTATTAATACGGATGAGATAGTTCAAATGGCTGAGGAGTTCTATAGAGATTTATACGGTACCAGTGGCACCCACGACGATAATGGAAGAGAGAATAGTCTAGAGGAATTTGAAATCCCACAAGTAACGCCGGAAAAAGTAAACAAAGCCTTGGGAGCTATGCAAAGGGTGAAGGCAGCTGGGGAGGATCAGGTAACAGCAGATTTGTTGAAGGATGTTGGGCAGATTGTTCTAGAAAAACTGGCCACCCTTTATACGCGATGCCTCATGACCTCGAGCGTACCGGAATCTTGGAAGAACGCTAACATAATCCAAATGCATAAGAAAGGGGACGCCAAAGACTTGAAAAATGATAGACCGATCAGTTCACTGTCCGTTGCCTACAAAGTATTTACTAAGGTTATTGCAAATAGAATCAGGAACACCTTAGACTTCCGTCAACCAAAGGACCAGGCAGGATTCCGCAAAGGCTACTCGGCTACTCAACAATATACCATATTCACACTGTAAATCAGGTGATAGAGAAATGTGCTGAATTTAAGCAACCATTATATATAGCTTTCATTGATTACGAGAAAGCGTTTGATTCGGTCGAAACGTCAGCAGTCATGGAGGCATTACGGAACCAGGGTGTAGACGAGCCGTATGTAAAAATACTGACAGATATCTATAACGGCTCCACAGCCACCGTAGTCCTCCATAAATAAAGCAACAAAATCCCAACAGAAAGCAGTCAGGCAGGGACATACGATCTCTCGAATGCTATTCACAGCGTGTTTACAGGAGGTATACGGAGACCTGGATTGGAAAGAATTGGGGATAAGAGTTAATGGAGAATACCTTAGTAACTTGTGATTGGCTGATGATATTGCTTGCTTACTAACTCAGGGGACCAATTGCAATGCATGCTCACTAATCTGGAGAGGCAAACCAGGAGGGTTTGTCTAAAAATTAATTGGCAGAAAGCTAATGTTTAACAGTCTCGGTAGAGAACAGCAGTTTACGATAGGTAGTGAGGCACTTGACGTGTTGAGGGAATACATCTACTTAGGACAGGTAGTGACCGCGGATCCGGATCATGAGACTGAAATAATCAGTAGAATAAGAATGGACCGGGATGCGTTTGGCTGGCATTCTTAGATCTTGAACAGCAGGTTGCCACTATCCCTCAAGAGAAATGTGTATAACAGCTGTGTCTTACCAGTACTCACGTACGGGGCAGAAACCTGGAAGCTTACGAAAAGGCTTCTACTTAAATTGAGTACGACGCAACGAGCTATGGAAAGAAGAATGATGGGTGTAACGTTAAGGGACAAGAAAAGAGCAGATTGGGTGAGGGAACAAACGCCGGTTACGGACATCTTAGTTAAAATCAAGAAAAAGAAATAGGCATGAGCAGGACATGTAATGAAGAAGGAAGGTAACCGATGGTCATTAAGGGTTACGGACTGAATTCCAAGGGAAGGGCAGCGTAGCCGGCGGCGGCAGGAAGTTAGGTGAGCGGATGAGATTAGGAAATTTGCAGGGACGACATGGCCACAATTAGTACATGACAGGGGAAGTCGGAGAAGTATGTGAGGGGCCTTTTCCCTGCAGTGGGCGTAACCAGGTTGATGATGATGAACTGCACGTTAAAGAACTCTCGGTGGTCCAAATATCCAGAGTCCCCACTACGACGCGTCTCATAATCATATCATGGTTTTGGCACGTAAAACCCCATAATATTTTTTTTTTCATTTACGGATGCCTGTCCATGCCACCACTCAAATAATGTGTTGTCACGTTGTAGGGACGGGGAAGATCCAGAGCGTGGCAAAGCTATGAGTAACAAACTTACCGTTTGATTGGGCGAACTTGTACGCAGAAAATGAAGGGATACTGAACGCACAAATAAAGCGATGAGGAGCCCAGTCGCCCATTGTCGAAATCTGACCTGCTCGTTCAGGTGCATCGGCTATTTATGCCTGATTCGATCATCGCACATTCCATCGTAATCTTTGCAGTTCGCGTGGGTTCCAGAATGTACTGCACCGCTTTTCGCGTCACGCATGCAATCTCATTACAGACAAGATTATTTCGTTATACAATCGGTGACAACAATCGAGAAACTTCCCACACGTGGAAGTGCTTCTTGCGTCGGGCGATAACATTGTATTAGGGATTGGCTGATGGAAAATGCTAATCGAAAAAGGAAAAATAAACAATTTACACGGGTTTCAATGTACACCTTGTAGTCATTATACATTACTACGAAAGTCATCCACGTACTGAATGAATTGCAGCTCTAACCGCACACCTCCGTTCAAGTTCCGCCCGCGGTACAGAGCATAAGCACTGTCACTCCATACATACCCGAACATGGCTACTTACCATCAACGCGTATCTCTGTGTCCACTGAAAAGTATATGAAGAATACGTTTGGGTTCTGTTGTATATCGTATAACTTGCGTTGCGACAAAGAGCAAAAGATGGCTAGCATTCCTAAAGATTACTTTAAAGGGACTCTGACACGAACTTGATTATGTATTAAGGTACTGAGTCGCAACTGCATAAATGCACGAGAGGGAAGAATGAAAGGAACAATAAACACATGTAACACATTCATTTTCGTAATTCCTTCCTTTCGTCCATGTCCCTTTGGTAAACTTACAGGCTCTCAACGTCAATTGAACCAACTCTCCCTGCTATCTGAACTTAGGGTAGGCCTTAAGACAAAAATTTAAGCCCTCCGGAAATAGCATGTAATTTTTAATAGAGCTTTAAATATGCCCCTCGCTACCGATTGCAGCGGCGGCCGCTCCCCTGCATCTTCAGCCGGTCCTTCCCACGCTCCATAGCGTGGAAGAGTGATGTCACTCGTGCGAGCACCCAGATTAGCTACCCATGTTCGGTAATCGGGAGTGGTAGGAACGTACCGCTTCATTAAGCTTATGTTTAATAGCATACGTACGCATAGTAATATGTGTACCCTTAGATATAAGTATACAAATTCAATAAATGTACACACAACTTCAAACCAATGACCGACTACCGCCGTAAAATGTGGCTCGTCTGCTAGAGCTCCGGCAACTGTAGCCAAGCTGATCGGACTCGGAGGGATTCTCGCATGAAAGTGGCAGAAATGTCATCTTTGCCGTCAGGAAGATGAATAGTGCAGGCGCTGCATTACGGGGGGCTCGCCTTTCATTGCAGGTGTGCGCAAGAGTAAATTGCCGCGACTGAGCTCTGTAGATGACTCAACCGCTTCACTTTGGTGCTAACGCCAATCCTTCGTTGTAAACATCGCGATCACTCGCAGTTTAAAAAAAAGTCACTTTCAGTGGCAGAAACCGCACGTGTCGTATTTGTCAGAGAATCAAGTTATATGAACAATCTCCCTAAAATGTTAAAATAAAAATATCCTACCAAGCCGAGATCAAGAATAACAATGTTGCAAAGACAACTGAACATGCCTGACAACGTGTCAAAAGCTATCAGAGCGTCCGTCAGATAGCAGCCATCTTGATTTATTATTTGGTGTAATCTCCACCTCCCACATAGAGGGTGTGGGTACGATGCCAGTGTGCTTGCCTTTTTTCCGTGTTTTTTACTACAGTAGAGGAAACGTTATAAGTAGTTCATTTCATCCGATTCACAAGTTAACAGCAGCTCTAGCCTAGCTGCGTCAGCACTTCTTATTTTCCGCTGACGGCTGCAAGAAAACGAGCGTAATATAGATATGAATGTAAACGTACGTGTGATTAGATATTTATATGTTACCGGGCAAATATTATTTCGAAATATAGTCGGAAATGATTAACTTGTAGTTTATGCATACGAAGCAATGCGATGTACTCCTCTGGTGGTATCCGTCTCTTTTTGCTCGATGTAGCCCAAGCCAACGAGCCGTGTCTCTATTCGCCGCGCGAAGTTCGTCTTGAATGTTTGCTTCATGTATCCCAGGCTTAACGAGAAGAACTGCATAGGAAAGCGAGGCGAGAACACGCTCCGATAAAATCAACCAGACATAGCCAATACTTGCCTCACTTCATGAAGGAGGCAGGACACAGCGATGGTCAAATGCTGTAAATATAGAAGGGGAACATTGCGGCTTGATTGGCGGGCACAACTCATACCTGTTGTATTATAGCACGCCAACACTAACTTTTTGTGAGAAAACATTCCTTCAGAGATGCCCCCTGCACGACGAGAAACTTTTTCAGGGACGCTGAAAAAAAGAATAGCTGACTGAACTGCACTTGATATCTAAGTGCTGTCACAGCTGCGCCAATTGCGCCAAACTGCACTGATAGCTGCCCTGTGCGCCATCCTGCGCCGAAACGGCATTATAGGGCAAAATTGCGCCTAGCCTGCGCCAAAGCATGCATAAGAGCGAAAGCTTCCTTCCATCGATGCTTCGCAGCTAGCAAAACTGAAATCAAAGGCAACAGCACGTTATCATTCTCATTATAGAAAGGAAGCCTAGACGCGTACATAGTGAAAAACTGTATGGGCGCGTGGCAGTCGCGCGGTTTGGTCATTCGCGCATTTTTCTCTGACGGACGTAAACTTTAATGCCACTGTACTGTCTTCCTGGTGCTTTATTTCGGTGTTCACCGAACCTGCGTGGTACGCCGCAGATTGCCGAGGTAGGTTGTCAGATTCTAGGATTAAAGGTAAGCCTTTTCGATGTTTATGGTCGGTGCGGGGCTTTGCAAAAAATCCGCTGCGATCAGAATCGCACATGGTGCATAGTTAAGAATGGCATTAATGAATGAAGGTGAAATTTGGTGCATGGCGAGAGCAGCCACCTCGATGGGTTCCGCCGTGTTCGTTGACGCAAAACCCTTGCATCAACGACCACGGCGCAAAACTCCATTTGCATCTCGCGCACGGGAAGTGGCACTGTTGCATTTTTTTTCTCGCAGCCGCATAACTTTTGCAAGCCTCTATTGAAAAATTCCAAATGTGTAAATGCCGTGACATGAGTTTATTGCATGATCTCATATTCAGTCCAGGCGCGCGTACTTGATCGGTCTTGCGGTGAACCTTTGGCCACAAGTCATGACTGCCGCACTGTGTCGTATCCTGGATTATTAAACGCGCGTTTGTTAACGATATGTCTGTGCTGCCTTCTCTGCACCCTATAGAAGAACCCGGCCGGGGTGTCCTTCGTGCGCCGCCATTTTGGAGGAGCATCGCATTCTTATCTCTTCGCGGTTGCAGGGCAAGCCTCGTGCAAACCTGCCTCCATACTTTATTGACTATATACGTCAATTAAAATTTGCATGGTACGTGGTGAGCATGCGTGCGTTGGACCCTACGCCAAAATTGCTTGATGCTGCACCAAGTCGGCTTTTTGCCTGCGCCAGAACTTGTACCCGAAGCTGAAATAGCTGTTCTGCCACTCATATTTGAATCCTGGGGTTTTACGCGCCAAAACATTGATTTAATTTTGAGGCCACATAATCTACATAATCTGTAGTTAACATCTACGAAATGGGAAGCATTGCGAAATCATTCCAGCGTTAGGTGCCTGCACGCATCAAGCTGGTGGGGCCTTTAGCGGCTTACCGTTTTCCTGTTGCCCCACTTTCTAAGACCACAAACGACCTAGCAACCGAACTAATCAACGAACGTGTGAGCAAGCGAACGAACCAGCAGTCGAACGAGCAAACGAACGAATGAACGTTTTCCTTGCCACCTCTTCACATACCGTATTGTCGTCGATGAGTTGGAAATTTTGCCTTTGATGGAGCGGCTGCCAAACGAAGCCTAAGCTAGCGCTGTTCGTTCGAGTCTCTTGCTCTAGCTAATACGATAAGGGCCAAAAAGAGCACGTCGGAAGAAGATATGCTTGCAGGACACGTTACAAGTTTGCAATGGGCTTCCATTCAACGCTATGGTTCTCCTACATCGTCCACTTCACGGCCGCCCACCTAAGCCGCAGTATTTTTCCATCCTTGACTGAAGATCACGTTAGTTGTCTGCTCGTTTACCCACCAAAACGCCGAAAATCCGCTAGATACACGACAAAAACTGGCTTGACTCAGAAAAGAATGCTTGGCTTTAAAATGACATTCTACTAGCAGAAATGCTGTTAAGTTTGTAACGGTAGTAAAAAAAATATAGGATTGTCGCGTTCCACTGAGTCTATTCTAAGTTTTACTTATTCACTTTGAGACGCCTTCGGCAATCGGTTTCATCAACATTCTACAAAAGTCACCATGGACGTTGTACCAGTACGGCTTCGCGGGTACACACTAACTGCTGCCGTTGGATACCGGGAATAACTTCTATGAAAGCAAACTTATAAGTTTTACATGTCTGGTAGATTTGGAGCAAAAAAAAAAGCACAATTGGAAGATGTCTCTTTTCCTGGACTTCTTTTGCATCCATACTACCGGGCTTGAAAGAAGACAGTTATCGACCGAATTCACAACGCTTTTCTTTGATGAGTAGGGCTTGTCGCTGGCATATGTCCTTAATATGTCGCTTAATATTTTCTTCATCGTACTTAGCTGCCACGTGTTCCTCAGAACAAATTTTGCGTATGAACGTTTTTGGGAAACGGGCGCTAGTTATTAACTCTGGTATGCTAGTTCACACAACAGATTCTAGGCACACGACGTTGCACAGACTGTGTGACTATATTCATCAGTAGTTTTCGACTACTTATGCTGCAAAAAAAAAAAGAAAGACAGAAAACCATGCGCTTGAGCTTCTCGTTAAAAATAATCGGCGTGGATACTTCCAGTAAGATGGTTTGGTAGGTCAGATTCTACTCATATACGTGACATTTTTTGGAAGGAGCTTTAAACGAAAAACAAGCTCGTGCTCTGGCTTTCACCAAAACTGCGCTTTGATTGATCGATGTGTTAAAATCTTATTGATGCATCTAGCTCATTACCACAGACGTTTACCGATGTGCATGCAACGGCAAGTCTTATATTAGCCGAAAACACATTTTGCACTGAAACCCGCTAGCTTCGCCTCCTTCTGAGCAGTACCTGCACTGAACTAGCAGGACCTTCATTCTATAGGGACTCCAAGCTCTGCAAGAGGATATGTCTTGTTCTGGTACCATGCTTGAATACCACACCTCCGTGCCTATCTTATACATACATATTTGAAACCGAATGGTAAGAGAAAGCCAGAAACGGTAAAGCCGAGAAAAGGTAAAGGAATAGTACGCACCGATACATGGTGTGTCTATGTTGCAAGCGTCATTTTCCGCTACTATGCTCGTTGTTAGGACTAGGATAAAGAAACTTTCTACCTTTAAAAGTCATCCCCGTTATCGCTCTCTTCCAGAAACTTTCTTTGTCTTCCGAGTCTTTGTCATGCAGAGAAGATACAGAGAGTGTGCGACTAGTGGTTTGTGCCAACAGGAGTTTAAATGCCGTGTAACTTTTTTTTTTGCTTTGTCTACCGACACCCAGCTTCGCTACTTATTGCTTACATATTCTCGTTTGCAGTCGGCTTTGCCCTTATCTTCTAGTGAACGTTGTCGAAAAGCATTTTGTATACTGCCTGCTGTTGTCTTTTCTAACGGCCTCACCTTGTAAACACCTACCTCCTGAACAACCTCGCTTGCTCGCCCAAGAACAAAAGTTACAATGCAGTTTCTACAACTTTGCTGTTTTGTAGCCTTCAGGATACTCCTTCTACTTATACGTTTCTTCTCGCACAATGACTCTTTGGTGCTTTAGCTTTTGTTCGTTGGTTGTACTTGGTGTACATTTGTTTTTGACTGGGCGTTACATGCTTGTTCTACTATTCTGCTTTATTGAGTACTATCGGGGACTCTAGGCTTGTTGAAATGCCCGCACTCTTTCTATGCGCTCAGCTGGAAGACGCCCTGTACCAGTGCTCACTCTGTTTCAGCAGAAGCGTTGCTCCTTCGACGAAAGACTGGGTTCATCCGCGTTTTCCAATCTTCGTGGGACCCTAGCGCTTTGTCCTCGGCAATCTCTTTTGCATCTTTTTGATTAGTTCTGTTTGCCATTTCTGTATACCTATCACCTCGTCGAGGGCATAACCTTGTGGAACATTTATTTCATGGTTTATTTTCACAGGAATGTACTTTATGAAGTGCAGCATTATCAGTCATATTCCCGAATATGTTTTTTTTCTATTTGCTCCTCAGAGGGATATTTGCATCTGCATTCCCTTTTACAAGAAGCAGAAGTGCAGGCGTTGACATGATCCAAATTTTCACCAAAGAGGTGCAGGCTTTGCCCGAAAATGTTGCAGGAGACTGAATTGACGGCCGGCATGATTTCTTTTATAAACACAAAAGAAAAGATACCGCGACCTCACCATAACATGCAAGACTTGCAATAAATATTCGAAACACTCAGTAATAATAATAATAATATTTGGGGTTTTACGTGCCAAAACCACTTTCTGATTATGAGGCACGCCGTAGTGGAGGACTCCGGAAATTTTGACCAGCTGGGGTTCTTTAACGTGCACCTAAATCTAAGCACACGGGTGTTTTCGCATTTCGCCCCCATCGAAATGCGGCCGCCGTGGCCGGGATTCGATCCCGCGACCTCGTGCTCAGCAGCCCAACACTATAGCCACTGAGCAACCACGGCGGGGCAAAAACACTCAGTATAATTCGGACATGCACCTTCGTGATGTGCGATATAGAGTTGTTTTTTTCCACACAGAACAATTTTTTCAGCTGCCGAGTATTATGTAAAGATTAAATGTAAGAAATATTGTATACAAGAGTAGAATAGATGTTTTTGCTTGAATTTTTGCGTAGGTTGGTGAATGTTGCTTTGATCTTATTTTTGTCGTGTGTCCCGACCGAAGCATCATATCCACCTTTACGGAAACATCTTAAACTTGCGCCGGTGTGAACCATATCAAATATTAAAGATTTTTCATGAAGCTTCTGAAATCAATGAGTCGAGGGCAACTCACAAGCGGTATAATCAGTCATTTGGGCCACGGACATTTTGTAAATACATGTATGTGTACATACACATTGAACTCTCAAGCCACGTGCTCAGGTCACAGTGTGACCGCGTCTGTCTTTTTCGGGAAACATAACTCAATCACTAAGCACGGAAAACACTTCTTCACGATAGTAAAATTGTTAGTTCTTTCCTTTATCTCACTCCCATGGAAGTCTTGTTATTTTGTAATATCGACGGGAAAGAGAATGCGAGAGCATTTTAACTAGAAGAACAATTAAAAGGAAAGAAATGTAATGCACATAACGCACGTTGAAGGAAAAAAAGGCTTCCGAAAATGAGAACGCCACTTTCGAATATGCTTTTCGCCATGTTTTTCCTTGAAAGCGCTCCGATAGACTCTTATTTCTGGATGCAGTTCTTCGTGCAAACTGCTTCCACAGTGTCTCTTTGCGAACTAATATATTCAGCACTATCGCTGAAATGTCAGTGTAATAATGTCTCCATCGTTACATCATTTATCGCCGAAAGTAAAGAAGAGAAAATGACGGCGCACTAACATAGAACGTAAATTCACAGAAACACGTTCTTCCGAATATGAGTGAGTTCTTGCGCCGTGTCAGTGAGAGGAACTAAACAAAAGAGCGCTTAGAAAAACAATTGTCGTTGTTACAACTACGTCGGAAAAAGGTTGGCTGTACATTATATGGGTATTTCAGTCGTAAAACATTCCATATTATGGCTATCATTCAGTACTAAATATGTTGTTGATATTTCAAAGTTGATATCACTAGTAGTCTGGAAATGCTGCCACGGCGTACCTTGTCCATGGCCCCTACGTACATCTGCATGCCATGTCCATAGAAATTTCTATGCGCATTGGGAAGCCACTGCCAATATCTTCTTATACCTGTGGATGTCTAGACAGCCATACTTATCAGACTTATCTTGCAAGCAAAAAAAGCGATAAACCCGGCTTCATAGAATAACCTTTTCGCACCAGGCTTTCTAACCATTCATTTAATTTATACTCTCAGTAATATTTGTGGACCCACACAACCCCACCCGCTGTAATATATGTTGTCATCCCGTCGTCATAGAACATGCTAAGAAAAAGAAATGAAGCATGAATATAGTCTTCAAAAAAATAAGGCTCACATATGTCTCATCGGTCAGTCAACCTTGATGGAAAACACGTCGACGACACGAAATGTACAAAAAGGCTATGAACCCATGACCTTTGGTGTTAATTACGGCTACGAATCCTCGACCTTGGGTGGGAGGAGAACCACGACCATTTGTGGGAGTCGAACCCCTGGCCTTTGGTGTTAGTGAAGGCGAAATTAATTGAGAGAGTCAAGGCACTCGAACCGACGAATTTTAGTGGGAGTTGAACCCCCGACGATTGGTGTTAATGGAGTCGAAGTTACTTAAAACACAGATAATTAGGACAGAGTTAAGGCACTTGAACCCACCACCTTTTGGTGGGAGTCGAATCCTCGGCCTTTGGTGGGAGTTGAACAATAGGCTTTGGTGGGAGTCAAACTCTCACCTTTGGAATTAAGAGGTATGACTAAGAGAAATGCACGGATCGAATTAAAGAGGATAACTTAGCGAATTGAGAGGATGAGTAAGTGAATTGAGAGGGGTGCTTAAGCGAAATAGACTAAGCAGATAAGGCAGATGTGTACGTCATGTGTCCGTCTTTAATGCATCGGCACTTAGACTTTCGCCTTCAAGTCATCTCAGGGATAACAGAATGTAATGCGAAGAAAAACGTGCTTGTTTCGGTGTAAAACGTTACAATAATACGCAATAGCGCACAAACCTTCCACTCGAGCTTAGGTAAACATTCTCCTTGTACACACAAGCAAAGAACGCTATCCGTGTTCCTCTTTGTGTACTGAGCGATGTGTGAATGTGGTCACGGCTTGGACTTTCGTCTTGTTGATGGTACACGAAGACTGCATTAAGATGTGCCTGATACTACATACATCTGCAACTCTTGGCTTTGCTTATGTGCTAACGGTAAACATTTGGTTGTACGTAAAGCCGCAGATCTTTCTTTAAGTTCTGGCCTATTTCCTTAGAAGAACGCGCCAGAACGATATAAATATGCGTTCTAAAGCCACCTTTACACTTACTGAGAAGGTAATTGTCTGGATCCAGCCAATTCCGCTAGATGGCACCAACTGAGGTTATTGCACACTGCTGTCGCTCTACAAAGAAGTGCGCTAGTGGCCGTGAAATCTGGTTCTCCATCAGGCTGCGCAAATGTTTATCCCCCAACTGTATTACATGCTTAATTGTACAGCAGATTCATGCATTTCAAGGTTTGCGCTAACTACAGCAGCGAATAAAGTGGTACTGCGAATATTAAGCGTTGAAATTCCTTGCGTTGCATTATTAAAGTTACCTTTACAGTGTTTTCATTAAAGAGCTTGACGACTTTATGAAAACGACGTTGCGGTTACATGTGTAGTTTATAGCAGGTTTTTATGCATTTTCTTTCTTTTGCCAGTCTGGGCTATATTGTTTGGCCTAATGTATTGCAAAACAACGTACAGGTAGTGTAAGTAGCAAAGACTGGGTGATAGTAAACAGTGGCACAAGCTGTAAGACTAAGCTATAAAATTTAAATTGAGAAGAAGAGCAAAAACAACTGCAATAAGTCAAACACACCGTATAGGAGCAATATCAATGTCAATTGTCACCGGGCCTGCATCTTTGATGTTTGACAAAGGTAGAAAATTTGGTCACTGACGTCCAGTATGTGCTAGCTCCGAGAGAAAACGAGAATAAAGCAGCTTCCCAACATGGACAATTAAAAGCAATTAACCAGCCGTCATAGTAGGCCGACACATCTGGACACGCGGAAAGCGGACAACAGTAATCAATCACTCGGACTGTCAGCCACTTGGGCTTAATGTATTTGCCGGTGCCTTAGCCTAGTCTGCCTCCTGTAAAAAGACGCGGTAGCTTACGGCTTATTCCCACAGCACTTTTCATTTCCCACATCGCGAAAAACAGGGTCCGCCTATTCCCATATGGGTGTATTGGCTCGGGATAGCAAGACCTGCTCAACGAATGAGGCGGAAGCGTGGCAGAGAAAGCAGTTGGAAGAAATACATGGCTTGAAACACGGAAGTAGTAGACACATCATGATTAAAGAAAACATAGTAAACGCATGTAAAGAAAGATGGACTGGTAAAGACAGCCGTTATTGTAGGCGAAATTTCCCGAGAGAGTCTGCTCGCAGCCGGTTACGACACATAGGACATCTGCCTCTCCTTTTATTCAATTTGCACCCTGTAGCGCGCAAAATCTAAACGAACGCAGATGCACAAAAAATAAATTATTGCAATGATTTGCTTTTACTGTGACGCGAGAACGAAGAAGTGCTTTGGGCGAATGCGAAGCAGCTTGATCGATTTCGAAGTGCTCATTTCACTGCATTAATCGCGACAGAGGCTTGCTACTCCATGGCGGAATAGTGGAGTCTGTACATATTTTACCCTACAGCCCTTTTTCGGTTTCTTCCCACTGACTGGAGATCGTTGGTTGGCGATTACTAAGTGAAGTTTTAGGGGTTGTTCGGATGTTAAAGCAGCCGCTCAGGGAGATTGTTCTGCCAATCTTAGACTATTACGATATATTAAAGCACACGCGCAAGAAGTAGATGACATACAAAGCATGCAAATTCGCTTATCCACACACCTCATTTGACCTAAACAAGAGGGTGGACCTCGTACTAGAATCCTAATTAAGGTGTCAACATAGACGCTGGTGTTATCATTTCTGCCGCCCTCCGTTTTCCGGGTCATCCAAGGACTCGAAGTGGGTCTCGGCTTTTAACAGCGCTTCTGACAGCTTCTAACTTGAACACGGCCAACTTTTATTTTCATCATCATCAACAACAACATCATAAGCACCATAATCATCAGCATCGTTATCGTCTTCGCCGTCGATCTACGTACCTACGTCCACCGCCAGACGAAGGTATCTTCCAGCAGACCCAAAGTACCCGTGTCTTGCGCCAGATGACCCCATCTTATGCTGCAATTTTTTAATTTCATGGCACCACTCATTTATGTGCCGCATTCGACTATCCTTACCTTCCTTAGGCACCCATTTTGTAGCTTTAATACACCACCGGTTATCTGCCCAAAAGGCATTACATGGCCTGACCTGCTGCGTTTTTCCCTCCTACTGTCGACTAAAATACCGGTTTAGTTAGGGCAATTCAGATGTGCCGGGAAGTCTGCTGTCCGTCGTATTTCCTCCACTCGAGGATGTTTGTCTCCGAGCGCTCAATTTAGCTGCCATCAAGATGTATCGAAGTGCGATCAGTTCTTAGAAAACATCTTATTTTAGTACTTGAAATATCGCTATTTAGCGTTTATGACAATCTTGTCGAATGGGAACAATTTTTACCGAGGATGCAAAACCAATTCAGTTCTATTGAAATAAAATAAATATCGTATTATTTGTAAACAATTTCGGTAGTTTTATGCATTAAAGGGCGCAAATGCAGACGCGTTCTGGTGTGGGAAGCGTGTGGGAATTTCTGTCGTGTTTCTTTTCTTCTAGTAGGGTTAGTAGTGCAGCAGCAGCACTCCAATAATGAATGCGAAAACCGCAGTCTTGCAATAATTTTCGCGATGTGTGGTGAGCAATTAAAGCAAAATTCTTTGTAATTCCTTATAAGTCTGCCCTTTACTAACAGTAAATTTCCTCAACACAAGTATTGATACCTGAGTGAAGTAACAAAGGCGGTAAATGCGTTGTTTTGTCTTCATTTATACACTGTGCAATGAAATCACTGCCACTCTATACAGATGGATCACGTTATTAACATAAGGGACTAAAGTGAACAAGAATATTTTTTAATTGGTTGCTTTTAACCTGACCTTACGTTTCTGCTGCAATTACACAAGAAAATAATATGCCTCTTTCGAAATTTGACTGCAAAGGATGAAGAGACGGACAAACAAACGCACGGTTAATTCTTACGATAAACGTGAGAAAAGTTACCAAAGCGATATTTTATGGATGCATTTCCTTCAAACTCATACATAATTTTTTAGAGCGTCAATAAACGTAAGCATCGGTTACAAAGAGCAGACGCGACTTTTGTGTTATGTAAAGGTATAATAGCCGCAGTACTGAAGGTGGAGTAAAATCAAAATGATAGAAAGCAGCAACATCTTTTCTGGCTAACGGTTTTAGAAGTAAATAATATTCTATCGGACTAATATTTGATGGTTCTTGTCCACTCCCGCATAATGCGAATGCAGATGGTTGGAAAGGTCACAGAAAATGCGCACCAGATGCCGCGACGAAGCCGGAAACACGAGTAGCGGGGAAAGTTGAACTTTTTTCTTTGCGTCGATACGCAAAATAAGAGCCGCCGGCTTTTGAGCCGAGTGCATTATAGACGCGAGCACAAGCCGATGGGTGAACATACTTTCGGCTTAGACGCAGCAAGAAACGCACTGTCGGAAAAAGAGAGGAAGAAAAAGAAGTAAAAAGACGCAATAAATAAAGAAAGTGGAAATACAGTTGCGCCAGTGGTCGGCTTGCGCTAGAAATAAGGAGACGCAGGACATTGCCGCAGCCCTGCAGTTGTTTTTTTATTTTATTTTTTTACTGGGCAGCGGGTAAACTTCGGGGCGGCAACAATAGGATACTGGAAAACCTCTACTAAATGCGTCGTCGCACATCCCCAACGGTTTCCCCCTTGGCATTTTCCTTCAGCTTTCTGCACTGCCTCCCTCTTAGGACGGCGTCCTCCACGAAGGTCCCATTTTTCGCTATTTCTGTGCTTCCTATTAATGCGAAACTCTTTTTGCCTGCCTTTCCAGACTTTCGTGACCGTGACTGCTGGCTGCTATTTCCGGTTTTTTTTTCTTCAGAATAGTTCATGCTTAAACAAAAAGTCGCAATGTGTGCCCGGTGGTGTGCGTAATCGAGCCCCGGTTCCTCAGACCGATGCTCTAACCTTTAGGCCACGATCACCTGTGTGCCTCTATCATGCCAACGTCAGCTAGCTCTTTGAGATGAACTGCGCGTGTGTCACATTGCCTGCACGCTTGCGCGAGAACACACGCGTGCACGGCGGTTCCCTTTACGCTAATGAGGAAGGAATTTAATTGGCAAACTTTGTACGATTTGCTTAACCGCTTCGCAAAAGCTTCGCTTTACATAGATTCCAAGATATGCGTTGGGCCTGTATAAGTTTACTGTGCCATGCAATTATCAGGGCCGATTTCCTACTAGGAACTGGCTATGGTAGGCTTGTCTGGTTAGCGTGCAACGAGGAGAGAGTGTCACGTTGTTTCCACGATGGCATGCGGTTTCCCATTTACCCGAACAAAACTTTGTAGAACAGAAGCACATGTCAAGTTCTAACAGTACTTTCGAAGCAGTTGACAATCTCGAACTTTTCCGGTTAGAATAAACGTGCGAAAGCAAGTTCTGGTAGCGGGCTATGGTTAAAGGGCGTGATAATTGTTTTATCAGATTGGTGACACCGGCGGTCGTAAAGTGCAGGTTATTTTCGGATTTACAAGAACGGTTAAGAGGAATTAGGATATAGTGAGGTGCACCTACCTTACGAATGCAGTGCAATGAGGGATACTGGGAACGTCCCGTCGACGTCAGGGATATCATATACAGGCACTTTGAAGATAGCGTCGTAGAGGGCACAGATTTCCCCGCCCAGGGCTCGTCCAAGGACCCTGCGGTTCCCTTTTATTTTATTAAATGTTTTCTCTCTCTCTTTCTCTTTATTTACTCTAGGTTCTTATTCCTGGTACCGGGAAGAGACGAACAAGACTGTAACCTCTGGTACCATTTTTTGGCACCAACCTAGTGCTAAGGTTTTTGTGAGGCACAGTGTCGACGGGAAGTTTGTGATCTTGACTGCCGCCATACCTCCATATCGCATACTTTTACTCAACAAGTGCAGTTTCAGAGGACGAAAGCCTGCGAAAGGCTGAGACGCAGAAGACAGCCGACGCTTAGCGCAGCTTGCAGCCACGCGGTCTCTAAGGTAAAGTGAATGCCACATTAAAATATAAATTCCGGTTATCGCAATACTGAGTTCAACAACGTGACTTGCTTTATATGAAGTGTTTGCGCACGTCCGGGGACGTGGTATTTAACGCATAGCTGCTCGTTTTCAACATACGAAATGGAGAAGAAATTTTACAAATCAAACAGCTCCGCCTAGGTTGAATGAGACAAAGTTGACTTTGGGACCATTTGCTTGAGTAAGTGTCGTTGTGCGGTTATCGATAGTTATCTCATGTTAGCGCTTTCTTACTGGTAATGAACAGGAAAAAATTAAAAAAAAAATTTAGATGCCTCCAAAAAAGTGAGAAGTGGTTGAATAATAGTATGTGCGTGTGTGCGCGCGCACACGCGTTTACGTGGACGCCTGCAAGCTCGCTTTGTCCTTTCTTTATATGCTTATTGAAGTCAAGCGCAAGGAAGTGGCCATTATTTCTGTTGCTTTTTTATTTTTTTAAAGAAAGAACTCTATATGTATACGTACACTACTCAACGACAAGCCAGGAATTCTTTTCTACATGTTTAACTTGCCTTTAATCACTGTACGATTCCAGATTTTTGTTCGCATATTGGTGGCACAGGTCACCATCACGTTTTTATTGTGGTCTGGAGCTTTCATGTGGGGCTGCAGCACATATGTGGGCGCAATATTTAACTTTGCTTTCCGTGCACTGAGAGCTACGTTAGTGCAGAAGACACGGTCTCACGAATCTTCAAAAAGAAAACTCTCTGTCTTTTCGTCTTGGTCATTTCGTAGGATTAGTTGGGTACGGCCAATTCATGTTACGCAGTAACCGAATGACGTAGGAATGGGTGTTTCTCACCGAAAAAAAAAACGCACTTCCAGATAATCCTTGGATGCTTTAAGGTCATCGTACGGTATTAGTATACCCACACTCTGTTTCTGTCTGGAGCAGCAGCATTAACTGTTTTAACTTTTTCTTATCCAATGATTCTCGTAGGAACCATAGCCACATGCAACAGATATCCAACTTGGATAAAACAGGCGCCAAAAGCATACTTAAAAATATGAGTGCCAGCAAGTCTAAATGCGTAACTGGTAAAATTAGCGCCCTAAGTCAATCTGGTTGCCCCTGATTTTTCACAAATGCGCATGCTCTGCATTACAGTGAAGTTGGGCTTCTGTGCGCTTAGACTGAAGCATGCTGCCTAAGCCAAAGCACTCCTCTTCGGTGGCAGAAAACTGGTCTTCAAATATTTTGTGGTCATCCTTCACAGCATTATAATTGTGAATTACAGTTCGAAGAACCCTATGATACCTCCAACGCCTAAATTGTAGGGAACTTGTGAGAAACGCTTTAAACACGTTGTCAGATGTTTCAATTAGATTTTTTCCTTATTTTGTTAAGTGTTTCGTTACTCACGTGCGCGAAACATAAATTCCTACCTACCGTGGTAAAATTTGAACCCGGAAATGCTGAACGTCCTCTTTGCGTGACAACTAACGCTGACGTGGTCTCCCAGGTCACAGATGTGCGACGTGCTGCAACAGGATACGACACCTTTCAGCTTCGTTTGCTCTTGTGGTGCGGAAGTACATCTATTTACCTTCTATATTTTGAAAAAACAGGCTTTTATCTCTAAAAAATTAAATTGGCTTCGGCAAACATGTCCTTTTTCTATTCTCGCTCAGCATACGTGACAAATTTCGCCCGACACCCAGCACTCCCTTGCAACAAGTAGAACCCTCTTTTGCGCAGGCTTGCTGCATAATGAGGAGACAAATAGAAAGAAAAATGTGGGGAGGCTAAGGAAACATGAAGCGTTTAATAGGATTTTGTTTTTCAAATGTTCAAGCAGTGCTGCTTGACGCAAAGCTCAAAACCACGTAAGTTCGGTATTTCTGCTTCGCCTCTTTGGAACATGCTCGTTGTCTTTCGCATGATGCTACCTCACCCCCATGTTTCTCTTCTCCTTTCTACTTGGCCAAGCCAGAGGCGTCAACCGTGATACAGCAACGTCATATAGGTTATACAAGCATTGCAAATACAAGTAAGGTGCGACACTCTGGGCCATTTTTGGAGTCGTCCAGCTAACACTTCGATAAAACCAGGCGCATTTCAGCACCACTACGCCTCCACATCTAGACTGCCGCAACACCTGCATCAATGATGACATGTGACAAGCTTCTTAACATATTGTGTCTTCCCTCCCTCCTCCATTCTCTCAATACCGAAGTCACGTTACGGCTGGCCGCAACGTACCTAGGCACACGTGATCCGCATGGCAGTGCGTGCGGAAAGCCAGATATCATCATGAACGACGTAATTTTCAAGAGTGTGCCCATCAATCAAACTCCCGCTCTCTTCGTCGCATCCGTGAACCTTCCCCTCTGCGCCGCTTCAGCCTTTAGCCTACCCTCGTTGCAAGGCTGGCTACTCTGTGTTGCCTTTGCGAACTTTGTGTTTGCGAGCCGTGTACCGGGGGTGGGAGAGAGCAGAGTCTCTAAAGGTTTCGCGAAGAGCGAGGGGCGCTGATGGGTATACGTGTTCGGCGAGCTTGTCAGGGCATTTCGTCATTGCACACTGTAGTACACCGCTCGCTTTGGTCGGCGGCAACATCTACACCACGTCTCACTTAACCGCCGGTGTGTGCGACAGAGGACTGCAGTTTTGGCTCGAGATTGCACAAACTTTATAAGGCACAGCACGAGCTACACGTCTAATGGACAAAATGTGGTGCCTGGAATTTTTACTAGTATTTTTCGACAGAGTTCACAGCAGCACTGATAAATGGTACAGCCTATTTTCTTGCGCTCTGAGTGCGTTGAATATAGATTCTTCTAGAAAATGATTCATAAGACCACGACGGGCCGCTACGGGCTAAGAAAATTGTCACTCTACAAACCAATTGGCACTGCTGAAGGGGAGAGGAAGGCCATAACCACATTAGGGAAAAGCAAACGTCACAGTCGTACAACACGATACAGAAATCAAAACATAGACAATATCCTAACAGAAATAAAACAAACTAGAACAACGGGACATGGCCTATTTATTCTCAGCCGTACAGCAACCCAAAGTACAAAAAACACCAATTCCGAATATTCTTTTGAAAAAGCCCTTTCACTAGCCGAAAATCAGGCGGTGTTGATAGGAGAATATTTCAGTGCCCAACACGCTGTATGACGATGCAAAGTTGAGAATCCCAAACGTCGAAACCGCTGGCTAGATGCACAGCAGGAAGGTCTAAGTCTAGTAATAGATCCGACAACCCCCACAAGAAGAGGTGCTAGTGTAGGTGCTACCACGCTAGAACCAACATTTGCCAAGAATGTAAGAGAAGCACAATGAACAAAAAAACACACTACACGACTTGGGAAGCGATCACAATATAATAGAAATAGGAGCCACAGCAGGCCTGCGTAAGAATAAAGACAGAAACCTCAGGATTGTTGTTGGAAACCAATTCAGAAGTATCAAGGAAAATGCCTGCGAAGAAATAAGTATCAAAGATTTCACCGTCCAGCTAAAGAAAAACGTAGCCAAGGCAACGCAGATAGTCCCACCTGAAACACAAACAGAAGGCATAGACAGCAGGCTCCGCCATGTGGGATGCGAAAAAGGCGCTACAAAGGAGATTGAAAAACCAGAGACATAACAGAACACTAAATAGAGAGATAGAAGAACACGCATAACAGGTATGCATATAGACAGACATGGGAAGAAACATTTAATGACATGGACAGTCAGTTAGGATTAGCAAAGACATAGATTTACTCAGATACCTGCTCAACTCGGAATAAACCGAAGCAGCATATAGGCAAAATATTAATAAAATAATCCATGTCTATAAATAAATGGAGCAGGAAGGACCTACTAAAGGAAGTCATGGAAAAATACATTTCGCAAGCCAAACCGATTGCACATCCAAATTAAATCTGAAAAACCAACGAATATGTAGTTTAGTGAATCAGAAATAAGGGTAGCACTGTATAAACGCAGCGCCAAATTGGCACGCGGACCAGATGGCACAAAAAATAAAACGTCAGGAAACTTAGACGACAATTCTATAGCAAATCTAACAGATGATGGTAATGAATGCTGGAAAACGGGCCTAATTACGAAAATATCGAAGGCAACGCATGTCATAATAATACCTAAGCCAGGTAAACACTCACATTTGGAGAATTTAAGACCTATATCACTCACATTTTTTTGTGGCAAAGCAGTTAGAACACGGAGTCTTAACGAGAATTACTGATTACATGGAAGACAGGGATCCACTCCCCACCATAATGCTGGTGTTTAGAAGGTACCTCTCTACTCAAAGTACAATGCTCCAGCTTAAGCACCAAAACATAGATGTCCCAAGTAGATCAACGAGAGCAATTCTTGGCCTTGATTTAATAAAGGCTTTTCACAGCCAGACGCACGCAAGAATACTCAACAGATTGAAGGAGCTAGACTTAGGAGAAAGAACATATAACTATGTTCGAGACTTCCTTGCTGGTAGAATAGCAAAAATCAATATAGAAGAATTGGAAACGGAAGAAATAATTACAGGCAGTGCAGGAACGCCACAAAGATCGGTGATATCGCCAATACTTTTTAAGCTAGCCCTAATCATATTGCCAACTAGACTAGACGAAATAAGAGGCCTATCTCACACCATATATGCATGCCGACGGCATCACCATGTGGACGATTAGTGGCAGTGATCGGAAAATAGAACAAACACTGCAGAAAACGATAACGACAGTATAACGATACTTAAAAGGGACCGGGCTGGGCTGCTCGGCAGAAAAGTCGGAATTATTGTTACACAGGCTCACACGCAGAGGTCGCAAGCCAAATAGCAGCACAGAGAGTAATGAGCCAGAAGAAGCAGAAATACAACTAAGAACTGCGGATGGAACACTAATACCTCACGTGGATAAAATCAGAATCTTAGTACTGATAATAGAGGCCAAAGGCCACAACTGGGAAACAATCAGAAAATACTAGGAACGGTTTCTCATATAATAAGATTATTCAACAGGATAACTAACAAACACAACGGAATAAGAAAGAAAGATACTATAAGTCTGGTGCAGGCATTTGGGCTAAGCAGAATAGTATACGTGGCACGATACCTCAGATGGCATGCCGCTGAAAACAACATAGAATGTCTAATAGGGAAAGTAGATACGCAAGCATTACGACTTCCACTAAGGTCTAGTTCAGAAAGACTACTATCACTAGGACTACATAACACATTGGATGAACTAATAGACGCTCAAGGCTTATCACAGTATGAAAGACCCTCTAAAACAAAGAAAGGAATAAGTATATTAGTAAGATTAGGAAATAACCACCGCATATAAGGAGGAGAAAAAAGGAAGTGCCAAGAGAGATAAGAAATATGATATTACTCCCCCCCCCCTGCCAAAGAACAGGCATCCAACACAAAATGATGGACGAAGACAAAGCAGGGCAAAGTAGATACAGAAAAGATTTCGACGAGATAAAGCAGCCGTTTTTGTAAACGCAGCTAGACTCAAACACATGAAAGTATTCACTGCAGTCGCAGCCAATCGCAAAAAAGAATGTGTAACACGCGTCACAATAATGACAATATGAAGACGCTGCAGAAGAAATGGCGATATTAATAGAAATAACACAAACTTAAGCATACATAATAATGGGTGACTCGCAGGCGGCAATTCGCAACTATGCAAATGGCTAAATCTCCCCGGAGGCACTATACATATTGTTGCGGACTTCCTGCTACATGATATGATTTTGATGCATGGTGTTCCGCGTCAATTGCTAACAGACCATGGCCGTACGTTTTCGGCCAAAGTCATTGACGACATCTGGCGTGCCTTCTCAACACAGCATAAATTTACCACCTCCTACCACCCCCAAATGAACGGTTTCACTGAGCCTTTGAACCGCACCCTTACAGATATGCTATCCAAATACGTTTCAGACGACCACCGTGACTGGGACCTGGCTCTACCTTACATCACCTTTGCATACAACTCTTCCAGTCTTAAAACTGCTGGCTTTTCCCCGTTTTACCTCTTGTATGGCCGCGAACCGACGCTACCACTGGACACTGTGCTTCTGTCCACCACAGCTTCAACTAGCGATTATGCCCGTGATGCAATCGCCCATGCTGACCATGTTCGCCAACTTGCGCGCGCTCGTCTACAAGTGTCTCAAGACAAGCAGAAAGATCGCTACGACCTATGTCACCGTGATGTCCATTTCGCGCCCGGCACCCTGGTGTTGATTTGGTCCCCATTGCATAAAGTTGGCCTTTGTGAAAAACTGCTTTCCTGTTACACAGGCCCGTATCGCGTGCTCCGCCAAGTGACCGATGTCACCTATGAAATCGTTGTAGCCACGCCCACTACGTTCTCCGCTGTGACAACCAGTGACATTGTCCACGTCGTCCGACTCAAGCCCTACACCTCTCCACTCGCCTTGGATATTTGCAAGCACCGTGACGGCGCTTTTGCCGCCGGGATGGCAGCATTACGATATTATCCGCGAGATGCTCAAGAGACGAGCCTCCGCGAGAATGACGAAGTGGGTCTGTGCCCTTGGGGCAAGCGACTGTCGGCCTGGCCCTCTGGCTCCAGTGTAAATAGCCTGTAAATAGCTTCTTTCCTCTGTGTCTTTCCACACGTAACAATATTACTGAAAGAGCCAAAAAAACAAAAGCCAAAAACGTTGGATTACTGTGGACACCTGTCCATACTCAGGCTTCACTAGGGGATGGCGAAAACAACCAGGCGGCACACAACGCAGCTCGAGGGCTAACCGACCGAGTTGCGACGAACGTTGGTGCCGCCAACTGGGGTTCCGCCGAAGAAGATGAGGAAGGATATTAGGAGTGGGGAGAAATATTGACCAAATTCAAAAATATAACCATACATTACAACATGCAGAGGTGTATTTATCCGCAACCTCATCAAAATGTTGAGTATAATTTATCCAGCTATATACAAGACAAAGGAATGTATACATTCCTTTGTCTTAACCACATTTCTTTGAACCACATAACTTATAAGTTATGTGGCTCAGTAGCAATTCTTCAGCATATTCTCTAGGAATACAATGGGCTGACGAGTAGCAACGGGGAGACAGCCTCTAGTGAAAGCCTCCGCGCGCGTTGGTGTGTTGAGCTGCTCAGCCCAGCCCCAGAAGATAAGCTGTGGGCAGTCATGCGGGCCGTGGTTGCCGCCAGCGCCCGAGGGCTCGTGCCAGACGGCAGGCAGGGTGAAGCCCACCCTATTGACTTGCCGGACAAAAATAAAGTTTTCACCACCACTACCAACCCTAATGGCTGTAAACTAACATATAATTTCTATGGAATTTGCTTTTTCGTATTTTTGTAGTTATTTTGGGTAAACGCGACATGTATATTCTTTGTGTGCTCGGAAATAAAGGCCGCCTGAACGAAATGGCTTCAGATTGCCTGTTCATTCATTGGTGTTAGGATATAATAAGACTTGCTTATGGTGCACGCCTGTGGGTTAGCTTTCTGAAAACTGCAGAATTGTGTGTAACAAGCATTAGCCATATTCTTAGACACATGTAGCACTGTTGTAGGGAAAAAGATATACAGTTATCACCACATGCGAAAAAAAAAATAAAACTTTAACCACGTGTCATCATCATTATCATCAGCCTATTTTACGTCCACTGCAGGACGAAGGCCTCTTCCTGCGATCTACAATTACCCCTGTCCTGCGCCAGCCGATTCCACCTAGCACCCGCAAATTTCCTAATTTCGTCGCATCACCTAGTCTTCTGCCGTCCCCTATTGCGCTTCCCTTCTCTTGGTATCCATTCTGTCCCCCTAATGGTCCAACGGATATCTAATCTGCGCGTTGCATGAACGGCCCAGCGCGATTTTTTTCTCCTAATGTCTATTATAATATTGTCTATACCCTTTCGCTCTCCGATCCAAACCGCTCTCTTTCGGTCTCTTAAAGTTATGCCTAGCATTCTTCGTTCCATCGCTCTTTGCGCGGTACTTAACTTGTTCTCAAGCTTCTTTGTCAGTCTCCAAGTCTGTGTGGCGTGGCTAAAATAATAGAAGTAGCCAGAGACTTGATAATAGTACTTGACGCTGGACGATTGGCTTTGTTGCATTGTCAGGAAGTTCTTAAAATGCGATGCATGATAAAACTCTGCCAGTATTTGAATATTGCTACTGTTGCAAGGATAACGTAGCAGTTTGCGGCTATTGCGATTATTTTATTTTTCACAACTACTCTGTGTTGTGATGATCGAACTGTCTAAATTATTGCCAATGTCGTCCTCTAATGACCGCTACATGATAAGGAAGAAGAAAATAGGAGTATAAGAAATCCGTGCGTCCTTTTTTCTTATTGGTACAGGGAACTAAAAGATTCTTGGCCAATCCCCCGGAGTGGTTATGCGTAACTAACGTGGAGAGGGGGGGGGGGGCTCTACATTTACATCTACATCCGTACGTTGCAGTATACCAGCTTTCTCTTTAAAAGAGACATCATCATCACCTTTATAACGTAGCTTGAAGGCGGCATTCAGACCGAAATGGTGGTGGGAGTAAAGAGCATGGACAAATCCCTTGCTCCGAATCAGTTGTCTTCATTTGGAATGTCATTCGCTAAATAAAGGATGTACTCATACTTTATCGTTCCAATCCATGCTCCTCGGCTGTACAAAAGAAGCCGTGGTTGGGACTATGTAATAATATGGGCTGCAATGGGCTCTGGTCTGGTGCTTTTGCATAAATTTGCCAGAACTAAAGCAAGACTCCATGCTTTTCGCCTCAGGTAGCCATGACAAGGAATAAAATCGAGAACATCTTTCAGAAATTATGCAGTGTTTGTTCGTAACAACTATTTGTTGTTGCAGAGATGAGTTCAGTAATAATACCTTGACTGCCACTATTGGCTTGTTTCTCTTCTTACCAATCACTATGGCTTTCGAACTGCGACAAAAATACGCGGCATCTTGCTAAGGGGCACAGCGCCACAGCCACTTAGCTACGCGGCTAGCCACAGTTATTAATCGATCAGTCAGTTCAGTACGAGTTTTTGCGAAATAGAATTGTCCACTACGTGTACAATGCAAACCGTGAGATACTGTTTCTATCATTTTCTTATGACCCTACTGAAGGTCGTGCTTCAACAATGCATTCCTTTAGCTTATTTTTACATTTTATTGTGTTAGTGATTATATGGGCACTCCAAGCGCACTTTTGCCGTCACAGTCGCCGTGGTGTTGCGTGTAATGTCCAAGGGATATAGAAGCGTCGCCGTGGTCCGCATGCTGTAGATCGCCAGTGAAAACGCGCCCGTGCAGCCGACGATCGCGGCTCAATCTCGCGCGCGCAAGCGAGAACAGGGGAGAGTAATCTCGCGCATGTCAGGAAGGACAGCGCGGACGAAGCGCGCTGTCTTACGTCGCGCGCATAGTACCTGGTGGAGGGGCGGGGGGCGGCGTGCTACTCCGGCAGAAACCGCGGGCGCGTGATCTTGAAAGCGATCTGAGTAGGGAGTTGTGTCTTGGTGCGATGGATTGGTGCCCAAGCGAACCGAAACCATCAGGTCGGAAACATGAAGGTGCATCGCGCGTTGATCGCGAATGAGGACATTACTGCAGGCAATAAATCTTTTCCTAACGATAGCCAACACTGTTGCTCAGCGAAACTACCCACAAAGGTTCGGAATCGGGAGAACACAAAGAATAAAAAGAAACAGTCTACGCTATTCTCTGAGTTAACGCCTGGTCACAGCAAATATCAAATGTTCAAGCCAGCCGGGTCAAGTCGACAGCGACGCCTGACGCGTGCGTCATTTTCCCGCGTCGCTTGCAAGTGATTGAAATTCCGAACGCTCTTCCAAACTCGCTTGTTGGCGATGAGCCTGATGTATTTAGGAGAAAATGTGAAACAAAATAAAATAAAAAATAACACCACAGAGAAAGGTGATGGCACTAGTAGTTTGTTCTCTGCAGTGCCTTGTCACAAGGAAGAAGGTTTCGGAGCAGACGCAAATGGATCAGTGGGGCGACGTATGAGGCATCGATGCTTTTATTTTTTTTAACTGCCAAGAGCTTTCACGCAGAGTTTGGGAAAGGCGAATGGATAAGGAAAAGAAGCGCGAATGAAAGGTAAATTTGATTGGACATCTTGCGTTTCGTTTCGCATTTGAATTCAGGACGTGTTCGTAATGTTGATGTGCCGACTTTTTGTGATAGCTCTTATTAAACATGTGGTGCTATACTTCCGCTACACTATTAGTTTCCTTTTTTGCTCAAGGCGTACGTTTTCATCACATCGTCTCTCGGTCTACGCCGTTTTCTTTCGTTGCCGTTAGCCGTAGAGTGTCAATGGTCCTACGTGACATGCTGTAAGGAATCCTGATCTATAGATGTCATCTGGGCTGGGAGAATTGAACATCGAACTTTCAACGCCTTTAGTACAACATCGACAAATGGAAAAAGAAAATAACTCTTACGGTCATTAAGTGTTGGCTGGCGAAGTACTACGTACGCTAGATAAATGTTTGTTGTTCATTCTTTTCACTTAACGTTACCCACCGATACTGTGTGAAATAAAGAAAAAAAATGGAGAGAGCGATCTGCGAATTCAATTTCCAGTGCTCACTAAATGTTCAGTTTTATTATACCCGCATAAGAGACTTCTTAACTTATTCCCAACAGTCTATTGGCAAACCGACCTTACAATACAAACCCTCATAAGTCAGCCAGACACGGTTAACCGTTTCACAGGTTACTGTGGCTTTGTCAAACACATAGCTTCTGTACCGTGAATTATTTCCAGTAGTTTCGAAATTTAACTTTAAGGTTTATTTCGTTATAAATACGTTGGAGAAGAAAAGGAAAGAAACTTCAAATACAACTTCAAAACATCCTGCGTCATATATGGTTGCAAGAATTGGCAGTCCAGAGTTGCCGCGCTGTTTCTGGAAAATTACCGAGAATAGATCAATTTCTGAAATGCAATATGAAAACGAAATACCATATTCCCCATTACAACACTTAATCGAAGAAGTGTAATATTTTGAATTTTCAAGTAGTTTTGCATGATACAGTGCTGAGCACAGAATGAAGACAATGTTACATTTGAATCACACCTAATTCAAGAAGCAAACGTTAAATGGTGTTTTGGTGAAAAAATGCATTTTACCATAACCGATATTCAGTAATGGTTAGTTATTTAATTAACGGTATACTCCATTAAAGAATCATCGTTCGCGCTTACATTGGAGGTGGAACTGCTACTTAGCGTCATTCCTTGTTTACTGTCTTACATTATTCCGCGACATTGTTTGGCTCTTACCAGGCACTTTGTGGTAAGCTGGTAGCTAGGCAGATAGGTAGGTAGTTTCCAGCCACGCCTTGTTTAGAGTTTTTTCAATTAAAGAAAGATGCATGCTCAGTAGTTGGCGACTTCGAACCTGAGTCCCCCTGAATAAAAGTTACGATGCTTTGCATAATTTCAGTTCCAACACTTCAGGTGTGAAAAACTTTTTATACATTATTTCGCATTTTATTTCCGTATGAATTGAAAATTTTTAAGCCAGAGTTAAAAAAACAGGTGTGCCAATATCAAGGCCTAGTTTAGAGCGATACAGCATTATTTATGTGACGCAACACATTTCTTCGCATTATACGAGCTTGCACACTCGGCGAATCAAGGGAAAAGCAAGTGCGTTATGTCGTTTTACATTGTACAGAATTCACGTTCAGTGTCAAAAAAAGAAAACTTAGACATTGTCTTCAGTAAAAACACAACGAACCACAAAATAAGCAAAAATATATATCCCTGAATCTATCCTAATAAATCTGAACGTGGTATTCGGGTGGAGTTTGAACACAATGCCTACAAACAACCGTGTCCTTATAATATAGGGGCACCGGAATGGTCCTTCTGGTGTTTTGCTAACGGCAGCAAACGTAATGTAGCCGAAAGAAGCGTTATTAGGAAACCAGTCCTAGCTGTCCGGCAACACTGGGGCGCTATAACGTAAAGCTATTTCTAACTTTTCTATTCCAGTTCTGCAATCAGCCCTGCGCGATTGCTCCTAACTTTTTGGACCACCCCCACTTCGCCTGTCTGTCACGAGACGTCACAAAAACCGCGATAACTCTCCATCTGATATGACGTGTAGACTGATTATGCATGATTGGACAAAAATAAAATATTTATCATTTCACGCCTTTTCTTCATTAGCCCTCGGCTATTGATCAAAAGTGCTCGGGCTGCACCCACTTTACCTGCCTGTTACGCGAAATCCAAAAAACCGCGAAAACTCACCACGTCAAAGTGACGTGAACACGTTGAACATGGATTAACATGCTGAACAAAACTGCATTTTATTCTGAATGGCCGCAGGCTGCCGTGTTCCGAAATGCATAAAAGATAGGCTACCGCCGTTTGCTCAGCCACTGGCTACTCGCATCTAAATAAAACTTTTTGCGTGGCAGTGTAACGTCTTCGAGCACTTTTCGCACGTTTACGACCTCGCTCCGCCACCTCTTCTTTGCCGTGGATCCATTTTAGCGGCATTCTTAACATTCCGTTCCATGCCGCTGCGATTTTAGACAAGCCACTGCAAGCTAAGGGAACGCGGACCAATCGCGGAAGGTGGCACCTCCCTCTCCTTCCGCATACCTATTTTCGAAACTCTCTCCACTTGAGCGTCCTCCTCGCCTCTAGTCAGCCAATTGGATAAGAAAACCCGTTCCATGTAGGCAATGTTATTCGTTTTCAAAGCAAACAAAAGTGACCTTCTATAAACGAGGAGAGCATTTTATTGGGCTGGTCAGGCAACCGTGCGGGTCACCGCGCGATGCTTGCATCGGTGGTTACGCAAATTCCTCGTCAGGAGATTGGGATAAATGCATATTGGAATACTTTTACATTATAGGGCCCCTGGTTTCCAAGGAGGAAAAAAGTATTAAAAACTGTCAAGACTTCCCGCTGTCTTTCTGCTTATATAGCCGGTGTAAACTACGACGATTACGTAAAGTATGGTGACGACACGCTGCAGCAGTCACTATAAGCGTTGCCATAAATCCAACTGTCGTGATTGCCACATTACTTAGGTGAGCATCTTACGCAAAAACATTCAATAACAGTTGTTATCAAACAAATTATTAAGGGAAATTGCAGTGAGCCGACCGGTAAGCGGTGAAAGTGACACAATATGGAAGAAAAATGATTCGGCTGCAATTTTAGAAATGTCAAGAGGATTTCATTACTCTCTTCAGGAAGAAGGCCTCTGCTTCAGGAGGACTTGTCAACTCGTGAAACCTTTAGCGCCGTAGTAAGGCTTAAAGCTTGTGAACGTGCTATTACGGAAATTGCGATATGAACGCTTAGAGAGGCCAGCACAAACCTAATTGGCCGTCACATGCAGCTAAAGTAGAAGTACAGAGAACGCAAGAAAACAGTGTGAGATTTAAACACCATAGCCACCTCGCATTGACAGCAGTGGATAACAATGTTATTATTATTATTATTATTATTATTATTATTATTATTATTATTATTATTATTATTATTATTATTATTATTATTATTATTATTATTATTATTTGTTACTCGCATCGTGTTGACGCCACGGCGCGCCTGGTGGTGTTCTTGGTGAAAAAGGAAAAAGAAATGAACAACCTGTCAGTAAACTTCTCGAAATATTCATCCACACCTTGTACTTGTCGTTCGAAAGTTACCGCTGTTCGCGGTTTGTGTCCTTCTCTGAGGACGACGTCCAAGAACACTCCCAGTGACGCAGCCCATACCTAATGGTATTTTCCTTTTTAAGCTTTTCTGAAAAGTGCCTCCTTTCCGTACGCACTCGGAAGCACAACGATCAGCGAAGACAGACGGGCCTCTGCTTCAGATGCTAGTTTCGAGGGAGCGTCGGCGTGCCCGTTACGCGACGAGAGCTCCTGAAAGCGTTGCGGAACATTGGCGTCGGCGGAGCTGCTGCGCTACAACGGCGGCCGCCGCCGCTGCTGCTTCTGTGCTGTTACTCTAAGGACAAAGTTGTGGCGGGCGAGGCGACGGGCGACGGGGAGATGGGGGGCTCGTGCTCCCGTTGAATGGCAGCGTCTTCAGCATGAACGCAAAAAGCTGGGCCGATGCTGTGGAGAGCAGGAAACCAGCCGGCGGTTTCGCCTGCTCCAGCGAGGCGTTGTCTCGACACGAACATATGAGCTGCTTCCTCTAGCCTTTTCTTGGCTTCACTCGCGTTTTACCGCTTGAATTAGCCGAGTGCTCGTTTTCTAGAGTAATACCCTTGTCTTCGCCCAACCCCTTCCTTCCTCCCTTCTTTGCCGCGGTCTTTGCCGCAGTCACAAGAGAATTACAAAAGCGGCCATTATGAAGCTGAGTTCTAAAGCGACGCATTGTTATAGGATAAACGACTTCAAGTCGAGCATCTCAACGAGTACGTCTGGCAAGCTGATGGGAGCTGCGTCTCTTTTTTGTGCATTTATCGTTCATCTTGACTCAAGCACTACATATTTAGTCATCGTGCTTTTGATAGGGCTGTCATCTTTTATTCTTTGTAAGTGGAGTTAGGAAAAATATAGAGCACTTCGTGAAGAGCGCTCACACGAAGCAGCTGTGCGAGTGTGAATAGGCTCGTGTACGCACGTACAGACAACGAGAGGCTTTGTTTTCAAAAGATGAAGCGCCAACAGAAACAGCGCACCAATGAAGAAACAAACAATAACAGGACAAGGCGCTACTTGCAGCTATGATTGAGTTCAAAAGCGGTTGAATATATAGCCATGGGGATATGGGGAAGAAAAAGAGGGCAATAAACATGTGAATGCGCACGCGCGACAACAAGGAAGATGTACAGGAAGGAAATCAGAAGGTGAAACAATATGGAAAACATATATAAGAACACGCTTTCATTTCTGTCTTGTGATTCTCTTCCTGTACATCTTCTGTGTTCTCGTGCCTGCGCATACACATGTTTAGTGCCCTCTTTTCCATCCCCCTCTCCCCTAGGCTTGAATAATAGGCGACTTCAAATACTCTTGTGCACACATTTATTGACAACCTTTCGAATTTAAATATAATTTAGGATTCTTCATCGCTGCATGTTTCGGTGGCGTGGCTATTCTTCTATATTTTACATATTCAATAGATACAATGAATATGATCAGAAATATTTCCGCCGGAGCTACATTCGTTCGCACCGTAACAAGTACAATGTCATTCTGGCAGTCGCTTATTAGTTTAGTCATTATATAGAATACTTTTGTTTTTCAGTCGCTGTTTCGTAACCTATGAACTTTCTGAAACTGCATGGTGTCATAACTTCGCAATACTAGTTTCATACTCCGAAGAAAAGCCGTGAGCAGTACGAGCTGGCGTATATTTAAACAAAAACAAAAACTCTTCGAATAAGAACGATGGTCACATAAGAAAGAAAACGCGCCCTTTTTAAGTGGCCCTGCTCTCCGCTACACTTTTTACCCTACCCAGTATCCTGACAAATGTCCTTTCTATGGAGGACACCCAGACCTCTACCATTTTACGTGGGAATAGTTCAAACCACCCGGGCTTTCTACAACACCCAACGCCTCCCCATCCCATTGGGAAGCTTCATTTTTGAGCACAATTTTGGACAATCAGCGATACCTGATTGACCGGGCCAGCCAAATAGCTGCAGCAAACGGGGCTCTGGACTGAAGACTCCACCCTCTGGGACTTCGTTGCCAAATAATAAATAAAGTTTTATACTACGGCTGCTACCTACTATTACTACTAATTCATTTTCTTCTGGCAGGGAAGTTTCCTTGGGTTGCTCGTGATATATTACTCACGGAAGTCGCAGAAGCTCGTTAAAGTATGGCATTTTCAAAAAGTCTATCAGTCTTTCTAAGTTGCCAGTACACGTAGAGTTGCGTCAGCGTGTCCAACGTCTTTTTTCTTTCTGTTTTCATCGCGCTTTTGAAAGGAACACGCTTAGACAAAATTATGCAGCTGAATTAAAGCACTCTTGTACGTGGGCGTATCAAAAAGTATTTGCCGCCATTTGCATGAGCCAAAATAAGGCACATACAGGTAATTACAGATATATGTACTATTCTGCGTAAATTACACAATTTTTTCACATGGTCCCCACACCAGTTCAGAGATTGGTACAATCGCAGCACTAAATTTGACAATCCCCTGTGGTCAGTCAGCGACGCACGCGGCCTCCCGAACGCTCCTTGTCAGTCAAGTCTTCGCGGCCTTTTGCGAACTCACAACGCCACCACCTCACACTTCTCAAAGTGAGACACCTTTCCCCTTAGGTGGGTTGCATTTTTCTGTGGATTTAGATGGACGTTCGTCCCTTGCTCCATTGAACAGGAATCGCACTTCGTTGCTAGCATGCCATGAACGTGTGAAGCCTAGCCGCCATCTTCAACAACTGACAGCAGTGCCATGCCGCGAAGCCACCGTCACGTAAGGGCCGGCCGGTCTAAGAAAGGTCCAACGCTGGGAATGGATATGTTGACTTCGCATTTACAGCCGTAATTTCGCTAAAGAATAGGGGAAAAGACTTTCTGATTCGCACCCGAAAAAAAAAGTAAGATACATACTTCCTTCTGGTTAGTCTTTCGTTGCAGACACCACACCATAAAGTAAAACCAACATTTTCTGGTGTGCTACGGGAACAGGCTTAGTGTTGCGTAGAAAAAAAAAATTTTAAGAGCCAGTATTTCTGACAACTGCTTCCGATTAATTACACTGCTTCTGTTTTCTTTTGCTATTCTTCATTACTTCATTTAGACACGATCAGAGGCTTTATTCTACAACAAAAATAGACATCTCCGAAAATATTACGTTCCAACTTGTTGGATTCGCAACACCAGTTTGTTCACAAAAAAAAAATGTCTGCCATCCCTATCATTCTCTAGCAAAAGAAAGTACGAATACTTTGGTGATCCTTCGCGGATAGAAAGTGCTGAAGTCCAAAAACTTCATTTTTCACACACTTAGAGGCTGAAAAGAAAGCATGTCCTAAAAATAGCAAGCACAGTGAAGAACTTTTTTTGTGAGGTGATGAAATGAAAAGGGACCGACTCTCTTTGAACAAACGCAGTAAAGATTATTCGTACAATGCATTTTGCCATCCAATATTTAGAAAAAAGAGAGAAGCAACAAATACGAGAACAGTACAGTCAGTTCTCGAAACTATCTTAAATACAGCATTCCTAGAGTTCCGATCATGGCTCACTAAATAAGAACTAGCGAAAAAGAAACTTCAGGAATGTATCCCTCCTTAGAGACAAAGAAGGCACGTATGGCCAGAAAATAAATCGAACAGACGAAGCTTTCCCTCCTAACTCCGGAAAGCAGAAACATTTTTTCTGAAGGAATTTTTTCCCCTGTAGAGATTGTAACAATATCCTCGAGAAGGTATGTCAAGTTCATGTTCTTTTGGCATAGCGCTTGTGAAAGATCGAGAACCCGCTTTTTTGTTTTGTTTTACACCTGTTCCTGTAGCTGTGCCCAAGTGGGTTTCAGCATTTCTGAAGACAGAGAAAGAATGTCAAAGTAGCTCGGCTTTCTCCTTTCAAATTGAGCTGGGCCATGTTTGTAATCTTCTAGCAGTTGATTTCTGTGTTTTGTTTTGTAATATGTTGATGTGTTCAACTTAACGGGTACTTCTACTCGTAAAAAAGTTATGAAATAAATATTAAATACAACAGTAATCTATCTCACGTGGATTTATGGGGCATACATACGTGTTTCAGATATACTAAATTTGAGTATTTCACTTTTAACATGTGAATATGGGAAGGAAATCCATGCTGATTCCGGCGCATAATAATATAAAATTGCATCGTAGCAATATCATTGCGTCCGAATGAGGTATGTCTGGGTTGAAAAATCAATATGCGCGAGCAGCCCATGTGACGCTGATAAAGGCTGAGGTTGTTCTGTTTTGAAAATAATGCTAGAAAATAGAACATCTCATTACAATGTAAATTGTGTCATGCACTAGATACTTAATGACAATTAACTCAGAAGTGAGGCGGAAATGTTTACAATCAACGTTCTTGTGTAGAGGTGCATGGGAACCTCCATTTGTAAAAGCCTAAGGGTGCACATTTTTACTGTAGCAGTAGTTTAGTACTCCAAACTGGTTTTCCCTTTTCTGTCCGTCCGTCCGTCCTTTGCGTTATGCAGATTAAAGCCGTTGGCGTCGTCAATGTGCTATTGTCGCCATAAGGACGTTTTATAATCTGAGACTTCACCATCGCTGTAGGGCGATTAAAAAGATGTATTTTTTCAAACTTCCACCACTGGTCTTCGAGCCCATGTCACTGCAGTAACGTGCATTTGGGAGTTGGGTACGCTAACCACTGAGGTATTGCACAACTTGTGTGCTCTACTACAGGGAACGAAAACCAATTCACATATTTTAAAGACATCATAAGTCTACAATCAGGCCGACTTAGCGAGGAATCAGAGACGTCCAAGCTCGTCTTTCATACGCAGGGCATACAATTTGATGCTGTGAGTGTCCCCATTGAAATGGGGTGGTGGGTTGCGCCACGAAGCTCTTGATCTTATTCTGCCTAATATCCTACCTAGCTTCTTTAAGGAAAAAAAGCGCACTCACAATATCTCCCAGCACCAAACTTCCTGAACCACAACTGGCAACTTTGTTTTTGCACGCCTCCATACTTTTATTCCGTCAAACCTCCAGTAGCCTCTTGCTAATCTCTATCGCGGATATGTTTACTTTCCCCCGTTAACCCTGAACCCAAGGTCTGCAAGGAGGCCAGAGGAGCTATACGTGCTTTCACTAGAGTGCACGTATATACTGCGTATGATTAATTTGTTCCAGGAAGGTGCTCTTTGTTTCTCGTTGTGGTTGGGAATTTTTATTTATTTTAGCATTTTGTTTATATTTTTACTCTTTCTTTCTATGGGGGGAATATGCAAGATAACAAGAAAACTCAGACTGTATGGCAAGGTATTGTCTTTTGTCATTTAGAGATACCCGGTAGTGAATCGAAGTATTTCCGAGACTTACTTCAATGCGCCTTTATTTTTTGTACAAACACTGTTATGTTGATAAATATACATAGCAGAATTGGGTGCACAAATAACAACAATAAAGAAAGAATACTACTCACAGATAACGCACATATAAAATACAAAGAACATTTCACACAAAAAGTGTTCAGGGAAACATTTGAGCGCAAACATTCGCTTGTCAAAGAAAAAAATTATCGCCAAGCACTCCGTGCTGGTGATTAAGCAGCGAAGCTAAAACGTGCGGCCCCGCGTTTATCACTGGGTTAATGCCGACAGTTCATTAAACGACGGCTTGGTAGGCTGCCGGATCCTCGGTACGCAGTGGTTGGTTACGGTCGGCTGCAAGAGCCTGTTCTTGTGCCCGAGCTGCAGCATCGGCACGGCGTAGACGAGCTTGTTCCTGGTTTTGCTCGCGGTGTTGCTGATCGAAAGCTGCCTCCCACGCAGGAGTACGTATGACGTGCGGCCTACCCATTTCGGAGCCGGAGAGAAACTGCTGCGCACGCACTCGGCTGCAACGGAGTGCAGCTGCGTCCCTACTGGCGCAGCCAAGCACGCCTCTCCCTCTTTTTGTTGCCCGCCTGCGCGTGCGGTAGCGCCGGAGGAGTTTTCGGCGTACAAGCGACAGATAGACAGACGGGCGAATCCGCTGGCCATATACAGGTTCGTTGTAAAAATAGCCTACAATATGTTGTACAATATAGTGTGCAAATTCTTTGTATGGCATTTATCTAAGCAAACCATCCAGTTTGTTTCGCACTTTTATACCCGTACTTCCAGAAAAGACGAGTACTTCAAACAATGAACCTGCGACATTAATGGAATAATCTTTAGTTGGTGCGTTCGACTTGGTATGCAAGTGGATGGTTATGTCAACAAAATTGGGTCATGTGTGACAGAGGATGACGAACAATTTATGCCCTAATACAATTTTTGTTTGGGCCACTTGGTTGATAGCTGAAAACCTTTGACGAGCCGTGCAACAAACATGGACCAAGAAAGGCGAAAGGACACAGGACCAACGCATACTTCCAACTGTATTCCAGAAGGCGTTACTGACGCTTAATATAAGGAGGATTGTAAGAAAAAAAAACACATTAAACATATATTCAGACTACCGCGACAAACAAAATCCTAAGCCAAGTGCCAAGCAAGCCGAACTGTCAGAACCCGTTTACGACAACCGATTGAGGAATATAAGACGGAACGGTAGAAATTGGGAGTACAAGGACAAGACCATGTGTTTTAGCTTTCGCTTCTGTTTGGGAAGCTGAAGAGTGTGCCTGATTCTGAAATTAAAAGAAAACATTCAACTTTGCAATTAAACAGGCAATTCAAATTCACTTTTACGGGACCACCAACAATGGCATGTCTGTCATTTGAGATAGAATTAAGCCAAAGAAGACGTTATGTGATTTACTGATTGTTTATTCAGGAATGAGCAAGCACTTCGGTTATACAAATGATTGCACTGGCCTATACAATCGCCTCACTGTCAAGAGAAGTGAAATGAATGGGATGCGACCTTTTTGAAGACGTCGATGTACTGTCTAAAAATATCGGTTCGAGCGAGCTTTCCCCATCGGTCCTATCCTATGACAGAAAATCAATTGTCTCCTATTGTAACAAGGGATTGAAAAGGATCCTATAAACCATATGTGATAATGCAGACAGCAACGAGCATAACAATGCGTAAACGTCAAAAGGCAACAAAGTTTTACATTATTTGGAAAATCCTGTCTGCTTCCTACTCATTTGGCTGAGCTCCAAAGGCCGCAAATGTATTAAGCGTTCCCTCTTCGGGAAAGCAGCCTCAAGGAGTACAACACTAGCAAAGTGCGCTACAAGGTCCGGAAATCGCGATAAGTGTTGGCGGATAAACAAAAGCTCCCCAACCAGTTCAAGCAGCAAAGGCAAGATGAAGATTGCAGGAAGGGAATCTAAAGGAGCCGAGTGGAACCTGAGATGCCCAGAGATGAAAGCGGGAAGTCGTTAGGAAGGGTTAGCGCCGACGGAGTGAAATAAATGCTCAGAACTCCTCTGGAAAGGCGGCGGAGGCGTTGTCTGGATCGAAGGTGACGTCTATCTTAATGTAAAAATATCAGATGGATGAACTCACTAACGAAAACAAGAAGAAACTTTCTCTGTCTGCACTCTGCAGACATATTTCATGGGTCCCATCTTTTTATGATAGATGACCAAAATATGTAATTACTCTGGCATTAAATGTCGCTCAAAGCCGGCCGTAGAGTGCTTTTTGTTTCTACGATTTTTGTCTTCAGCACTTCATTGAATCGATCAAAGAACGGCAAATAGGACACACTGATATTTCTAGCAATGGTCGCCCCTTCCCTGTGAGGCGCCTTGACGCGTGATGCAGCGCAGCATGACATCTTAGCAAGCAGGAAAACACTTAGAATAGATATCTAGGATTATGTTTGAGGGCGCGGCGTGATGTTAGGACGTGAACTTACGCGTTACTATTTTGTACGGGGAGTGCTAATACATTAGTTCGCTTTTTGCCATATCCTGATCCAATGTATTCACAGGTTCGAAGAGACAGGCTAGACGGTACAGCATTTAGCATGTAGTGTTCAGGTAAAGCGGGTTTCGAGAGCTTGCAAGTGGATGGTGCCAAATTATTTCATTCTTCACTCTTAATAAATAGGGCGTGGTTTACTTATTTAGCGCTTAAGTGTTTGTAAAAGCTTGGACTGGTAACTTATTAATTTACTGTAGGAAACAGAGAACGTCGTCGCCACCTGGGTTCCTTGCAGTCAAACGTGTATGGCGACGCTCAAGAAAACAATTTGCATTGTACGTTTGTTAAGGCATTGTACTACGTCTTGTGGGACCTCAGTTACCTTTTCTGCGTCCTTTATTACACCGTGCTTTGACATAGCTTTGAGTTTCACGTAAATATGGGTTGGTTGCATTACAAGTACGCCCACCGGATTCCTCTCGTGAACTCTGATGGATGAAGGTATTTGGTTGTGTTGATCGGGTAAAAAGAAACAAAAAAGCAGCCCATCGCATACGAAGAATAAGCGTAGGTGCCTATGAGCTCATCAATGTTGACTTTTGATCTGGCTGGTGGTTCCGGCTTTTTGTGCGCGCTATAATATTGCATAACCTATGCAATAACCTATGACCTATGCATCTCGACAAAGCAGCCCAATGCCCTAAACTTTAGGAAATAATCGCACATACATTTCCATTGTGCCAACGCCAACGAGCTCTTTGAGCTGATCGCTGCATGTGTCGCACTTTACGTTTACTTTACTTAAAGAACACCGGTATGCAGTGGGCCACTTTATAACCTTTGATGAATCACTGCACAAAAGCTTGGCTTCGCATGGATTTTATGGTATGCGTTGGACCTGCATAATATTTCTTTTCTTTATTTTTTGCCATTTTGCTCGCAGTGCTTTTCAGTCAAAATGAAGCAAATTTACTTCAAACCAGCAGCTGACTTCTTGCTCCTATTTCAATACTTGTTGTGTTAGAAATTCCCTTCAATCCTATTTTTTTTATTTCCCTCGTTAATTGTAAAATATTTGCACCTGCTCGAAAGAAATTGAATAGCAAACCGGCACAGCTTAATGATTTCTAGCCAACTGCGTGCCTGTTTAACAAATGTAATTACAAACAGCTAATAAATGGTTAGCAAAAAGCTGATTCGGATTTCCAATTGTGGGATTTGAAGATGTTCACCAGCACCATATTCGGTATGCTGCCGAAATAATTTGATTTTTAATGGTAACTCAAGTAAAAATATACAACAATGATTACTTCATTCATAATCGTTGCGCACTCACTAGCGATTCTCGCACTTTCCGCGCATTAGAGGTAATCCCACAGAAACCTTTTTTTGTCGTTTACTGCAGTACTGTGTACAGTATGTACGCCATAGGGAAAAGTATCTTGTATGCTTAGTAAATCAGGCTATGCCATTATGCCAAAGGCGATCTGCTTGAAGTCAGAATTATTGAACCGCAGGTGAGGCAATCCGTTGTTCAGCGTACGTTGTTAAGAACCTGGCATATACATTGATCATGTCGTTAGTGTTTAGTGGAGGCCACATACAGAATGTGTGATCTCATTCATGTCGTACAAGTATACCGACTTGTGCCGCAAACACCAAGCGGCCTCCGGCTTTCTTTGTTTAGCAACTCCAGCTATGAGAAAGCGTACAAGATTGATGCGTTCAGTTCCCAGCTTCAGTCACAAAATTAGAAATGTGGATATCGATTTGCGAAGAGGAAAAATGTTGTGACCGAGTTAAAGCAGTTCATAACTGAAAAGCCAGTCAATACCGAGCAACCGCCACCCTATTTCATGCAGCTGGGGACACGGACGGTGACTTCCGTGCCCACACGCCAAAGCATCATCCATCATTCGGCAGGCAAACTGCTCCTGGGACTGTTTTTCCCCGGATATGTGTGCCAGTGCCTAATGCACAGCAGAAGGGTCAGAGCGTCCATCACCACCCACCTAATTATCTACTGACTACCTTTCTTTTCGGTAGAACTTTGTCATGAAAGTACGGACTTGTTAATTTGCACCCTCACTACTACGTACTCGCACTAAGAAGGTATGTTTCATACTTTGATGGAGCACTGAATGGCCTCGACATAAAATGAAGAAAGCGCCTGCCCTGAAAAAAAAAGACAAAAGGCGCGCGCGCACGCGCGCACGCACGCACGCACGCGCGCACGAGCGCATGCATACACAAACGCAGAGACACACACACACTGCATGCGATAAGCTTTCACGCAACGCCTAATGATGGCGAAGTTCTTTCGGGCGGATTTGTCATATTATATGTACCGTCCTAATATAAGGCACGGCAATAAATCTGGTCGAAACAAAACAGCGTGTAAAATCCCTAATTCCCACCTTCAGAGTTCACTTGAAAAACTCTTTAACCATGCGTCATGGCACATGACTTGAGCTGCGGAACTTTCTTGAACCATATATAGCGATGTCCTGGCTTTGTATTGCACTCCAATAAGGCATTGTTGCATGCGGGGTATAGTATGCTGGTGTATTTCGCACATGTCTGAGGTACTACGTGTGTGTACGCTTTGCGTGCGCGCTTGCGTTTCTTGCCACAAAAGCAGTATTTTATTGGGGTCTCCCGTAGATTTCTGTTGCTCGCATGCATCGGAAATTACCTCCTCATCTCACATGGTGGCACTTGGCCAGCTCGGGCTGCCCAGTTCTCTCTTAACGGCTATCTGCTTTTCTTCTTCTTTTTTTTTTGCGGTTCCCCCCTCCCGGGAAGTGAATTATATTGCAGTCTGTCGCTTCGTTTATGTCATCGCGGCACCTAAATTCCGGCGTTGTGTGTGTTTTATTATATTTGAATTAAATGTATGCGCACAACTGCTTGCTGCACACTTGTGCATGCACGCCTGGAAGCGTGAAATCGGGTTTATATATATTTAATGATCCCCTAGCGGATACTTCATGCATGAGCTTTTCGTGGCTAAACTTTGGGCTTACGTGGGTGTGACAAGCCTTCCCACCTCCGTCAGGAGTGATGGCTGCATCGCGGACAAATAAATCATCGGAGCTCGCAGCTTCTGCGGTGGCCTGACTTCGTTCAGAAATGAAAGAATACGAAACTTTCTTTCTCTCTCTTCCTTTTTTTCACTCCTCACCGTAACACTTGGCATACCCTGCCAAACTTGCGGTTAGGCTAAGCTCTCCAGATACTGATAAATTTTCTTTTGAGCTAATTTGCACCGGGCTACTGTTTAAGCTTCAGGAGTGCTTCACTTTTCTGGAATGTTGACTCATTTGCTGGCCTCACTAGGCAAGTCAGTTTTATACGACGAGCACAAGACGACGTGCAAGGTTCCCACTTGCTCGTAGCAGCAGCAAGCCGTCATAGATTGAAGAGTTGAGTTCAGACGCGCTCTCTGAGGACACCTTCCGCATGGCGACCCACCCATGTACCCTCAAGGAGGCCGCGTTGACGACCTAAGGGCACCACGCTCGTCTATGGGCACAAATCGGAGTGCACCAAGTTAGGGATGGATGTCGAGAGGGAAAGGCTGCCTTCATGGGCTCGTGCTTCTAGTAGCCAATTCGCCCCAGGGAAGACCCGTATGTTACGCAACAAGATGCAAGAGACAAAGACGCAGTGCACGGAAGGACTTGTTCCGAGTCGTTACGGGGGGCTGGGAAGAAAGAGGTGAGTCAGTATGTAAAAAAGATCTCGCCGGATATCGCACCGAAGCTCATCGTGCACGCAATATTAGCGTGGTTTCGCGCCATCCGTGAAGCGTGCCAACTGCCTCGTGGTTCAACGAATTGGTATGATGAAGGGCAAGTTTCACTCTCAACGCGGTATTTTTAAAGCGCTGACGAATGTATTAGGTTTCTTATATTCTGAGCAGGGTTGGCCAAGCTCATGCGTGCATCGATTGGCGAAAGAACGGAAGCAGGGTGCTGCTTTCTGCTGGAAGTTCTTCACTCGTAGCTGGGAGCTGCGGCGACAGAAGGTACGGCATGGCACCGCACGATGGTCGAACTTCAACGTTTCAGCAAGGCGGAAGCGCGATTGATGAAGTTCTTTTTAACCCGCTCAATATCGACAAATTATCGTTTGCCAGACGAGTGGAATATAGAGCGCCTTTTTTTCCTTATTTTGTCGCCTGGGACTGCACTAACCGGTTCGCTTAGCAAGTGAGCCCCACTAGAAGAATCAGCGAGCTATGTTGTTCTTTGAAGACTACCGCTAAGATCATCTCGCTAGACTGTCCTGGCGATTAGCAAGAACTGAGGCAGTAAACTGTAGTAGGGCATTGAGTATGAGTTGCTTCATTCTAGTTTCATCGCCGACTCCTTTGTTATATATAGTTCAACGTCGCACCAATTCCTTTAGTCAGACAAAGCTAATCTGCATGCGTGATGGCTCACCTGGGAAGTTTGGCTGTCGCTTTTCATTCTGTACTTCGTGATGTTACAGTAGTTGTATTTTGTAAACTCAGGGCTATGCATTCAGAAATAAGTATGTACGAAAGTCAATAACAATATAGCCACCGCCAACCACCACAAAGCGAAGTTCTTGCAGAATGCTTATGATATTCGGCATTATGATACTGAGTATAGCCTCAGAGTTCCTGTGACATGTATCCAAAACGCGGTAAACAGTGTTCTTTCATTCCTCGCAAAAAGAGAATGCCGGCTGCCGCTTTACCGAAAATGAAACCGAGAATTTCGCTCTCAAGAAATGCACGCCGTAGCCACGCACCAACCGCGATAGGTTTCTGTTATGTTCATTATATGATCATGTGATCATATGAATATATGATCCACAGATCGTGCTTTTGCTGACGGAGCATGCAGGGCTAAAAATATATTAAACTTATGGTTCCATTGAGTAGTCTCCCAAATGGCCGGTTAAGTTACAGTTGAAGTACCTCGAATGCCAGCGATTCCCTGCTATCATTATGTAGAACTTGCACAAAGTAATTAAAAGTAAATAAGACCAATAAAATAAAGTTATATTCAGCGAGATATGGTATGAATTCGTATGAACTTTCATATGTGTATAAGGATTGAGCACTTTGTGAAGTGTATTCAAAGAAAGAAGGCAGTAAGACTCGTATGTCGGTTTTATGTAGGTTTTGTTCCGCTTCCGTACAGCAAAAAATACAGAATAAGTTAGGTACAGGTACCAATATGACTAGCGTTGTGAATTCGAATGATTATAATTATTAGTGTGTGTATCGGAATAATCCATCGAAAGGCGCAATAACTCATTTGTAGATGGAACTTGCACATTTGATTGTGTAATATTCACGCTTGGGCAGCAGGGTTTAAGAAAGGGACGGCCCATGACGAACTCGAAAATACATCCTCCCTTCTTGTTCGTACAATCCTCACGTGATGAATAAATCATTGCATGTTCTTACGTTCGCGGTACTGCGAGCCTGACAGCACGCCGTAATTGAGTGCAAAAAAAAACAAACAGAAAAGCGTTTTCGTCCTTTATCTAAAGCCGCTATCAGCTGTGCAAGCGGCACAGCCTTACTCATTTCGAGTACTAATCCTTAGAAGAAAAAAGGTACAACCACAGTGCTTACATAGAGCTGTTGCATTTGCTAAACATTCGCAGCGCGCCTTAGTGTGTTTTATGACCACAATGCGTATTTTTTTTAAATTCCTCGCGTTTATGCGACAGTAACACTGTGACCCGTAAGTGCCACTTTGTTTTAACGCGTTAAACTCCAATGCGCGATATGTAAATCAGACTACTACACGCGCATTCCGGGAAAATTGACTTCTGCCCTGAGATCGGCCACGAGACGGGTACTGCCCAACCAAGGCCGGCCCGTTACGTTGCTCGACAGACCCGATGTAAATAGGATTACTTTCTTGATTACTTTTAACGTGCGTTCCTTGTACGCCTCAGCAATTGTTTTCAATATAAAAGCACGGGTGCACGAGGAAGCGCTCCTGCATCTGATATACGCAGAAACAAGCGGTACTCACTTCCTTGAACGTCATATCCTCGGTTCTGTGCGGCCCTTATTGCGTATGCTACCGGTCGTTCCGCAAGAGAAACCGAAATCGTCGAGTTAGATTTCCGATCACGCCTACATGAAACGAAAGTAAATTTACTCTAGAAAGGCATGACACTCGGCGCTCAATAACAAAGGAATCGTTAGGCGCAGCTCGCAGAAGCGACGAGATGTGGTCTAGGGCTTCAGGTTTAATGCATGATTTGTTGGCGGATAAATAGGCAGCAATACTGGGTGAAGCCACTTGAGTTTAAATTGCCAAATAAGTAAGCCAGCAACACTGGATATTGCTGGAAATCGAATTCTAGATGGCACACGGCAAGACAGAACTATGTGCACAGACCAGGGCACTGTAATTTATCTTTGTATTTTTTCTCAGCCGCTACTACATTGAAGCTCTTCAGTTCCTTCGTTTCTTGGTTCCCTGATCTCACGTGCCATTGCGCGCAAGAGGCATGCGCTCTCCTCAAGCTGGCTGCCTGGCGCTTCGTGTCGCCTGTTGCCCAGAGAATGTGGAGGTGGGGACTACGACTGCACCTCGTGACACGCGTAAATCTTCTTGTTAAAGGGACACTAAAGGCAAATACTAAGTCGACGGGGACTGCTTAAATATCTTTCCGGAAACCTCGCAACGCTTGTTTCGTGCCAATAAAGGGCTTAGCTTACGAGAAAATTGTATCTGAAGCGTCCGAATACCTTTTTCGAAAATCAAATCTCCCGCTACCCAACCGGGGGAGTGGTGACATTGCGTACGCCTTCACCGCCCATTTTATTTCATCTTATATTACAATACAAGGATGTTTTCTGCAACGAGTAGTTGAATAGTGGTGACATAATTTAGCTGAGGAGGACTTTCGTCATTGCGCAAGTGGTTGAATGTCCCGGGGGAGTCTGTAATGCCCTGCATTTGCGTCAATTTCTCGATTATTAAGGGTCTGTTTGCGATAATATTGATGCCTTAGGGATCCTCGATAACTAATCTATTACTTTAGCTTGACTTAGTATCCGCCTTTAGTGTCCCTTTCATGAAATTTAGTGTGGCCATCGGGCAAACCTTTGGGCAGAGAGCGATAAAAGGTGCTTGTGCACCCACTATTTCTCTACACGACGATGTGGCTTTGCACTGTGAATTATAACGCCCTCCGTTCTTTGTGTGCCCACATATTAGCATGATACATGGTGACTGCCAGGACCACCTGTGCAAATAGATACAATCCTGTCCTCGGTATGCGGAAAGCTGTTTACGTTGGACAACTGATCAACGCCACAAGTGCGCAGTTACACTGGGCGTCTTCGGTTCGAATAAATGAAATGGACGATATCGCTGATTACAAACGATGTGACCAACTTTATTCGTCTCTCCCGACTGTCACACGCGTTTCATTGCACGTTTGCGTCAACTCTGATTCTTCATTCGAAGTTTTTTTGAGCGTGCGCACGTGGAACCTACAAAAGCTGACCGTATTGGCTTACCATCTGGGTTATATCTGTCGGACCGAGCTGTTGTCATGGAGCATTTTGTAAGCTAATTTTTTGCCGTACGTTACGCAGCGACCCGGACCCTTAGTGAGGTACGTGCGAACGTGGATTATTCAAGTAGCGAATCCGTGATTAGTAAGTAAGGACAAAACTAGCTGTTCTCGCGCTGTGTTATTTTACCGTTATCAGGTTGCGCATGCGAACGTCGCACGCCTATGAAGAGTTCATGAAGGCGCTGGTGGAACTTGATTGTCTCACATCGGACTTCTTACTGAATTCGCTTCTGTTGGTCACACTTCCGTACAGGCTATCATTGTTTCATGATTGCATGTATATAAATACTATTAGTGCTTCTTTGAACGAAACTCTTTTGCGTCCCTCAGTTATCTGCATGGACAGTCATTCTATTCTGCATTGTCTATCTAACTACCGTCGTTTTTTAGCCCTAAAATTTCAATGCCACGAAATGAGGAATTATGCGAACAGATGGGCACTGATGCGCGGCGTTAAGAACGAGACGCATATAAACGAATAGGCAGTATTCTCTTGCCTATCTTTTTCTGCACGCGCATGTACCTAGTGCGATAAACTATTGAAGAAAGATGGGCTAGTTAGAATCTTACCATTGCTAGATACTTCTGCATCGTTGCATAGGAGGGGGAATGGTGGCCGTTGAATGGTTCCACACCGAAAAATTACTGGCCGAGCGACGTCCGAAAAGGGTACAATTAGAGCGCATTGCTATCGCAGCTCTTCACGTAGGCATATTCCAAGAGACAGGATGCTCGCACAGCTGTCAGCTCCTTCGCAATGTTCCTCGTATGTGCTCTGTGTAGTAATCAACATATTTAACGATTATACTACTTCTCTGTTAGATTCCCGGTTCCGAATACTCCATTCCGGTGAGGAGAAAATTCAGTACTCGCTAAAAACGCTTTTGGTGCCCCAAAACTGACTGTGACAGAGAGAGAGAGAACAATGTTAGTGAAAATGCCTGCAGAGTCGGTTAAGCTCCCTCCACGTGGGGAGGACAAGCTTTTACCGCGACGCGGCCACTACGTCAGTCTCGTGCGTTGTGCTCCTCGAAGTCTTGGTCCCTCGCTACTTGCACGGGTCTGAGAGGGCCCCCCCCCCCCCCCCTTCTCCTCAGTTTCGCGTGGTCGCTGCCTCTCTAGAGCTGCCGAGACCTGCTGGACGGCCTTGAGTGGTGTCTCTTTGTCATAGCTCCTCGTTGCAGCGTCTAGCTGCGGCAGGATCGTCGTCTTCTCGCTGGCTTCTCCCGGATTTATGCTACAGTCACAAAGGATGTGAGCCGCGGTGGCTCTCTCCTTCGCGCACGGTCTGCACACGTCACTCGCGCACACGCTCGGACACACGTGCTTAGCTAGCACCGGGGTGAGCAGGGACCCCGTCTGTAATTGCCTGTATAACACTGCCTCCTTCCGGGTAAGCCCCGGGTGAGGTGGCGGCACAGTCTGTCTGTTAAGTCTGTACCACTTCACTATTTCGTTGAAGGTGGTCATCTTGTCCATGGCACTGCACCGCGACCACCACTCCGAGTCGGCCGTGCTCGCAGCTGCGCGGTTGGTTAGTCCTCGCTCGCTCGAGTTGGCCGTCTCGTTGTGGTTCACGTTCCCGCGTTCCGACACGTCACTGCCCATGTTGGCCGGAAACCACTTGATCACCACGGCACTTTCGCGTGCGATGTCTTCGGCCTTGCGCAGTATGCGCGCGGCCTCACTACATACCCTTCCCTTGGCGTGGCTCTCGTGGACCTCCACGCCAGAGAAGAAGGCGCCGTCTATGTGGACGCGGCGGAGTATCGAGGGAGCAGCTACGCATACGCGGTGGTGGCTGTCGGGGCATCGACGGGTGCAACGAAGACCGCGGCGAGCGCCCCGACTCGAGAGACGCACCGGGCGGAGGAGGTGGCCATCGCCTTGGCCGTCTCCGACCCCGGATGCACTACAATGTTGTGTGACTCTAGAATAGCAGTGAAAAGAAACGTAGCTGATCGAAAATAATTCACACAACCCCACTATGGCGTCTCTGATGGCTTCTTTATTTCTTAGGGACGTTAAAGTAAATAAGTAAATAAATTTCAATAAATAAATACATAAATAAATAAATCATGTTCTGTCTACGATAGCGACACTTGCACTAAGCAAGGTTAAAGGACTCCTAGTCACGTGACCAATCGTCCATTCTCTGAACCGGCGTTTTCGTGCGACGTGTGCTCCTGCTTTAAGAGGAAGGTTCAGCTCGGATGCTCCTATCTAAACACATGTAAAAGCATAATTCGTTTTTCTCAGCAACCAATCAACCAAATTTGATGAGGTTTGTTGCATTTAAAAGAAAAACTTAAAATCTAGTGACTCTTGGCTTCGAATTTTCGTTTTAGGTCCTCGATCTTTTACAAAAAATTGGCAAATATAGAAAATTTCCAAAAAGACAAAACTATAATGTTTACAGCTCAGTAACTCAGCAGTGAAAAAGGATAATACATTTCTGCGAGTTTCATCTGGTAGTTCTTCTAAAGCGCACATTTATGTGTTACACATGAATCTCAAAAAAATTAGTTATATGGAAATAGAGCTTTTGTAGAGCCCTCGTAAACAACGTAAAAAATTCGCGTAAGATATAAAATGACGTATCGAATTTGCCCGCTTTAAATGATCAATTGGAATCCCTTTGCAGAACCGCGATAACTGCTCTTGGTGCAGAGCTATGATTTTGTGAACTTCGTGCTTCTATATTTTTCAAAATTTTGTATTTTTGAAAATCTTTTTAACAACACTCAAAACATAAATCGAAATTACGCTTCCACCTGTCACTAGAATTTAACTTTCTCTCTCAAATGCAACAAATTTCATTAACATCGGTCCAGGGGTTATCTCAGAAAAACGTTTTTGCGTTTTACATCTATTTGAATAGGCGGCGTCGGAGTTGGGCCCGAGCTAAAGCTTCCTCTTAACGACTCTGCAGACCCATTATCGAGGCCGGTCTTCGAAGTCGCTGACAACGCCACCTGCAGAGCTGATGCTGCAGCCGCGCTCCTGAGCTTCAGGTGTGTGTCCTCCTTCCCGTTTTGTGATTGCGCTGTGCGCGTCGGTATGCGTGCGCGGCGCGTCGTCACCGTCTTGCCAACAATTTCACTCTGCTTTCACCGCGTCATCGTGACACCGTCTTTTTAACGTGGTAAGCAAAGAGTGAAAGAACGCTCGCTCCTAATTTAAGCCATCTTTGCGTTTTGATGTATGGTAACGTATATCAGAAAGAGAATCAGTGGGGCTGGTGTTGAATAAAAGCAACTGATAGGTAAAGTAACAGTTGTTTTAAGGCCACTAGCTGAAGTGTCATTTATTTTGAGGAATGGCTTGTATGAAAAAGTAGTGAACAGGGAGAAAAATAAGGGATATCCTTGAAAAGCGGTGGTGTGAGTAAAATGACAAACGAAAGCATAAGCAACTAGTTGGTTCGTAGATTTAATAACTTGATGGCTCCGACTGTCAATACGATGCAGGTAATTAGCTTCCTTACCTGCCTACAGATCAATGAATATGGACACGTGTACTGATTTGTCTTTAACGGGTGATATGTTTCACCGCCTAACTAATGTTATCGTAGAGCCCAGAACGCGCCTGCATGTATCGGAAGCTTCTGGAATGTTATCGATGCTTCCATCCGCTGTCTGTGACCGAACCTTGTGTAATCTGATCGCATGTGTGCGCGACGCGAATAATGTAGAACTTTGTAGAAGGCACGCGAGTACCAGCGATTGCTCTGGAACGTTCGACGACTCATGTATAAAAGCGGACGCGCTTGACCCGCTGATCAGATTTTCGACGATCGCCGACCGTGTTCGCCGCTATCGTTGTGCTATAAGTGTAGCCTGTTTTTGTGGGCACAGGTTCGACCCATAAAAGTTCGTTTTGTCTTTCACAGTATTGCTACTGTGTTCTTCAACGTCACCACCACGTGACATCTGGTGGAGGTGCTTGTGAGTTCATGTACCGAACGCTCCCGCAAAGCCGCGATCCAAGCTCGAAGCCCGAGGACAAAACCAGTATCGCCCAAGAGCAGCGTGCTAGCCGCCGACTGCAGCGACTGCCCCCAGAGCACGGACTTCTACCTGAGACGACAAAGAAGATCGTGGCCTAGACAACCCCAGTGGCTGCCTCCGCGTCCCCCGTTATCCTGCAACAACCTCGAGACCCACCGACCTTTCATGGAGCAGCTACTGAAGACCCGGAATCCTGGATGGAGACCTAAAACTAATCGCGACTCTCAACAACTGGGACTCCGACGACAAGCTGCGGCATGTATACTTCGCATTAGAAGGCGCCGCCAGAACGTGGTTTGTGAACCGGGAGTCCACCATGACAACATGGGACCTGTTCCTTAGCGGCTTCCTGCGCACCTTTACGAGCGTCGTGCGCAAGGAAAGGGCCGAAGCTATGCTGGACGCCCGAGTGCAGCTAACCTAACGAGAACGCTGCCATCTTTACGGAAGAAATGAGCCGTCTATTTCGCCACGCCGACCCTAAAATGCCCGAGAAGAAACTCCGCCTACTCATGCGTGGTGTGAAGGAGGAACATTTTGCCGGAATGGTACGAAGCCCACCCAAGACTGCCGACGAGTTTCTTCGCGAGGCCACTAGCATCGAGAAGACACTGGAAATGTGGAACCGGCAATTCAACCGCCGCACGAACTCGACAAGCTACGCCGGTGTTCAGTCACTGGCCACCGACGACCTGCGCGAGACTATCCGAGCTGTCGTGCGGGAGGAGCTACGGAAGCTGTTCCAGTCATGACAGCCTCAAGTGACTTCGATTGCCGACGCCGTCCGTGAGGAGCTCCAACAACAACTCGGAATAGCCCCTGAATCGCCGCAGCCTCAGCCGCAAGCGATGACATACGCCGCTGTAGCCCGCCGTCACGTACCCCCTCCGCGCCCACGGCAGGGCCCAGTGACCACACAGTTCCGTCGTCCGCCACCAACCCCACCGCCGGCACGCCAACCCATCGCCCCACGCAGCATTCCAAGGAAGACTGACGTTCGGCGCGCCCCCGACCACCGTGCGCTTCGCTGTCACTGCGGAGAAGCCGGGCACATCTACCGCTGATGCCCATACCGAGAGATGGGACTCCGAGGGTTCGCCGTTAACGCGCCGCGACCACAGATTGGCGAACGACCTCGCGATATCGCCGACTACCTCACCGCCACTCAGTGGAACCCTCGACGACCGTCCCATTCGCCGTCACCAGGCCGCTACCTGTCGCCGCAGTGCCGACCATACACCGGCCCAGCCCGGGGCCGCTCTGGGAGCCCATATCCGGCAAACTAAAAGCAGCAACCCATGGAGGTGCGGTTGCTATTCGTCGAACTGACGATCCTCCGCCGCCGACGAAGACGCCGAAGAAACTACCTCGACGATATAACGCCATGCCGCCGTCCCGACGAAGTCTCGAAGCAAAGAATACGACGACGAAAGACGACCGGACGACGTCACATACCAGCCACAGGTCAACGCGACGCAGCCGTGATCCGACGCCAAGACCGAACTGTAATGGAAGACAAAGAACCACCGACCTCGACGTGCTTCTCGACGGCCACGCAGTCACCGCCTTAGTCGACACAGGGGCCGATTACTCCGTCATAAGTGGGCACATCGCCGCCCAGTTGAAGAAAGTTAAGACGGCATGGGAAGGCCCCCAAATTCGGAAGTAGCACGTCCCGCTCCTTGAAGCTTTCTTTTTAATCTCAATGATGCTGTGCTTTGCATTAACACGTGTTGCATGGGGGCAGACACATCCAGTGCGTACCGTGACTCGCAGGCATTAGAATACAATCAATACTAAGAAACAAAAACATGATTGAGTAAGTCTTTTCCATGTTCTCAAGTAAGGATATATTAATTTTTTCTTTGACGAGGCCATCTTCTTGCACGCGCGTGCTAAAAACGCCTAAGCATGCCTGTTCAATTGGTTATAAGGGAGGCGTGCACAAGACTAGAGCCATATTACACAAGGCACAACTGAAATACAGAGGTTGGAAGTCTGAATTTGGTCGTTTTAGGTAAGTCGCGCCGAATGTAGACGCCAGTGTTGCAGCAGTCTTTATAGCCGAACGCGAAATTCGAGGAAAAAAAGTCTTAGAGAAAAGTGCCCCCGTCATGGAGTTAGAGAAGTCTGGGACAGCAGAAATGGGGTGTTTAGGTGCAGAAAGCTCCAAACTACAATGACGAGGAAAAAGTATAAATACATGAAGCACCACGAAGCAACCGGAAGTCGGCGAGGTTTCTGAGACGGCCACTTGACGTATTATTTGATAACATTTTGTCGTACAGAGTCTCTCCCCATCAGCCGGTTTCGATCTTTATTCGAACCTGAACATTGTTTGCTGCATTTTCTGTTTCTCTTTCTCGTGGCCTTCCGCTGCACCCGAATCGATTACCTTAATATATCTCATTCAGGACGAGCCAGAATATAGTGTAAAAATCAACTTTTCGGATACAAAATTATATTCTTACAATTCAGAAAGAAAAGCCGTGAGGCAAGAAATTAGTGTGAAAAGGCGGAAGGGTTAAAATAGTTTGAACGCAGTGAGGTGCGCTCGCTACAATATGGTATAGTATTACATTGTTAGTACAGTATAATACCTTGTTACGAGTTTATACTGACAGGCCTTATTTGCCTTTTCTCGGTGACTTTTTTCCCGATGACAAATGTTGCAAAGTAATCGCTCAGTGCCAGACGCGCCTCGCTCTATCAGAACATTCGCGAATTATTCATCGATTCAATAGCGAAAGAATCGTGTGCACAATTGTATTGCATTCGGGACACGAATAGTGGTGCACATTCTTGAAAGTATGCAGGCAACAGCGATCAAGCCGGAATCTACGACTAGCCTAGGCGCTTTTCACATCACATTTTCGATGATCAGCAACTGCGTTCGTCACTATTCTTGTAATTCAAGTGTCACATGTTCTGGAGGGCGCAAGTTTGCGCAATAAATATTTAAATTCGTGACTCACAGTTTTGGCACTGCGTTACTGTTCACCCTCACTACAATGTGACACCTGGTGGCGATGCTTCTTTTTCCTTTGCCGCAAACCCCCTGCAAGTTGAAGACCTGAAGACAACGCTAATGTCGCCACGGACCAGCGAGCTAGTCGCAGCCTGCAAGGCTTGCTGTCGGAGCAGGGACTTCTTCCCGAGGAGTCCGGGAAGTTCACCGCCACGACAGCAGCCAGAGTGACAGCACCCAGTATCGCTTACAGCAGTCATGCTTGCAACAGCCGAGAGAGCAGTAAACCTCTCATGGATCGTCATTCGAAGACTAAGAAAGCTTGCTCGAAATGTACGAAATGGCTACGAAGTCCAACAACTGGAACGGCGATGGTAAGCTGCGCCATGTCTACTTTATTCTGGGGCATATTGCTCACACATGGTCCGAGAGCCGAGAGTCAATCCTGACGTCATAGAACCTATTCCGCAGAACCTTTTTAAACACCTTGAGGAGCGCCGTAAGCAAAGCATGGGGTGATGCTTTGCTGGAAGCCAGAGTGAAACCACTCACGAAAACACCACGATTTTTACGGAGATGTCTCGCCTGTTCATGAAAATACCAAAAAAAGTGTTTTCTTTGTTTTTGTTTTTCACTGCAAGTGAAAAGAAACCTTGTATTATAAGCAGCATGTTGTTGTAAGTATGCCCAGTGCATCCAAGTATTTCCTATACAATCGCGTCACCTGCCTCTCACTGGTGCGGTCTGGCACACCTAACAGTCCGTTTCCAGAGCCTTGTTCATTCTTGCGTGCTTGAAGGAGAAGTCTCCATTCAGCGCACTTGACTGCGGACCGAGGAAGTGGGGTTCACGCAATGCTCGCTACCCCGGTGCCACGTCTCCTCACTGGAGCCTGCAGCTCCCACAAAGCACCGCATATGTTGTGCACCTGTTACAAGATGCTTCCTAAGCAGACGAATGTTCCCAGAAATTCGCTGAGCTACAAAAATTTCCTTCCTCGTCTTCGAAACGACTCTGCTTTCCTTGCCTACTGTGCAAGGCATAAGGTGAACTGTGTCGGATGGAGTTATCTGTTCTCGTTTGTTTTTTTCGTCTTCACTGTATGCAGATGCTTCTTCCTTCAACTGAGCAGCCTGGCCTCAGTTTGTCTTTATCTCACATACTCAATAAAATGTTATTGACGTTTTCAGGCGGCTATAAAGCAAAGCGACGTGTATACACAGTGAAACGAGGGTGCATAAACCGCGGACTAGAAGACGGAGTTCTGCTGTGCGAGCCCTGTTTTACACGGCACTCGGTAAGTTTATTGCAATCTTGCCAGTCAGAATACTAGATTGCGCTTTCAACATTTTTAGGGTGGCAGAATTCTGACGTGCACACGCTGCATGTAGAAAAGCCGAAGAAAGATTATGTTCTTTTTTTTTTAGACAGGGTCAAAGTAAAAGGTATTCTAAGAAACCTTGATTAGATGAAGCGCCGAGAAACTCCATATTATAAGCCCGTATACACGACACTAGAAAAAACGTAGGTTTACACTAAGGATGTGAGACATTTAGTAACATCTCCGTGTTTAGTAACGTTTAGTAACATCTCAGTGGCATTACACTGCGTAGAAATTACGCCTACGCAGTGTGTAGACTATACTTGACCGAAAACGACGCATATTCCTTGCATAAAAAAATACAGCACCTCATCATGCCGACCGAGTGCTATGTCTTTAAGCTGGCAGTGAATGACACGAATGTGTTCTTGACGTCAATATGTCTAAAAATCCAATGCATGTCGAACACGTGTTCTTGATTGTAGCACTTTCTCATAACAAGACATTATTATCCTTTGAAAAGGAGAAAGAAAATGAAAAGAACCGATGACAAATGGGATTTCTTTGAGCAATGTGGCGATATTGGGTGTTTCACCACACCGTAACATGGAAGTAGCTTCAGGGGATCTTATGTGAGATGGCACTGGCTCACCTGAGGCACGGTCGGTTGCACCCAGATGCCTCACTTCCCCGAGCAGCGGGCGATCTAGGCTCCACTGAACAGTGCCGCACGATGCGGGGAGTAAATGAGCGAGTTACAGGCAGAAAAATACTTATGAGGAGGGGGCCGCCCCCCGTTGTCACCAAGAATTAACATACTATCAAGAATGACTTACTGCAAATAGTGCCATTTTGAAGTTACCGTTTCATGTAACTGCGAGTCATTGCATAATAAGTGAAATGGTGACTCCCGACTACGATTCAGAGACTATATTTTACAGAACATCTTCCAGAAGAGGAAAAAGCCACTGTCGAAAGCACCCCTCACACAAAGGAGGCAAGGTTCGTAACGGAAGGCTAAGAATGGTTCCTACTTCAAACAGGCTGCAGAAGGCAGCACATTGGCGACCAATGGCGACTAATGTGTGCCATCTTCGAGCCGGGGTTTTAGCAATCCACAACCGTTATATAACGAGTAAGAAAATGCTTTGATGCTTTGAGAGGAGAGCGCTATTCATTTCTCTTTAGTTGGGACAAGAGGGTAGCTTTATGCTACGAAGATCGACTTACAACAGCGCTCTTGGACACAATTATTCCCTTTGTATAAGCGTCTGTGTTCTCTTTGCAGCCTAATTCAAACACTAAAGGCGCTTTTCAGCAGGCTTATGGTAACGAAGCACAAGGCTAGAGAAGACTAGCCTGTACAGGGCACAAAGGCGCCGTGTCTTGTCTTTCTTGTTCGTTACTTAAGTTGTGTCCCGGTAGTTAGCGCTCTGAATTTAGACAAAAGACGAGAGCCTCATAGTGGGAGTCACGTGACTCCAGTGACGAGCATTCCTGTGTGGTGCGTTTGCATATGGAAGGTGCTCCGCTTTGATGAGCCGCTAGGTGCTTTCGCTCTCATTCGTTACTGGCGACTCCGGCGACGTGTCTTCGCGCTCGTTTTTCGTTGCCCCTCTCGCTACAGACTCCATATTTCTTGGGTTCACTTTCCACGTACTAGAATTATGCCACCCACGGCTGTTTCCTTTGTTCGTCCTTTAGCAATGCACAGGAGTGGCGCTTCGAGCAAATTTCCGGTCAAAGGAGACGATAAAAAGAGAGAGTACGAAACAGAACTGCTACAGCACTACATCAAAGTTAGGACTCGATGCGCTTGAACAACCGAAGCGCCGGGGTAATGGCCGAGAGGCGTGTCCGTTTTATGGCGGCATCTGCTACGCGCGCTGAAGAGCGACTGTGGAAATATGATCGCGCATCGTTATGCGCACACGAGCGGGAAGCATACCATCGTTTACGTAAGTATTGCGCAGTCATCTAGAAAACCCTATTGAAATGGAAATGTTGATAGCCTCGGAATAATGAACGTGCTTCCCTCTGCCTGCCGTCATTCCCCGTTCCGCTTGCCTTGGCTTTGGCGTCCGGCCCAAGTGATGATGACGTGCCAGAATGGCACTATCGGGTCCTCCTTGAAACGCGAACTCTGTTGCTGGACTTTTTTTAGTATGTTGTTTTACGTGCCAAAACCACAATTTAATTGTGAGGCACGCCATAGCGGGGGACTCTGTAATAATTTCGAGCACCAGGGATTCGTGAATGTACACCTAATCTAAGTACACGGGTGATTACGCATCTCGGACCCATCGAAATGCGGTCGCCGTGACCGGAACTCAATCCCGTGACTCTGTGCTTAGCAGCTAAACACCATAGCCGCTAAGCAACCACGGCGTGTTCTTGTTCACTTTTTTCTGGATAGCTCTGCAGTTAAGCGTACACAGATCACCGACTCCAGTACTACATGCTGTATCTACAGCAACGGCCTATGTATTTAGTGACGCCCGTGAGTTCGTATGTTTTGGAGACTTCAGAACGACTTATAGTAATGCAACCACTGTCTTGCTACCATTATTTAGGTGCATACACTTTCTCCACATTTTAGCGGAATATTATTTTGGCACCTTGGATATAACATCTCGTGCGGATCGCTTTGTATGGAACGGATAAATCCGTGCTTGATGAGCATATGATTCTCGCTAATGCACTTCTTCTGTATTACTCAGTAGGAATAGAATGCTATCCAATGAAGAACTATTATATTGAATACTGGAAGCCGTGAAAAAGTTGTGTTACCAAAAGTGGACTTATTTGTCAGGTGCATGATCAAATTGTTCGCGGTTTGATCGGCATAACCATTGCAAGGTGGCGAAAGCGATGCAGTGTGGTCTATGATCTGACATTTTGCTCGAGAAAAAACAAACTCTACTAGCATCTACATGCTTCTTTCTAGGAGCATGTCACTGTTGCCTAAACATAGTGTGCAGCCACCGTAGTTCACTGTTTCCCGCACCAGGCAACACTGCATTTTGCGCCTCCCAAGCAGCACGGATCTTACGCTAACGTTCATTCATTGGACAAGTGCGTTCTAGTCCTGATGATGACAAGTGGAACGTGATTTCGATTGTAACCGTGGGCGGACTCGAAGAGTTATCGCGGTCTTACCCGATATTTACGCCGCAGGCACTGTCGTCATTGTCACTGAAATGACGAAAGCAAAATTATGTCGACGTTGCACACTGCCACGGTGCTACTCGCATGATCACAAGTGAGGAAGGCCACATTGGTGGCGAGCTGAGATTGCGGGCATTTTTGCAGGTCCCTCATCGACTGCGCGCGCCAAGAATATTTTCGACTGCATTACCTGCACGATGCTCCATCCAAATTATTACTGATGGGAATGTCATGCGTCGCCTACCGTGCTCGTCCACAAATAAAGTGTATACGTGCTCATGAACATTCACGGCCGATTCTCGCGAAACGCCAGGGCGCAATAATTCGCAATTCAGGAAAGGAAGCATTGCAAAATATAGCTTTCTTACTATTTCTAGCGCTCGTGCTGCGATTATACTCTCGTATTTAAGGTCTACCTAGTTTTATACGATTGCGAATCAGGGTAACTGAGTAGCACAACAGGCTGCCTGCCGAATTTGAGACACTTAGATTTTTTAAAAGACCAGTAATTAAGATTCTTCGGAATTTTATCTATCTCACATGTCTATACCCGGTGAATGGCTGCAGATATTTTCCTTTTGCAACGATTGGTGCTTACTTTCCCCAGACAGGTACCTTGCTTCACTGACTAAAATTCAATCCCAAGTGCGCCTCAGCGTGCCAGAAATTAGGAAAAGAGTTTGATGCTAAATGGGTCCTTGTGTTCCTTCTGCACGAGAAATGTAACGATTGCGTTCATGTTAAACTATCGAGCCACACTGTACGCCTTCGTTCTAGTTACAGTTTATCCACCAAGAGCCATTCTTGCTAGGTTTAAGTCGTCCCACCCGTGACATCAACGGCTAGGTAACTTTCAGCTTTTTGTCCTGAACTTAGTTTCATCAGCTAAGAACACCCTAGAAAAGGCTATGTTTGTGTTCCCTAACTCTGTTGTTTCGGCACCGGCCTGTTTGGCCAATGTAAGCCCTACCGCAGCTAAGCGGGATGTACGGAATCCTGCTTAGCTGCGGCAGGGCTTATATCGGCCATACGGGCCGGTGCCCTAACGACAAAGTTGGAGCACACGAACTTTAGAGTAAAAAAAAAAAAAACTTTAAGCACATTTTGCTGTGTATTGTGATTCCTACAAGTGGGAGTCGATGTTTTCTGGTGTTTGCCTTCTCGGTAAGAGTACTGATGCCTTGGTGCGTGAGATAATGGAATCATACAAAATTAAATTAAAACAGACCTGTGCATCAGTGATACGCCTGTTGTTCTGCGTGACGACGAACACGAATTTTGTCAATCTTTGCTAGATAAGAAAGTTTCTGCTAGTCCCCTTATCTGGTGTCATTTGATGAGCGTTTGAAGCGGCGTGGTTTGTACATGTGCTGAACGACTCATAACACGCTGCTCTTCTTTGAATAAAGTTACCGGTGCGTGATGCTATTTTCTTTCTGGTATTTCTTCCGTGGTTATTGCGCGTCTCTTTCACACCAGTTATCACGTCGTAGCTTAATTAAAAAAAATAAATTTGGGGGTTTTACGTGCCAAAACCCCTTCCTGATTATGAAGCGAGCCGTAGTGGCGGAGTCCGGAAGTTTGGACCACCTGGGGTTCTTTAACGTGCGTCTAAATCTAAGTGCGCAGGCGTTTTCGCATTTCGTCCCCATGGAAACGCGGCCGCCGTGGCTGGGTTCCGATCGTCTTAATTTTTGAAGAGCTCCTTTATAGTGCACGCACAGTCCTCAAACTTCATCCCTTTGTTGGTATAACAAATTTTCTGTACTAGACCCATGAATTGAAATTTGACAGTTTCCTGGCTTGGCTTAAACATTGAAAGTGTTTATTTTTTTATTTATTTTTTATTTTATTATTTGCCGGTGGCCTGCGCGTTATCTAATTTTTTTTCTTCAATGGACGTACGCTAAGTGTCCCGAGTGGGCTCTGTGATGAGACAGTCGTGTGCTTCGCGTGTAGCTTTAGTGGAAGTCGAAAGGAACAAGAACATACGCTTGATCTCGGTAAATTATGGAGGGCTTGGTAAAGACAACGTCTAGAAAAATAAGCTAGGTTAGAGTTAGTGTCCTTTTCTTGCTTTTGGAACGGTTGCACTCGAATGAGCCCTATCTAGCGAATGTTTCACAGGCACTACAGCGGAAAATTGTTCTGATATAGGTTTCTACCATTATAGCATGAGTTGTAGATGAACAACTGCCAAAGCTCAGTGCCGTACTTGTGAACCAATATGACTGATTAAATATTTTTTTTATATATAAGCATTTCTTCAAGACAATGTGCATTAAAGAGATTCGCGTGACAGTAAACAAGCACAAAAGTAGGATTTTGCTGCCATCTCGGTCCGCTGCTTTGTGTCGCGACACATGCGCTACATTTTTCCCAGCTTGGCGTAAAATCCAGCCTAGTTGATCATTTCATTTTCAACTTCCTAAAGTAGCCGCACTGAGTTCTCGCGACCTTAAGGCAAGGGCTTCAAGACATAGGAGAAGTCGTTCCTTGGATAGGTATGTCCGACAAGGCACATTAGGCAAAAAAATAGCAAAAAAATAAAAACAAGAGCTTCTCTCCGGTACTCTCAATCCACTGAAGGTGAAAATACGAGATTGATCTCTTATTTCGTCCTCATATCCGTATGCACCTGCGGTAGTCCCCTAAAGTAACCCCATTCAGCGCAATTAGTGCATGCCGTGATAGCGAGAGCACAAAGCAATTTTGCGACTCAGGCTTCACTAGATAATTTGTGCAAACCTCAACGAAACACGGTCTATAAAAATGATTAGTGTGACCTGTTAGGGATAAGAATGGAGGAAACAAAAAGGAACCCTTTCGTTAGCCATCGTGTTTTCTGACAGCTTTCTTGTTCGCTCTAACGTCGCGCCTTTCCCCATACCTCATTTGTTACATTTCATTTCTCACTTCTGTATAGCTTCTTGCCACCGGAACTTCTTCCATTCTTGCACTGGAATCACCAAATAGAGCATAAATTCAAGCGAAGGTCAAGCCTGGAAAGAAAAGAAGAGGTAGTTGAAAGAAGGATAATCGGGCAGTAACAGAGATCATTCATGGCGGCTGGGCCGCAACGTGCTTTCTGGTTTATTTATCTACAATGTGCTTCATTCCCAGTATAGGCGTATCAGTCTACGTTATACTGTATTTTATTTTACCTTCTGTCGCGTCCTCTGGGGAACGTGCTTTGCTGTCTGCTCTGTGTGATGCTTCATATTTTACGCAGACAATTCAGTTTATTTTAGGACTCAAGTTCTGGTCACTGCCTTCTTTGCTTCTACGAGGGGAACTGTCGCACAGATTTCTTACTCGTGCGGGTCCGTGAGCTTTTCCACGCTTTCTAAGACTTGACCCAAGGAGCTCAGTGAAGAGCAAGGAGACTAAGCATAACAATGAAATGTGGAATGCGCCGCAATATGTAATCAAGATATCGGAGAAATAGTGAGATAAGGACCTGAGCCTGCCAGTCCTGAAGGCAGTTTCAGTAGTGCCCTGTTTAGGTTTTCAGTGCACTTTTCAGGCTGTGTTTGTGCCCTGAGTTTGCACTGGACCTTCAGAGAAGGAGCACTGCTGACAAATTGAGATTTCTAGACAGACAGTTTTGTTTCAACCCTAAGCAACGCTCACAGTGAGTGAAGAGGTATCAAGGAACAGATCGTTAAAGAAGGACAGAAACTTTGGGCCGTCCAGCGAGCGAAGGAAGCCGCACGGGAGCAGCAGCTCCCAGTGGCCATCTAGGCGGCCCCAGGCCCGGGCCTCCCAATCGCCGGATTCCAAATAAAGTTATCACACACACACACACACACACACACACACACACACACACACACACACACACACACACACACACACACACACACACACACACACACACACACACACACACACACACACACACACACACACACACACACACACACACACACACACACACACACACACACACACACACACACACACACACACACACACACACACACACACACACACACACACACACACACACACACACACACACACACACACACACACACACACACACACACACACACACACACACACACACACACACACACACACACACACACACACACACACACACACACACACACACACACACACACACACACACACACACACACACACACACACACACACACACACACACACACACACACACACACACACACACACACACACACACACACACACACACACACACACACACACACACACACACACACACACACACACACACACACACACACACACACACACACACACACACACACACACACACACACACACACACACACACACACACACACACACACACACACACACACACACACACACACACACACACACACACACACACACACACACACACACACACACACACACACACACACACACACACACACACACACACACACACACACACACACACACACACACACACACACACACACACACACACACACACACACACACACACACACACACACACACACACACACACACACACACACACACACACACACACACACACACACACACACACACACACACACACACACACACACACACACACACACACACACACACACACACACACACACACACACACACACACACACACACACACACACACACACACACACACACACACACACACACACACACACACACACACACACACACACACACACACACACACACACACACACACACACACACACACACACACACACACACACACACACACACACACACACACACACACACACACACACACACACACACACACACACACACACACACGCACACGCACACGCACACACACACACACACGCAAGTCATTTGCCGCAGGGCACGTGCCCAAGGAAGAAAAGCAAATACAGACGGTTGGTATCGTAGATATTCACTGTGCAAAATGATTTTCGAATTTCATGGTGTTATTATTAGTTTGGTATGGTTATGTAGAGGAAAGAAACCACTACTGGATGATTCATGGCTCGCATGCATAGATGACGCTGCTTTAACGCCACGCATCACACAGTCGGTGCCAAATATAGCATTTCACTCGGCGTTCAGAGAGACACAGCTTCAGAGAGACACAGAGGGGTCACGTTTGAGAGAGCTCAATCAGTCCTAGTTAGTGTAATATATCAAACTGAACCCTACTCTCATTAGAAATTATAATGCTTACATTGTGCAAGTTGTTCCAGAAATTTGACGCTTCCTCGGGTGTGGCGACCACACGTTCGACAGGTAAGGTCCAGAAATGGCGTGAAAGGACTCGAGCAGCAAAACAAAGAGGAGCCAATCCTCGCCCACTCCATTGGAGCACAGTAGAACGTGCCCGTCTCTATAAAGAGCGCAAGCGTTATACGGGGCATGCAGCTACGCTACACTATCTGCAACATAAGTTGGGCATGTAAGCTTTCTGACGCGTCAATAAATGTAAGTCGCATACTTCGTTACGATATTTCTGTACCGTAGTATACATACACCGTCCGTATACAGACACAGCACTCGCAAGACGTTTCACGTTCCCCACTGCCGCTGCATCTCCCATTCAACTTGCCCAATTTTCTCTCTCATCGCGTTTAAACTGTTATACTTTGGAGGTCAGCTATGATGGACATAATACGGCAAATATTTTGCGGGCATCACGTGTGGGCCTTTTAGCTAAGATCAACTTTAGTACCGGCTGCGTGCCAAGCACCTCAGCATTCATGGTGCTGCTTCACTAGCATTCCGCCAGCGTCTGATTTACATCTGATCGGCGATGGCGTCGGCGTTCCCAATCACGCCAGGTATACCATGAGATGCAAATCTAGAGGGCCTCAGTTCAATATCTCAGGCGCCACCGGCCCTGCCGAGGGACCTGCGGGATTGAAATAAGGACCTTTCCCCCCGCCACCGTACGAAAAGCCCTGTTTTACATCGGAAAGCTGTGAGAGCTTCCTTGTACAGCTTTTTTTTCTGTCCTTGATCTAGGAGTTCCAAAGATTAGCATATATCTGCGAAGAGAGAGAGAGAGAGAAAAAAGCTTTTTTTGTCAAGGTTGAGTGGAGGTTCCTTTCCCAGCGGTGTGGTTTAGCGTGGCGTCTGCTTCGCCACGACGCTGTCAGCCCATTCCGCCAACCGTATCTGGTCTTCCGGGTTAGAAGTTTTCGTTTTCATCTCCCACTCTTCGTGTGAAGGAGCTCGCCTAAAAAGTTCTCTCGGGGTAGGGTTCTTTTGGCATCCCATACATCTGCAAAGGTTTTTTAACGACTCCTTTAACACTGAAAGGCTAAACTCGCCTGATTTTAATATATACGCAGGCTCGGCGAATTCATTTCTAACAATTGACACAAAGTACTAGCTCCTGTCGGTTTTTACAAAAATACATACAAACAAAAAAAAAACAAGCAATGTGGTGTGGTTTGCCAATACCTGATTGCGTTTTGCTCGTCCCAGCTGCAAGGGAAATTGAAGGTCGACTTTACGGCTGCTTTTTTCGTTTTCTTTCCTATCGATTGTACAAGAAGCGAAAAGGACAGCTGCATCACACATGCTTCCTAAAACCCAGTATCTAAAACTCGGGATGGCGTTGCCTAACGCCATAGGAAGTGAAATCTTGTATTTATAGACTGAAATCTACGCTTTTGCGTATCAAAAGAAAGTGTTCTTATTACAAGTGTGAAAAATAATAATGGAAGTGAAAGAGAGAGCATGTCGCGATCGGAAACCAGGGACGTAAGCAAGAAAGCGTCCGCTACACGAGCCATGGGGCAGGACGGCATAGCAATTTGAGCAATAGCACACGTATACTAAATTATCGCGCAAGTGGAATCGAGACGGACAAAAAACTTACGTGATTACTCCATGAAGATAAAAAAAACGAAACAGTTCAGTTCCTTCCTTGAAAGGGGAAGAAGCGGTGTTCGGCGCACGGAATATAACCTGCTTGAGAGCCCTAATTTTCTAGATATGTCAAGGAGGGATACTGAAGCCATGCCTTGGTACACTATGGCGCCAACTGCATCGATGCGCTCCTCATAGTGGGGGACCTCCGGCTAACGACTTAGTTTCATGACCTTGTGAACAGAGGTTAAACGGGTCCACGGAAATATATGCGGAAGTTTTCACAAGGAATAAATCCGCATGATCCAATTTTACTAACGTAGAATATGGAATTAAAATTGAAATTTTACGAGGTTTTAATGAATATATGTATCTCTGAAGTCAGTTTACACCTTTTGTGACAGACAGGGGACTGTAATGATACCTTTTCGCTATAAGCCTACCTGTCCTCATGCTGCTCACTCGGCAATGACACTGGAGAGTCCATTCACTTAACCATAACATTGTGTGACCTCCCAACTTACGATCATGCATGCGGGTGACTTCAACATTTGAAATCGCAACTTTGTGCCAAATGCAAGCTCTTAAATTTGTCTGGACAATTCCTGTCACTTCTTGTTTGCAGCTGCAACGCCGTGTTGAAATTTTGTTTCATTAGGCGTTTATTCGACAGAGCTCTGATTTTCAAAACATGTTCCAGCAAATAGTTCATGCTGCTACTACAAAATAGCCCAGACTTAAAATTTTCTTCAGGCCCTCACCAATTGCAACTGGTACATGCGGATCATCGCCAAAAGTTTTTTTCCTGTGTAAAGTGCACACAGTGATAAACTATGAAGAGTAAGAATTACATGACCGGTGAGTTGGAAGTATGCATAATGCATGAAAAATACCGAACGTGACTGAATAAACTTTTTGGTAATAATGCACAGCTGCTACGTTTGGGGTCGTATGTAATGTTTGGAAATGGTGTGGATTCTGTAAGGGTATGGGCAATACAAAATAACGACGTGCATCCAATTTCAAGTAACAATTGCTGCAAGCTAAGAGTTCGGCATCTATTAGTTGCTGTATATTGAACAGGTATATTTGGCCGTGAGGCACTTTGACACTGCCTACAATTCAACACTGGGAGAATTGGAGATGGTTAACAAACAATTTAGGTGCCTTTATAGTTGCAGAAGAACGGAACGGTGAGTGTTTCGCCAACACTGTCATAAAAATCAGCAGGATTTCAAGGTGCGGTATGGAAACGGCTCGTGTTCACGTTGAAGCTGAAGTCATGCCCATGATAACGAGATACTTGAAATAAAAGGGCAGTAGCATGGCATAATTCTGAAGATTCCCTGTTACAAAAAGCTTTTGGCCATCATGTGTAATTTATGTCCGAGCGAACGCACTGCTACTCTAGGCCTTCACACACACATCCGACGCACTGTTAGAAATGATGTAAGGGAAGCTTTGTGTATTGTTTGCTTTCATTGAAGATAATTGCCGTTGATATTGGCGGCGAATGCGTAATTTCTTCAGCGTTTAGTTCAATACGAGAGTGGTGAGTTGATGTTACATGTTACCTTGCGTGCGCCACTGCTATTTGCCTGCGTAGTCCACAGAACACACAGGGAGACGTGTTTTCTTGAGGTGTTACTGTGCATCGTTGTTCACAATGGCTGAGATGGTTGAGCATTACCATTGCCGAACATGACATATCACATCGTGGCGCAAGTGTTACATTTTAATCGAAAAATGGTGACGTACGCAATTCAATTAAAATAATTGTATGTGTACTTGTATACATACATTCCCGGTCTGCATCACGTTTCGCTGCTTAGCCAAGATGCTCCTGTTCAGCGTGAAGCAACTTTCGGGCCTACGGGTCCTCAGTGCTAAGTGCACGCTTTGGAGCCATTTTGTTAGCTCCTGTTTACGTGCTTCTTCTGCATACGTGGCCAGCACGCTGTAGAGACACGAACTGCAGGCGCTCTCTTCAGGCTATGGACGAAAGTTATTTTTGTGCTATCGCAGCCCAGCACGGGAGCTCCACAGCCCAGCAATTACATTTTGTCGCATAGGAAAGCTAGCACAGCACGTGCCATGCGCACCGACTACGTATCTCGGCCCGCGGCGGCGCCTGCCGGAATGCACAGAGGCAAGTGCCATCTCGTAGTGTTCCAAGCAACCCAGAAGCGTTCACGATCACGACCTGCACGACCTGCACGACCTGCGCGACCAGGCGGCGAGCGCCATCTGGTGGTGTTGCAAGAAGGCTAGCGGTACGCGCAGCAAGAACATATTAGCAGCAGCAGCCCCCAGGAAGTCAGGAGAAGAGGCAAAGAAAGCTTCGCAAAAAAAAAAAATAAAGAGCCTGCTTCTGCTTCTGCCATCGGTCCGAACGGTTCTCAGGAATTTTGCTCGCTGACTCACACGTTGCTGTAGTGGACCTAATCTCGGTCCCTAAACGTGTTTTAACAAAGCGCACGTAGAATACATGCGCTACCGCCCAATGAAAGCCTGGAAAAGAGGGGATTACTTACAGTTTTGTGCAAAATTAAATGTGCGGATCATTGTCGATAATACTGTAAAAATTGTTGGTCGGCCATAGCGCATATCGCATAAAAGTGGTATTTGCTTCGAGGTGCAAGGCTTAAGTGGAAAGGTTTCTAGTCATACGACAACCATTTAAACCCGCTGTGTTGAACAGGCATGTAAATTTAACTTTACTTGAATTTCATTTCAGTTAAATGAGCAATGAGCAATGCAGGGAACATGGAAAAAAAAAGAAAAGTAGACAATCGACAGCGTGACTGGATTCCTGTGCCCTTACAGACAGTCGTTTCCAACCAGTCCCCATGGTAGCTATCAGTAGTAAAGCATTACGCCAAGCGTCAAAAACTCGATGATAATAAACATGCAAAAATCATCATTTCTGGATTTAAAAAAGTTGAACAGGTAAAGGACATACGTACTGAGGTACAAAAGACAGAAAACAGTATTATATTTTAGGAATTCACTACAAATAAGCTTAGAGGCACGATACCGTAATAAAAGACTAACAAAACTGCTGACAAAGAAGAACTTGAGATTACTTTGCCACATATGGCGGACATTTGTGCATAAATGAATAATTTAGCGAAAATCTTTCTAGTTAATGTTCTCTGTTGTTATAGGCATTTTTTGTGCCGCAGAAAGGACACCCTGTCTTACTCCGGAAACTGTGGACTTTCCTTCTGTAGAACTCCTTAGATTGCACTACAACATGAATGGCGTGGTACTATACTTCGCACTCTATTTAAAACGAATAAATAATATATGCATATAGAACAGCCCCATAGACAATATAATGCATCTAATAAATAGATGATGTGAAGGTGTATCCCAGGAAACATTTTAAATTTGATGGAGAGCTTTCCTCTGTAATCTGTGAATCCTATATATGCGGCGTCGTATCCCGCTCTTACGGGCAGTGATTTCCTTTGGCGGAAAAAAGTGAGTTGTTTGCTATTTCTTGTCATCTTGGCTAAACTAGGCCCACTGCATTGACAAGCTTGTGCAGTGACTCCGGCAACTTCATTTGTCAACGTTAAAATAGTAAATACGGGTCAGAAGCACGGCTGCAAGTCGTTGCCTTGGTTACCAAACATGACGATATATGGCCATAAAGTAAACAGCGTCGCTCTGTCAGAACTCCTGATAACTGTACTAAACTTGCACCATGAAGGATGAACTGAGTGGTGAGAGAGAGAGAGGGGGCTCTTTATTAGAAAAACAGAGAATTTTTCCGGCGCGTATATAACCGCTGGCATGCTACTCTGTATAGGGATGGGGAATGGGATGGGAATGGGAATGGCCACGTGTATGCGCTATAGCAAGCGCTCGTATTGTCACACGCAATGCATGCAGAGCCAAGCTTTCCAAACAGAAAGAGAGGATACGTGCAGGAATGAGGCTGTTGAGGCCAAAATAAGACGCCTCATTTGTCATTTTCTTATGACGGCGTTAATTATTAAAATATGCACATCGATTTGCAGCTGGAGGAAAACAAGCATACAGCTCACCTGCTGAAAACCATAAGCAAAAGCGGCAACAACGACCAACCGTCTACCTCATGTAGAAACGAGAGACAGCGAGACACATAAAGTGAAAGAAAAATTGTCGACTACAGAAAGAAAGAACAAATAAGCTATAAAAGTAAGAGTGCAGAACGCGGCTATATATGAACTAGATTTTCAATCTCACAGGTGAGACCCACCTCCCCTTTCCACAGTCGTGGTCATTGCCGCTTCCGCCGCAGACGACACTTGTATTTAGTTTAAGGACGTCGTTTATTTTACCAAACATGTTGTTCTTGTGCTATCTTCTGAATTATACTTGGTGCTCTGTTGTTCTTGTGGATATTGGACAGAAACCAGTAGCATGAACGCTTCAGTCTGTTTTTGTCTTGCGCTTTTACCTGTTGAATATGTTAAACAAAAAATAAGAAGAAAAAGATGAATAGGGACATGGAGGTCTTGTTTGGATGCAATGTGCGTATTAGCTTCCGTGCACTTTCTCCATGCCCCCACGGCTCTTAAAAATATCTATAACTATATTAGCATGAGCAAAAGGCAGATGCACGGCAACTTAGCGCCCAGAAGTTGCATTCTTTGTTTTCCTTTTACCTCTTCTCGGTCTCCCGTTTTCATCGAGGTTCATTTATTCAGCCTTGCAGCAGCGTCTGTGTCAAGGAGATATTCGCTGCCTCTCATCAGCATGCAGGCAACATGCATGTGATTCCAGATTTTTCAAGCACATGAGGTAGGACCAATGGCGCAGGATAACCCCGAAGTCAGGCTAGTTAAACCAAAGCTTTTTTCCTAGGAAAAAAAACTTATCGCTTGAAATTTTCTTCCATGCACTGTTGAGGAAACCCGCACACATTTAATGGGCCTTAGCGCTGAGGGTGACGTGCTTTTCTTCAGCACATCCCGGTCCCTAAAACGTAGAGCATTGCACTCTGATTTTATTCCAGTCACCCTACGTCACATTCACGTAACCGTCAAAGCAAGCACGGCCGGTGACCTGCCACGTTGCTTGAACAGCTAAATAAAACGCTCTCATTTCTTATAGGATGTCACACTTCTTTTTTCTTTTCAAAGCAAGTAGCATTGCCTGCCCAGAAATGTTTTTCTTATCTAATTGACTGAGGACAGGCGAGGAGTGCGCAGAAGTAGAAATGGTTTCCATGGGGCCTGGCTAACGCCGCGAAAGTGCATAACCGGTTGAAGAGCGACGCCGGCGTTTCCGATTCGTCAGCTTTCCCTTGCTTAGCTTAGCTTAGCTTGCTTAGTTGCATGCCACCGATCGCGGTGGCATGCAGCGCGGCGCCAAATATTCCCCCAAGCCGATTTTCAGCACAGAACAGTTGACAGAAATATGTAGAAACAGCTACGCAAAGTTATACTGTCGCATACTCTTCTCTTTTCTTTCTTTTTTACCATACGCAAGGAAATTCACTCTCACGATCAGCTCCGAGTAGCCAGCGTCAGAGCGATTGGTAGGTAGCCATCTCCTATTCTTTTTTGAACGGAGCCAGTCTCCCACTATTCCAAAAAATTGCCATTTTGTTCGGCTGAATAGGACACTTTGACGGAGTGAGTTTTCACCCTTTTGGGACTTCGTGTAACAGACAGTCATAGTTGCCGCGACAGGAAAAATTTGGACTGCTAGAGGAGAGCTAATGGCGCCAAAGGTGTCGAATGGTAATTTTTTTTCTGTTTTAAGTGATTGGCGTAGTCATGCTTAATCAGTACCTATGCAAGTCATATTGAGATGGGGAGTGTTCGCGGTTTTCATGACGTCGTGTGCCAGACAGATGAAGTGGGCGTGGTGAGGAAAACTTTGAGACATTGCGGAACGCTAATGACGGAAATAAAACAGAAACATATTGGATTGGCCTTGCGATAAGGTATCCTTCATTTCGCAGTTTTCAATGAAAATTAATAAATGTTGGAATAACTTGTTTGACGTACGTACTTGTGTGATTGCGTCTGCCCCTCTCTCTGTGTTTCGGCGGACCGCACATACGTTCGTAGGTGCTGTCTGCCGATTGACAATGATGCTTTAAGAAGAAAAATATAAAGAATAAGGTCTGTTGTCTGACCACGTGTTCAGGCCGCTTTATATAGCGACAATGAGGCTCCAATCAGCATCAAGCTTTGTGGTCCCACAAAGGGGCTTTAGAGCTAACATTTTCCAGCCTTCACTTCACTGTCAGAGAAAGCAAGTAAGACGGTAATTTTTGCATTCAACTTTCATTATCCTTAAAAAATCGTGATTGTGCTATAGTTTAAATATTGGGAGGTACACGCTAGTGGCAGTGCTTAAAACATTGGGTGAAAGATGTATTTTGAAATATTTTAGCGGCTTTACCCCAGGCTAACCATTCTTGAACTACAATGTTTAGTGACTTTCGTTTCGGTTTTGACTCTTTTACTTTTGCCGCTGCTCGTCGTGGGTGACATTTTCTATACAGGTGTGATTCCCAGCCTTCGTGGGTATCTGCTGCTAAACAGTAGTTTATGATCCTATAACTTCCCTCCGTTCCGCCCCCACTCCAGAGGCAGCATTTATGTGCGAGCTCATTGCAAGATTGATCATTTTCGACACTGATATCCATGCTAATAACGACACGCGAACGCTGTGTCCTCGGCGCAAACCCCATGTTACGTTTCTACACGTCATCAATTCCAAATCTGATAACATTATTAGGCATACACTGCTCGACTCGACATGAATGCAGTCTAAGACAGGCGCATAGCATTCATTTTACTTTCGCATACCATCTGCAATTGCACAGGTGATTACCAATTAGCGACGCGTGCAGTATAGTGACGGCCATTTTCTTTATTGTGACTGCTCACAGAGATACTAATTAACCTGAGCCTGTGAGCTTGGTATGTATAATCTGTACTTGAACAAGGGAATCCCAACAGAATCATGGGGTGGAGGGGGGCTATAGTTCATAGCTCCTTCCCCGCTCCTCTTTAGAAACCGCGTATGCCAGCCGCAGTGCCAACTTTGGCAGTGCGCTCTTTATTTAAAACCGCCACTGTCCCACGGATAAGGAAATAACAAAATCACATTGCAGTATGCGGGGTTTGTGGTGGAGACTAGGAAGAAGCAGTTGTGAGTCTCCCCGGTCCGTAAAGGCTCGCAGCAGGTAAAAGATGTAAAGATTGTTTTAGGCAATGAAGATCCACTTTGTGGTGAGGATGCGCGTCCAGTTAGTTTAACCGAAAGATTGAGAGAGCACGAGGCACAGTAACGTCGTTTCCGCTCTGCCATTCCTGTCAATCTGAACAGCGTTTGCCGTCCTGTTCACCTCAGAATAGCTTCACTTCGCCCTTGCTCGTTACCCGCTATTTATATGACTGCTCCTCAAACAATGGTGTCGTTTTTGCTTCCTTGTCGTCCCATTACTCTACTGACATTCGCAAAATGGAAATAAAAGCGTAAGCCTCGAAAAACACGCAGTGACGTATTTATGCCAAAGCATGCAGTGCGCCGACAACCTGTCCTACTTGCTCACAAGTTGTAAGAAGGATAGCAGCTCAAGGCAGGGTTGGGCTGTCGTCCTAGGAACGAAGATTGAGTGCCTCATCGGCAGCACTATGCAAATAGGACAGGATTTATAGCAAGAGAGACGTCGGATATTGCCAGCCTACTTGGTGGTTGATTACCGTGATTCGCCTAGAATGCAGTTGTGATGACACCTGTTCTTGACAAATGAAGCGTGTCGCGGGAAATCGCCTGTGGCATGCTGGCGGTTATTTTTCTCTTGACGAGTTTGGCCTTTGGTTGCTATGATAATATGGACGTATATATGAGCGAGTAATTATCGCACACGTGTGTGCAATCTTATGGCAAATGGACGTAAACAATCTGAAAAAATACATGTCTGTAACGGTGCCAGTGCCATGAAATTCGGAAGAAATATATTCGAATGAATATCAGGAGAACACATGAATACTATTGGGCATTAGTGCATTAAAATCCAGCAGACGCTACTGCAGATCTGGATACAGTTGCGTCTATCTCGCACTAATGACTACTCAGGCTACCACCTTAAGTGGAATAGACCGTTCGCATTCATAACCAGGCGGAATTTTGAACATGTGTTGAGAAATTGAGATTTCTGACTTTCCAATAAAATAATCTTCCCAATTCAGTTGTACCTGATGAAGGTTTTCCATCCAACACTTTGCGAGGAAAAAAATAATCGAGTAAACTCAGCTAGCCGTGAAGTCAAGAAAGTGCTTAGGATGCTAGCATGTCACCTGAAGATACGCCGATTTCTACCAGCGCTGAAAATAACGCTGCTGCTCTTGTAGCATACTGCATAGACGCGGGCTCCCTAACATGACTCTGAAAGAAATTCAGTTAGGCTGGCAGCCAGCAGTAATGGAGGCTCACATTTGTGACCAAGTTCCATAGTCGTCTGTTTATATGGCCTAGGCGCATGGACGCTTGCTTTATAAGTTATCTGCCGTTCCTTATGCTCCAAGACGAGTGCATCTCTAATGCGACGATGGCGAAGTTCATTTGTGGCTTTCGTAATTTAATTTCGCGCACATCGCGAATGAATTATTGTGCTGAGGAAGAGCGCAAGGGTTGCTCTACGCTAATGTATCTACGTAAAGCGCCAACTCTAATCCCAAGTAATTTCCTCGCTCGGTTTTCCAACGTAGGTCTCTACTACCCTCTCACGTGCTTCCAAAATTCTCATGTCGAATGAGACGGCTTTCGGACAAAATACAGTTGCTCTTACATCTCGCGAAGCCAGTAGAGCTATGACACGTTTGTGGTTGAAACCGCAATCGGAGATGAGATTGGAGACGAGCGTGCCATCCTGTTAGCTGCCTTCTGCCTTTTCAAGCAACGCTAGAGTGAGAAAGTGGGCTGTCGCTTGTTTATCTCTTGGAACGCATTACAACACGCCTTTCCTTGTTATCGTAGAAAGCGAACTATAAGGAATATGTATATTCCTTGGGAAATTTACAGTTGTTCTCAACGGCCCCATCTAGTATTACGATGTGCTGTCATATTCTGGTAAAATTGGACGGCACAGAAGCGAACAGCAAGGAGCGTGTACCTGTAACTTGCGGACCTATACCTATACTTGCGGACAGCTTTTTGTTGCAGTGAAGAAAAGCCTTCGGAGGCGTAGATTTTACACATGCGTTACCACGCCTTGTATACAGTCCGGCCGCGTTTTACAGCGCATTTGGCTACTTAGAACAGGTATTTGGAAAGAGAGGTGTGTGCCGGGGTCAAATGCGTCAAATTTAACACTAAGTGATTTTTTTTTTACTTTGCTGAAAAAGTGCTCAGGTTTTCTAATCCCCAGCTTAAGTTAACGCCGATGAAAGTGCGAGACTTCTTGAAAAGAGCTCTGACTTGTGCGGGTTGTCCACGAATATACACGTAAAAGGCTTTTCTTCGTTTAGTTAGATTATGCGTGCATACGTAATGAGTTCAAACACGAAAGCTTTAAGAAAATGTTTCCTGAAATTCCCTGTTATTTGCTGGGTGCATCCTTATCACGAACAGTCATGCAGCTGAAAGTTATGGGAGAGGGTTCACTAGTCGCGAAAGCTGTTCTCTTTATTTTGATTATTCTAGCGACATGGACGTATATCCATGTCGCTAGAACAATTGAACTGCTCTCATACTGCTCAGCACAAAATGTCTTGTGCAATATAGAGGACAGTTAAAACATGATTTGTGCTGTGGTTAAGCTGCCCGTAATTCTTTTATTTTGTCTGTCTTTATACAAAAATCATTTTCCAAACAAAGTTACGTTTTCTCGGTATCATCAGGTTCTTAGATTATTATTGTTTTTGCAAAGCTTTGCCAAAGCTTTGTTTATGAACACTGTTATTTGCAGCTTCGGTTTCGCTAGCGCCAGCGGATTTCTTAAAGGTCTCGTTCGTTCAGTGAATGGCACCGGACTTCAGTTATTCGCGAGGCGAATTGTGCTTGCCGTGTGGCATTTCTTCATGTCGCTCCTATTTGTATTTTTATCTTTCTTCTATAAGCGATAGCTGATGGTCTCTGTCTTCGAACGAGGAAAAGAATCAGCTTCAAAGTTTGCGTCCGTAGACCGCGGTTGCACACGGAAAAATCACAGACATCATTTTCTTTTCGCGAGACGGCTCACATAACTTTCTGACAGGCAGGCTTGGCTGTGCATCCATGATAGCTGCAGGTGATGCGGTCGACCGCGTTTGCTAATATGGAAGCCATCGAAAAAACGTCATCGACAAATGCCTCTACTGTAACCGCTATATCCGGACCCCCTCTCCCTCCCGCTCCCCCACTACCCACTTTCGCTACACTACCCTACCTTTCCCCCTCTCTCAGAGCAGGAACACGAGCGTCGACGGGAAGAGTGAGACAGACGCGGTAACAAGGACCAACCACATCTGGTCTGATCGCATCGGCAGGAAAAATACGCCGAGGAATCAAAGTGACGGAGGAGGGTAGACACGCCCAACTGCAATGTCCCTTCATGTTGCTTTTCCTTCGTCGCGCCATTATCGCCGCGTGGAAGTTCGGGGAGCTTCGTTGACAGCTACTAATCAATTATATTAGGACCTCTTTCAGGTGCGATCGAGTGTGAGGAGCGTGGAAGCTCTGCGAGCGACATCAACAGCAAATGAAATGGGAAAGCAAGGCAGAATGGGGGAAGTACGGGCCTGAAACAAGGGAAGGATATGAAGAGCACTGTGAAGCTACCAGCTCCGCCTCTTTTTCGAAGTCCTGATTTTTTTTTTACTGCTGCCACTTTATTGCCGGCATTTCTGCCCAGTTGATGTTTGCGTGCCAGCGCGCTACCGAACTTCAAAGAAAGTTGCGAGCTGGTTTATTTTCCTTGTTTTTTAACGTAGCTAGACTTTTATTCTCCATGCTTCTATAGGGATAACAGTGTTTTTCTTTCTCTCGGTGCAGTGTTTTTGGCTCAGTTCACGTATTTAGTTTAGCTTCACTGTTATATTTGCGTTGACGTACAGCATATCTTCGAGTTTTGCACAAAATCACCGTAACTGACGAGCCGTTGTAGCCTACCGCCTTAACAACGTAACAGACTCTCCAACCAGCAAGTTGCTGCTTGTGCTTTACGGGAAAAATTCACACTGTCGAGCAATCATGGTGCGTAAAAAGGAAAACACATACTTACACACGCACACGTAGGCTAGCACACATGCATTATCGATGTCAGCAAATGCGTAGAAGTTGATGATCAGAAGCGTGGTGGTTTTTCAGCATCTCACCACGTGCAAACCTGTGCTGTGCTGCAATAACATCGCGAGAAATGTTCCGCCACGTTGTGCCGTACGTGCTAGGCAGTGGGCCGCATACGATAGACGCCTGCGTGAGAGCCCATTGAGGGCAAAATGGTAGAAATGCTCAGAGACCGCACATAACATTGTGCAGTGAAGCATAATTGTAGTCAACGACGTTGAAGTGTTAACAAGGGTACCTTCTTGTATTTTTTGTTTCTTCAGTGGTTTTCACTTCGGCTGTTTGCTTTGTCAACGCCGGGGAATGTAGTGGATGTCACAGTGGGTCACGGAGCTGCGGTTTTCACAGTGGTAAGTGTCCTAGCTAACTTTACCCAGAGTTTAAAAAAATATAGAAACGCCACGTAGCTAGACCGCTGGACCGAACCAAGTTAATGTTGTTTGCCGTCGCTTGGAGATACTCAGATTATTTTTTCCATTCTATCTAATTGCATAATTAGTCCTTATTAGTGAATCAACTTCTCAAATATTTTAATTAGATGAAAAGCGTCAATGAGAAGCTTGTAAAGCAACATAAAAAAAAACTTGCTATACAACTTTTTGTTGCTCAACGCGTGCTACATAAAAGTATTTTCCCGAGCGTGAAGGCACCCTGCGAATAGACGCAATACTGCGGCGCGACTGGCCGCTCGAGGTACTTTGCGTGTATTTGCGGGCTTCTTTCACACCTCGGAAAAACACTTTTGCGTAGCACGTGTTGATCAATTCAGAAAGCTGGAGCGAGAGTTTTTCGTGTTGCTCTACATTTTTATCATTGACACTTTTCATCTAACTATAATATTTGAGAGGTTGAGTAATTCATTAGGACTAAATATGTAATTAGATAAAATGAAAAAAAAAATATCTGATTATCTCCAAGCAACGGCAAACACCATTACCTTGATTCTGTCACGCCACGTGGTTAAAGCTAGCTGTGACACCCTCCATATGCTGTCCATGCCCCCTTCACAAGAGGCGTTACTGTGTACACCGACATTGGAAATCAACTAGAATGAATACATCAGCTATGCAGACACGATAGCGGTCACCATCGGAGCAACCGGCAGAAAAATTCACTACTTCATCACCCGCCTAACGTCATTAGCCTAAAAAGGCTAATCACGTTAAAGCGCATCACCTACATAAACTGGCACTTCGAGGTTTTGCAGCAATCGCGTTGACAAGCACGCATCAAGATATCCTATTCAAAGATCAAGACGCTTATGCAGTCTTCGTAGTATGGTTACTAATATTCTTATGGTCGGAATATGATTTCTGAAAGGCAAGAAATTTTCGGCAGTGCCCTTGGTCAAGTTGCCACAAGAGCATTCAGGAAATATTGAGCGTCGTATTTAGAAGAGAAACATTTCTGCGAATGCGACTTAATAACGAAGCGGCCGAGGCTAACACTCCCAGGGCTAGATCTAGTGAACATCAATACCCAAGTTAGTGGAGGCGTTGCTAGCCGTCGCCTTAGAATTGGTAGTGCAGCGCATGCGTAATGCGGACACTGTGGGTTCACTTTCCACCGGCGACAAGTCATCTTTTCGTCCAATTTCACTTCCTTTTTCTTCTTTATTTTCTGCAAGTAATTTCCCTTATGCTTTTGTTGGCTTAATTGTCTGTTGGCTTTATGTCGTCACTAACGAAAGTGGGACTGGAATCTATGAGTCATAATATACAGAGTGTTTCAGCGAACTTTCAAAAATCTTTAAAGATTGCCTGTGGCAGATATCAAAATCCTAGTTCATGAGCTGGTCTACTCCAAAGGGCGGACAATACTTAGACCAAAAATTGAGATGCAAAATCGACTAAATAATAAAGATTCGCTAATTAATTTATTACCTATTTCATTATGGCCCATATTGCAATTTCCAAATTATAGCCGAGGAGTTCGCAAGGCGGATCCACTTGGAACGAATTTTTGAAGATGGCACCAGTTTCGAGATATTAATCCCCGAACTTTGCGGAGAAATGCATTGGCGTTCCAGTTGATTTGTTAACAAAACATCGTTTCATAGAGTGAAGCACGCAAATAACTGGAACGCCAGTGCATCTCTGCGCAAAGTTCGGGAATTTAGATCTCTAAACTGGTGCCATCTTCAAAATTCGTTCCAAGTGGATCGGCCTTGCGAACTACACGGCTATATTTTGAAAATTGCAATATGGGTCATAAGCTAATTAGGTAGAAAGCTAATTAGTGAAATGTTGTTAATTAATCAATTTTGTATTTAAATCTTTTGTGCAAGTAGTGTCCACCGCTTCGAGTAGACCGGCTCATAAACCAGAATTGAGCTATCTGCCACAGCCAACCTGAACCTTCAGAAAATTTTGAAAATATTCGCTGAAACACCCTGTATACAAATCCCACGCACTGTAGAAATCGGTTTAGGCAAATGCTTCTTCTGTTGTTTACAAGAAACGCTGTTCTTCTTTAGCCAGCAATTGTCCGGCGACTGGCCGCTCGGAGCACTTTGCGTGTATTGGTGGGCTTCTTTCACTTTCGCAAATACCTTTATGTCACACATATTGAGTAACGGAAAAGCTGTATTGATAGCTTTTCATGTTGTTCTACAATTTTCTCAGTGACACATTTCATGAAATTAAAATATTTTAGAAGTTGATTATTTAGGCAGAATGCAAAAACTAGTCTCAATATCTCCAAGCGACGGCGAAACAACATTAACTTGCTTCTCTCTAGCGACGTGGCATTCGCGTCTATTTAAAGCTTGGCTGAAGTTACGTGGGACACCCTGTACATCAAATTTCACAGCACGCGTCAGCTAGACTTAGCGATTCAGTAGTCGCCCCAACTTAGAGCAAGCTGTTCTCGCTGGAGTAACTAAAATAAAAAAAGAAACGTCTACGCAACATATTTTAAAGCTTTCTTGACGATAAGTTTCTGAATGAACACTCGCGCTTACCGATATATAAATTTGTTAGGCGAAGTGAAGTAGTGGGCCATAGGTACATTATGGGATTGACAAAACGCAGTAAATAATTATTTGACCGACCGCTTAGATTAAACATCTTCTTTTGATGTTAAGTGCGACTGCAAGAATAACCTATAAGAGGGTGACGCTCGGGGTGAGAAAAGGGGGGGGGGGGTGCAATGATCTGTAATCCATGCAAATTTAAATACATGTGTCACTTAACAAAGTGGACAGAAAGATGAGTCAGACAAATCTAGCCTTATAATAAGCGTAACCATTAACATTCAACTGTAAGCTGTAAAACGCATTCTACCTAGCGTAGATCAGCGATTTCTTGCAAGAATGACCTGGCAAAGCAATTTCATCACGTTTCTTTCTGTTCGAACTGCCAGAAAAAGAGAGCCTACAGCGGCAGCGATCTCATCGATGTGGCCAAAGGCATCGCAACGGCCGTTCTGTGTCTCCTAACGGCACCCGAACACGCCACAGAAGATCCATACAGGGACGATGTGCCGACGCGGGCAAACACGTGTTCTAGTCTGCAATCTTCTGTACGCGAAGGGCTCTCTTCCTTAGGCAAGGGCGAACACAATCACGCGCTGCTTCCGAGCAGACTGTGGAACTCGTTGTCGCCCAAATCAACCAACTCTCATGTGGCGCAGAAGTGTCGCCCCCGAACGCACACATTCCCGGTCCAGCCTTCATTTCCCTGGGGACACTGATCTCGCCGGTGGTGGAAGGCAGGCAAGGGGGCTCTACAACGCGACGCTGTACGGGAAAGCCCAACACCCCCATAATGTTCTGTATATTCTATGGGGTTGCCGTGCAGCTCCTCACTGCGACTGCAGTAAATGCAAGTCAATCAAAGAAGACGCTTACTATGTACGTCGGAACAGTGGCATCACTGGGCACGTGATGACTTTGCGCGAATACGCTCTCGATAGCGTCTCTTACTCATTGAGAATCCGCAGGAGGACAGATGCGCACGTGCGCCCGCCATTTTTTCTAGCTTTTGCTGGAAGGACTCTCTCTGAATTCCGTGTTTCACTTACAATAAAATTATGGAAGCATGAAGGTCATTTTGGGGAATAGGCGCTTAGACAAAGAGGTAATATAATACGACACGCGATTAATACAACATGACATAAAAATACGGTTGTCTTGAATTTTATTGCGCAAGAAAATGAGGCGATCTAGCGACGTACCAGCATCGCGGTGTGGCTCATAGTGCCAAATTATCACTGGCCCAACTGTGGGAAAGGGTGACGATACGTCATGCACTGTCTTAGAGCGTAGCAAACAATTGTATCTTACACATGGCGTAGTACAGATTCGTGGTTTTAAAAAATTTACCCAAACGCAGAAGTAGGTTTTTGCTCAAATAATAGCTTCGGTCACATGAAGCAATTTGCCGGCAGCCATTGCTACAGAAAAGCGCGCCGACAGCCGTAAAACGTTGCGTTCGCGGTCCTGTATATGCATAGCACAAAATATCTATAGTGGTAATTTAGCGGTAAACTCGAGACGTTGCGTCAGCGATACGTTGTAACTTTTGCAACTCTTTGAGGCCCCGGGTTTATATATATATATATATATATATATATATATATATATATATATATATATATATATATATATATATATATATATATATATTGTACTGTAAAATAGGGAGCAGTGGGGCTGTGGCTAGGAGAGAGACAACGACGACGAGAAGGAACAACCTTGTTTCGGTGCTCGGTCGGCTACACTACCTCTCGCTGCTCCAACGTTCTACTCGCGAACGCTTACTGTTCAAAGTGCTTCGCGACATTTGGTGGAAGGTGCTGGACTTATTGCCATCCTGGAACTCCGAAGCCGCAGGATCCCTGTCACATCTCCCATGCCTGAGGAGACTAGCCCTACCGCGCCACCCATGGCACCGCCTCCAGTCGTCTGTCCTGGTGCGCCACGCCAACGGGATCCTCCCATATTCAATGGAACTGACGATCATGACGTAGAGGACTGGCTGTCGTCATACAACCGCGTGAGTGCCCACAACAAATGGTCTGAAGCTGACAAGCTTGGCTACGCCCCATTCTACCTTTCCGGGGTCGCCCATCTTTGGTTCCGCAACCATGAGGCTGACTTTTCCACCTGGTCAGCATTCCGAACGGCACTTCAAGAAGTATTCGGTCGCCCTGCTGTGCGCAAACTTCGGGCTGAACAACAGCTTCGCTGTCGTGCCCAACAAAAGGGCGAAACTTTTACGAGCTACATTGAAGATGTAGTTGACATCTGCCGGCGTATAGACCCAGATATGACCGAAGATAACAAGGTCAAGAACATCTTGAAAGGCATAGAAGACGACGCCTTCCAGATGCTCTTGGCAAGGAATCCTCAGACGGTCAACGACATCATAACGCTTTGCCAGAGCTATGAGGAGCTGCGCAAACAGCGGCTTTCTACGCGCCGAGCTCTCGCTCCGGACGTCGCGCTTTCAGCTCTGCTGCCCTTCTTTTGCCCTTCTTGCCATTCGACAAGGTTCGAGCGCACTTTATGTATCCAACCTGTTTCCTTGCCCTGCTAGGCTGCTCCACAATGAGTGTCTTGGTTATGCCGACGAAATCAAACCAAGCTTCCTTTACGATGTGCCTTCCGACCCGGCTTCTCCTCCGGTTGACGCTCTGGCCCTTCAAGTTTCTCCTCCCACGCCGCCATGTGACCCAACATTTTACCAGAGTATTGATCCCAACCTCACTCCAGCGCAGCACGCCCAGATCGTCCATCTTCTAGACCGCTTTCGCACGTCATTCGACCTACAACAATCTCGCTTAGACCGTACTTCCACTGTTGTCCATCACATCGACACCGGCAACCATGCGCCTTTACGCCACAGGCCGTATCGTGTATCCGCCACGGAGCGTAGCGTGATCGCTGAGCAAGTTGCAGACATGCTCCAACGCGGTGTCATACAACCTTCGCACAGTCCCTGGGCTTCTCCTGTAGTGCTGGTAAAAAAGAAAGATGGCACAATTCGCTTTTGCGTGTACTACCGGCGACTTAATAAGGTCACACGCAAGGACGTTTATCCGCTACCCCGTATTGACGACGCGCTAGACTGCCTCCAAGGCGCTGAATTCTTCTCATCCTTAGACTTACGATCCGGGTACTGGCAAGTGCCAGTGGCTGAGTCAGACCGTCCGAAAACGGCCTTCATCACACCTGACGGTTTATTCGAATTCACCGTGATGCCATTTGGCCTGTGTAATGCACCTGCCACATTTGAAAGAATGATGGACAACATCTTGCGCGGCCTCAAATGGCAGATATGCCTGTGTTATCTGGACGACATCGTTATCTTTTCACCGGACTTCCCTTCCCACTTACTTCGACTTGGACGCGTCCTAAAGTGCATCGCCGATGCTGGCCTCCAGCTTAACTTGAAGAAATGTCACTTCGCTGCCCGGCAGCTGGTCATCCTCGGCCATGTCGTGTCGAAAGAAGGTGTACTTCCTGATCCGGCGAAACTACAAGCTGTTGCCCAGTTTCCCCGACCAACTACTTTGAAAGAACTGCGCAGCTTCATTGGATTAGCGTCATACTTTCGCCGTTTCATCGGCAATTTTGCCACTATAATAGCACCTTTAACGCAGCTTCTTCATGGTGGCCACAACCTTTCAACCTGGTCACCGGATTGCGATGCCGCCTTCACAAAGCTGCGTCGTCTCTTGACGTCACCACCAATCCTGCGCCATTTCGACCCCAGTGCTCCAACTGAAATACACACGGATGCCAGTGGCGTTGGCCTTGGGGCCGTTCTCGCTCAGAGAAAGGCTGGCTTCGATGAGTACGTCGTTGCCTTCGCCAGTCGTGCACTCACTAAACCTGAATTGAACTATTCTGTCACAGAAAAGGAGTGCCTGGCTATAATTTGGGCCATAACCAAATTCCGTCCGTATCTTTATGGCCGCCTGTTTGATGTCATAACTGATCACCATTCGCTGTGCTGGCTGTCATCCTTAAAAGAACCGTCCGGTCGTCTTGCTCGATGGGCCCTTCGACTGCAGGAGTATGACATTCGCGTACTGTATCGTTCTGGCCGAAAACATTCGGATGCGGATGCCTTGTCTCGTTCGCCACTAACAGACGAGGCTAGCTTCCCGAACGCCTCATTGTCCGAGTCTTCCCTTGCTGCCACGGACATTCTTCTGGAGCAGAAGAAAGACCCATGGATTGTGCCCATGCTGCGTTTTTTGTCCAGCCCATCGACACCCACTCACAATCGCGCATTACGTCGCCAAGCACATCACTTCTCCATTCGCGACGGGCTCCTGTACCGTCGCAACTACCTCCCGGACGGCCGCAAATGGTTGCTTGTCATCCCGCGACACCTGCGTTCGGATATTTGCGCAGCGTTCCACGACGATCCCCAATGCGCGCATGCAGGGGTACTGAGGACATATGCGCGTCTACGCCTTCGTTACTACTGGCGGGGGATGTATCGATTCATCCATCATTATGTCCGCTCCTGTTTGGTTTGCCGACGCCGTAAAGATCCCCCTCGTCGTTCAACCACCCCATTGCAGCCTTTGCCTTGTCCAGCACGTGCTTTTGATCGAGTCGGCATCGACATTTATGGACCTCTGCCAACCACATCCGATGGCAATCGCTGGGTAATCGTGGCCATCGACCATCTTACGCGCTATGCGGAAACTTCCCCTTTGTCCAGCGCTTCTGCACGTGACGTCGCCTGGTTTCTCCTGCGCCACATCATCCTTCGCCACGGAGCTCCCCGGGAATTACTCAGTGACAGAGGCCGCGTCTTCCTGTCCGACGTCATCGAGGCTCTCCTCAAAGAATGCCGCATCATTCATCGCACCACTACTGCGTATCATCCGCAGACTAATGGCATGACCGAGCGCTTTAATCGCAGTCTTGGTGGCATGCTGGCCATATACGTTGCATCCGACCAAACCAAATGGGACCATGTTCTACCTTTTCTGACCTACGCTTACAACACCGCCACGCAGACTACCACGGGATTTTCGCCCTTCTTTCTCCTGTACGGACGCGAACCTTTTTCCACAATGGATACTATCCTTCCGTACCGCCCTGACTCCACGGAAACAACTACCCTATCCGAAGCTGCTGCACACGCAGAAGAGTGTCGCAAGCTTTCCCGTATATTTACGTCAGAAGACCAGCAACGCCAGAAGCACCATCGAGAAAGTTCCCATGCTCCTGTATCCTATGCTCCTGGCTCGCTAGTGTGGCTTTGGGTTCCAGCCTCTACCACTGGACTGTCACCGAAACTCGCGTCGAAGTACCAAGGCCCATACCGCGTGATCAAACAAACGTCTCCAGTCAACTATATTGTGGAACCCCTCGAGCTACCTTTGGATCATCGCCGTCGTGGCCGCGAAATTGTGCATGCCCAGCGTCTCAAGCCCTACTATGATCCGCCTGTGCTGTCCTACCCGTAGGTCACCGCGACGGCTTCCTTTTCCGCGGGGGAGATAACTGTACTGTAAAATAGGGAGCAGTGGGGCTGTGGCTAGGAGAGAGACAACGACGACGAGAAGGAACAACCTTGTTTCGGTGCTCGGTCGGCTACACTACCTCTCGCTGCTCCAACGTTCTAGTCGCGAACGCTTACTGTTTAAAATGCTTCGCGACAATATATATATATATATATATATATATATATATATATATATATATATATATATATATATATATATATATATAATATAACACGATCTATGTTCCCGGCTCCGTATCTTGGACCTATTTTGCGTGGTGCTAATAATGCATTCATTTACCCCGACGGACAGTGTACTGCTCGTGTTCTCATCGACGGCATACGCCACCACATTGAGTTTATCATCCTTCCAACATGTATCCATGAACTTATACTGAGTTGGGACTTCCTGCATTCTGCTTCAGCCATCATTTCAAGTAGAAAGGAAGTTGTCCACCTCACGGATACAGCGCTTGCACCTGTTACGGACTCTTCACTTTCATGCATGAACTTGGTCATCGCTGCAGCCTACGTCCATCGTCCATGTCACGAAGACGTTGTAGCCATAAGATCCAGTCAGATCGCCGACGAAGACGCCCTAGTCACGCCTTCTTCCCGCTGTACTTCTCGCAGAATTCTCATTGCCACCTGCCTCATCCGGTTTTCACGTGGCCGCGCCTTTCTGTCTGCTTGCAGCACGACCCTAGATCCTGTGATGCTGCCCGAAGGAATGACTGTGGCAACCTTAGCCGATACTCAACCTATCTCTATAGTCACGCTTTGCCCTTCTTCATAGCCAGCACCAACCTCAGGTTTGGATCATTGTTTCCCTCCTCCAGCCGTTCTTGGCTCTGACCTAACAGCCGCGCAGTTCGAAGCCTTAATGGTGGTCTGGGCAAAGCACAAAGCCTGTTTCTGTAGCTGTTCCCCTGTGTTGAGACAAACTCCTGTGGCTACACACCGCATCGAAACGGATGATTCCGCTATAATACGATGGCGCCTCTATCGTGTATCGCCGTCCGAATGAAAGGTCATTGAACAACAGGTTGCTGACATGCTTGCGCGGAACATAATACGACCTTTATCAAGCCCATGGGCTTCTCCCGTGGTCCTGGTAAAGAAAAAAGATGGCTCCGTTCGCTTTTGCGTCGATTATCGAGCGCTCAATAAGATCACACGCAAGGACGTACATCCAATACCTCGAATTGACGACGCTTTGGACACACTACAAGGGGCCGAGTATTTCTCCAGCCTTGATCTTCTATCAGGATATTGGCAAATCCCGATTAACGAGACTGACAAAGAAAAGACCGCGTTCGCTACACCAGACGGACTTTATGAATTTAACGTGATGCCTTTTGGCCTTTGTAACGCTACTGCCACATTTGAGCGCATGATAGACAGCGTCCGTCGTGGTCTAAAATGGAAGACCTGCCTCTGTTATCTGGACGATATTGTTATCTTTTCGTATGACTTCAGCCAACATATTAATCGATTAGAAGAAGTTCTCAAGTGCCTTGCAAATGCTGGTCTCCAGATCAATAGAAAAAAAATGCAAATTTGCAAGCAATACTATAAAAGTATCGCGTCACGTCGTCTCAAAAGATGGCATCCAGCCAGACCCCAAAAAGGTTAGTGCCGTTCTCCAGTTTCCTCGCCCCCAGCAACAGAAATATCTACGTAGTTTCGTCTGCTTGGCGTCATATTTTCGTCGATTTATACGCAACTTCGCAGCAATAGCAGCTCCTCTACACAAGCTACTCGTTACCGGTGCCTCTTTCACATGGACTGGCGACTGTGAGTGGGCTTTTAGATGCGGACACTGGTCGGCATCTAAAGTCGGGTCGGAGCAAGGTGCCGGCACTGGTCCGGCATCTTGCTTCCCGACGAGTGCTTCGCCACTTCGATAAGCGAGCCCCCACCATACTCCATACTGACGCAAGCGCAGAAGGTATTGGCGCAGTACTTCTGCAAAGTAATGCAGCCTCTAAACAGCCAGTCATAGCATATGCTAGCCGAACGCGTGCTCCAGCTGAGCGGAGAAAGAGCGTATATATATATATATATATATATATATATATATAGAATGTGTGTGTGTGTTTGTGTGCGTGCGTGCGTGCGTGTGTGTGTGTGTTTGTGTGTGTGTGTGTGTGTGTGTGCTCTTCTAAGCTCTTCACAAGAAGCATCGAAATATGAAGTTTAGAGAAGGAAGTCTGTGTTCCCGGTTACACAAGACATTTTTTTTCATTAACGTGATTCAATACACCTGACAGTCGACAATTTACGAATGTAGTATGGTATGCGTGCATGAAGAAACACACATTGGAAACATTCTTAACCAAGGCACTGCGACTTGAGTTACATAAGCTCTTGAAAACCTGGTTTGACGAAACAAAAATAGTAGGATCAGCTATTTTCTTTTGCAACTTATGCAATGAACGATTCCTAATTGAGGAGCATTGAAGGGAAGGCAAATGAAATGGAACACTGAAGCGCAGCCCGCTTACATTTCGCCGCGGTCGTGTCACCAGCGCCGATCAATTACTGCAAAGTCTTGCACTCCACGCAGTATATAAAAGCGCTGGCGCCTGTGCATGTACTTAGGAGGCCAGAACAATCAATACTGTAGCGGACGAGGATGATATTGTGCGCATCGCACAGAAGTTACCCTGCAGAAGATGGCGAATTGTTGGCCTGCAATTCTGCGTAGTCATGGTCGTGAAAATAGCGTCAATGACACGAAAGAAGCGCAGATGACAATGATGATGATGCGCTTCAAACATGGCACATATTCACAATAGAAAATGAACCAAGAGTAGACGGCTAGTGGAAAACAACGTCGCAAACATTGACGGTGTCAGTGCCAAGAACGACGTCGCAACGACAGCACCACATGTAGGATCTTCTTACATACCAGCACCGTAGAAGTACAGAGAAAATAGATTTCCCTGCTACCTCATAGGTAGCCCGGGATCATTTGGCTTGTCACTTCAATCGTAGAAGTTCTGGCCTGACAGCTTAATAATTTGCATCTGGGACATTCAAAACGACTCATCGATCCTGAAAAAGAACTGGGATTTACCACGGCATCTGTATCTTGTCAAAAAGATAAGTTTCCACTGACATCGAATTGAAAAAAAAAATGTGTCAAAAAATTTTAATTTGGGTAATTCCAAATGTCCCACTGCCGACACGTAGGCAAGGTGGGCGTTTTGATGCTGTCGTAATGAACGATATAAGCAGCTTATGTGACTATTTTACACAACTTACCGAACCTTGCTAGACTCACCGCAAGGCAACCCCAACATAATTACACCCAAAACAAGCGAAAATAAGCTTGGCTCACCAAGTACGGCCTCATTGAATTATTTTGAAATAATAAAAAAAATATCAGAAAAATTTGACCAAGGAGCTTTGAACATAGCGTTTTATAAAGCTATACAAAGAAAATAAATGTGTAGTACACTTAGAAATATATACGGAATTTGATAACTAACGTTTCCCCATGGATGGCGATCTCCACAACACGCACTACTATATCACGCAGAAAAGAATTTGCGTACATGGCAAAGAAGATAAAATCGGCATATAGTTCTAACTACATTTTCTTTCTGTATGTATGCCCGCTAGTTCACAATTATTATTACAATATCATGTTAATGTACATTAAATTTTTACTTAAAACACATATTAAGGATAGCACCCCACACTCCAAATAAACAACCTTTCAACCGCTGGCTTCTTGCCGAATCCCTCAAGCTCAGTGATCATACTTATGTTATAAAATAACAGGCAACAAAAAAAAACTGTTTTCTGTGAGGGCTCTTCTGTTGTCGCAACGCATAAGTTTTGAGCTGAGAAAATTGCGGAAGTGAGCTGTCGTCTTCTTGTTTTTTTTAATTGACACTGTACTTGTATGTATCATGTTTGAGTGATGCGGAAGCCTTACATAGTCATTTTCTGCATGCTGTTTTATTGCTGCGGAAATGCTGACCAGCATATCCAAGAGCTCGCTTTATTGATTGGTGTATTCGACGATGCTTATTGATGAAGACTGAATTTGCCAATTTCCTCTCGTGCTTCATTCTAACAAATGACTGTTCTCTTTCACACTCCTTCTGTTAGACTGGAAGGTTCTTTTGTACGAAGTGTCGCTTTAGCTCGAAGTCAAAGCCTTTGTCCCTTTTCTTTCACTCACTGTCTTCTTGTTTTGTCAAAGGTGCGCAGTCTTAATCTGTTTGGCAGCGTACGTATGCATCAGAAGGTATAAGTGTAAGACCAGATGACACTCTGGAGAGATTTCTGAATTTGGGAAGTTGTTACAAGCGCTCATTCAAATTATCAAAAGTTCAAAACAGCCCACTCCCCCCCCCCCTCCCTTAGAAAAAGGGGGAGGGGGAATTTGTAGAGAAGAGAGGCAACTCGCGCCTGCTAATCTCTCTCAGAGGGGCCGTTTAAAGCTTCTTGCTTCGTGCTTCAGGGGGGATATAGATATCCACATCGAACTCGTTCGTAGGCGCCAGAGCACCGTGTGCTGCAGGACAGGAGAAAAGCGCACAAGTGGCCACACGAAAGCACGCACACAAGAACGAGTCCAGTAAGCACCACGCTTCGTGCGCCGAGTTTTCGCAAGGAGTGGAGATAATGAGACTCGCTCATTCTCCCTCGTCACCGATTCTTCGAACCGGGAGACACCGTGGCATTCGGGTCTTCACGTAGGACAACGTTAGACATTTGACCTGGTTTGATCGGTTTCTCGGGATGGCAAGACTCTTCATGTCCCAGCCCTGAACACGTGTACAAAGGCCGCGGAATAGCGAAAAATTGAAAAGGAAGGCAAGTTTTTGCGTTCCAAAAATGGCAAGTTTAAATAGGATCTTTAACACGTCGTAGCTTCAATTGTCATGCTTATTTTGGTTTATCACGAAAGCAGTCGGTAGCCCTAGGTACACTAGCTTCGCAACCCTAGCTTCGTAACCCTACCTTGGCAATAGAAGGCGAAGCTTCGCAACGTAGTATGTGCGCGCTCGTATTTAGTACCGGTTGATCCAAGATAACGTTGAGCTAATTGAGCACGCAGAACATTGAAAACGACCTAAAATAAGAGACGGATGGTCCACGTTTGAGAAATTAATTACATACCGCTGTACGCGGGGGTTAAATGATCGTTTTCATACACACGCTACACAGAGGGTAAGCGGTGTATGGAGTTATTTGTTATGCAGCCAAAATTGGAATGACTGAATGAGTGCTGTGATATTGTTTCTGTGGTGAGATCGTGATAGAAAACGGTATTACGTGGATGTAGGTTCAGACATGGGAGTTTTACATAAGAACACAACTCTAAACTGCGATCAGTAAATATCTTTCGCAGGAATCAGCCTTTCTGATGCGCAGCGTCAATAATGTGCAGAGATACTTTTGCCGAGGGACGGCGCTACCATCAACTTTATTTAGTCGAGGAGGGGAGTTGGGGGGAGGGATGTTTCAGAATTTGGAGGTTTGTCTCTCATCCACTTCGAATGGAGGTTGACTCGGCTTCGAAGTTTTTTACGTTTTTATCTATACCGTTGTTGCTGGTCAACATTTCTATAATTATATTCATTTTTAGATGCGTTCTTGGGATGGTGAGCTTTGCTGTAGTCAAACTTGTCACATTGTGGCGGATTATTAAATGAGAACCACGACAAGAACAGCAACGAGATTGGGTGGCAAAAATGAAGAAGATATCGTAGGGGCCAAAAGCGGCAAGCGACAAAGCGACATAGGATAACGCGAGGAAAATGTTTTGATAGGGGCAGCAGTTGCTCGACACCTTACGAGCTTGTCAGGCTGACGGAAATCCTGAGTTGGCTGGTGCACTGAGCACGACAGTTTCGGGGATTCCTGTGAGGTGGCGAATTTATTAGAAGTAATGCATTGAATATCGGGCTAATTTCGCCAAGGCAGAGGTCATGCCACGTGAACCCCACTGGAACACTCACAGAGGCAACTGCAATGGTTGCGTTCCAAGAGAATGTGACCACAGGTGAGTGATGATGCTGGGAATTCTCCTTACATAACTGTATACCTTCAGTACAGCGGTTGTCGGGAGCACCATAGCTTAACAGATAAAAGTACACGTATTAGACGTATTGCGCCATTAAACCCCATTTAAGTAACTAACTAACACGTATTAGAGAGAGGGCGCCAGGCTGGCTAAGCTGCTTATATTGCCACGATGAATGGGATACAGTGATTCTATATTGATTGCAGAGTTCTATTGCGAATACCTACACACGAAATAAATTAAGGGAAACAAAGTATGCACAAAGACGAACGTCATATTGTTTCAGAGGGCATTTTGCTCACGCAACCGTGCCATGAGTGCATATAATATGTTCTGGCCGCAAAACATACGTTCCAATCTGGGGAGCTTTGTCGCCATTATTTCAAGAGTGATTTTCGCTTTTCTGCGGAAATAAAATGAACCTGGATTTTCATGTGATCAGGAAACTCGTTTCTGCGACGCTATGACCGTGACACTTGCTTTGGAAGGTTTATGCGGCATTGAACTGAGCTGGAACATTCAACGGTCGGCAGGGTGGATAATCTGTCCTCTTCATTACTGATTCGGTCTTTCTTTTTTCTCACTTACCTTAGTTACAATATTACAACAAGTTGAAACATGTTGCCTGAGCGAAACATTTCCACTTTCCTTCGTCTAAAACGTTTTATTTTCTGCCATTGCCTGTTCGACGCAGTCTGTCGCTTCAACTTGGCATCCTTCCCATGAGCTGCAACGGGAATGGCAAACTACTTGCGACTGTACAAGCTGTCATAGGAAGGCCAAACACAAGAAATCGTCCTGTGCGTTCTCTGCCCAAGTGAAGTTGCTGCCTCAAAAACGTAGTCGCTCGAGACACGAGGCCTCTAGGTCACGAGTTGTCTTTATTGGTGGAGTCGGGGTTTTGTGTGGCTGTGGAAAGATCCAACAAATTGTTAACAATTAAAAAAATACCGGAAGTATCCGCACACAGTAAGTTTCAGTGCGTAACACTCAGCTGAAGCAAGTAAAGAATGCCAGCCACCAAAAACTTCAGTGGCGTCCGCGATAGGGGTGCACCTGCCACATGCATTGACGGAAACAGGCGTATTTCAAAGCGAGCTTGCCCGTAGCCCTAGTACTTTTCTGTTTGTTCCTTCTGTGGTTAGTTGAGACAACTACGTAACAACTGTTTTCGAATCATTCCCATGCATTCGTAGCATTAAAGATCATTCGTTTAAATACTTCAAGCACACACGAAACCCATGCACGCAACGGGCAGGGAAGCGAGATCTTTCGTGTTTCAGGCGTGTCCCCCTACACCTTCCCCCGGTGAAAGGTAGCCAACCGGAGCTACCTTTGGCTAATCTCCCTGCCTTTCTATCCATCCTTTGTTTCTCTCTGTATCTCTTGACCTGCTAGTTATATTCATTCCGTCTATTTGACTCTTTGACCCTCTAGTTGCTTTTCCTGTGTCACACGCTCTACTGCACTTCTTTTGATTTTCTCTCCAAATTATTTTACTGGTGCTGGTCACAAGTCAGTCACAAGTATTATAGAGGCATCAAAGGATGCGCAGAGTTACATTATACACCTCGCTTTCACACGCTTACCCTACAACAGAATAAGATCTGCCACAGCTGTGGTCTCCCTTCTTCCATCCTTTCTCTCTATCTCTCTCTCGCTTCGTAACCATGCGTATGCGCATTAATGTGTGTGCTGCGTAGTCGTCATAGCCATAACAGTTTTTTATTTATAAAATAAACTATTTCTACTACATGCTTCAGGCTCTATTCGAAAAAATAACTACTCTTTGAACAACCTTCCCTTCCTAGGACGTGCAATTTTGAGAATGATTGTACTGCTCCTTAAACAAACATTGAACCCCCGCTAACTGTTTGCCGGAGTAGTTGGTCCCTTCTTCTACGCGAAATGCTACAGAAAAAAAAACTATATGTTTACAGGTGGTCGAAATTCAGTAAGAAAACGCAAATTTCAGGCAGCAAGAACAAAAAAGGTGATGCATGTGCGAGTAGCGCAGATATTATTTAGGCAAACACTGCTGTTCATATTTCAGGCTCAACTACTCTAAGAAATTAAAATGGAAGATAAACACAGCGCAAGAATCATAAAGAGCAAGTACTTAAACTCTTGGCCTCCATATGAGCCACTAGACACTGCAGTTTCCTACTTAGCCTATACGGAGATCTCTAATAGAGCACAGCATCGACACGACCGCCGTGCCGCGTATTCACGTTTTGACGTGGGCCCGGGTTGGGCTCGAGCCAAAGAGCATCGGACTCTGGTCGGAGTTCGGCTTCAGCCTAGCCCATAACTGGCCCGGTTATGGTATATATAACTTCACAACACGCAAGAACATTCACGCAAATCACACAGTAATGGGCGAACATAATAAAGAGAGGGTGTACATTTATTCTTCCTTCATTACATTTGTCAGCAGGAAATCTAGTGGAAAACCTTATACAGTTAATCGATCTTTAAACTAAAATCTCAGCTGCTTCCTTCACAATAACCGAAAACTGGACCATGCGTACATTAGGTCCAGGGACCAATGAGTCGAACTGGGCCGGTCCAGGCCGGATCTTGCTGTGCCAGAATCTTTTGGGCCCGGGTCGTGTACGGGTCGTGTACGGGTCGTGTATGAAGCTGCCCAGCTCCTTTTGTGGCGTCCTCCACAATGCCACTTCCGGAATAGCTTGGCTGACTTCGTCTTGTCGCCGTACGCCGCCCCCCGAACCAGGATCATTTTAGACTTCTGATCATTCATGAAGGGCATGAGTGCCTTCTCGAAGAGCAGGTCACTGGCGCGATACCGTTGAGATCTTCCGTTATTATCTACGCACTGGCACGTCAAGCAAAAATTATTTATGTAATTGACAACAGGATATCCTGGCCGTACAGATCCGCCAAAACGCTTTAGATGGACATAGCCTGCGCAAGGTTTGTCTTGCTAAAGGGAACAAAAAGGAACATACGACCCAGGCGCGCCTATCTACGGAAGAAAATGAGTGCGCAGAATTGCAGTCCCGAGTGAGCCGTCATGGTTTCCCAGCTTCGAAATCTTCCTCCTCTCTCCCTGCGTCAATGGCATGTTCTCATGATGCCGCGACCATCACCTATCGTTGATCCCGGTATCGAGCTGCCGCCGCTAGTAAAGTTGTGTATCCGTGGCTATACGCTTGGGAGCGTATGAGTAGCGGCGCGCCAGCACGTATCTATTTCGTATTTTGGATGTTTCGCGCGCTTTCGTTTTCCCTTGAAAAAACCAACGAGCCAAAGCTGAGCACTAAACAAGTGCTTGATTCGGAGGATATTCCGTGTGCCCTACAACTTTGTAATTGATATGTAGGCGATGCAAGCAATAAATAAAAAGTTCACTAATATAAAAACAATTATTTAATTAATATTTGATGACGAAAAATATACTGCCTGTAAGTACATATGACTACGGCTAATTTGCAGTCGGTAGGATTCCTCGAGAGTTCTTCTTTTTGTTTTTGTATTTTTTTATTTTGGTCCCAGTTAACTGGGACACGCAGTATATGTATACGGAAAAGTGGTGGTATTTCGCTAAGAAAGTCTTTAAAAGGTGAAGCTAAAGAGATGAAAAAGATGCGTAATTTATTGTTTCGTATGAACTATTTTAGTACAAGTATTGGAAAAAAGTGCGTTTGAATGTACTCATATCTAATTTCTTTTAAACTATACATGGTATTCGGATTAATGTTCTATCGCCTAAAGGCAACAACAGGGCCAAATCGCTGAATGTAGTTTAGGAGTTCACTTTCATTATTCTTTGTCGAGTGCGCCGTATAAAACAGGGGATATTGCGGCACTTTAGGAAGTGAGCGAACCTATAAAAAACGGTTACCTAGGAAGCACACAAAATACTTCCAAAAGTGTGAGTGAAGAATCTAAATAAATATTTGCCGAGCATGTTAGCAGAAACACAAGCAACACTCAAAGCGTTACAATAGCGGCTAGCACAATCGTCAGTTGTGAAATTTTAACTGACGGGTAGAGTGTGCGTGCTTTTTAAGCATGAATCAAAGTATATTTCAGAGCAATCGCTTGTGTTCACTTACATTCGAGAGTGTACAACACTATTCGGAACCCACGCACAATCTAACCAGACACGCCTACTTTGCTATAAAGTTTGTGACAGTGATTAGGAAATTTTAGATACTCTAGGCGAGTCCTGAACCAAGCGACTGCGTTATAACATGGATAACTCAGCAAAAATAAACACCGGCATGAAGTAAGGCAACGACCCGCAGTAATATGTGGTTGCGAGTCTCGTCGCAATATTATATAGCCACTGGGAATACTAGAATTTAGAGGAAACAATATTTTCCCTCGGGCTTTCACTTTACATGGCTCCAGTGAGAACTTTTTACTCTCGTTTCTGCGAAAAGGTAAATTTACCTATATGAACATAATGCCGAGTATACCACTGCTGCCATATATATTTTTTCAGCCTGCGAAACTGCACCACTGCATTAAAGGCAACAATTACTGATACGTAAACAACATCAGCCCCAACAATACTCATATGCTTATGAATTTAGCTCCACGAAATGTGAAACACGCATAGAAAGTTCTTCGGGCCCTACTTTCCATGCTGTAGTTGGCTGAGATAAAGTTTCTATGACTTCATATTTTCCGCAGAAAGGAGGCAAGATATGGAAAATGATGAATTCATTCATTTCTTACTTTAATTTTTTTTTCTACGCGTCTACACATTTATTGCGATGTACACGGAGCGTTTCTGAATCACATGTTAATATCGAGAATAATAAATATCAATCTGACCATTTTGCAGTCAAAAAGGACTGAAAGGGGGTCTTCGTCATATTTTATTTACCTTCGGAAACTACCCTACTTTAATACGGGAAAGCTAGAGCAACAAGCCGTAAAAACAGTCATAGAACAATCTCCATGGAAATGCGCCAGAAGTGTTCTTCACACGTGCGCGCCCGGCTAGCGCGCATGCATTCATAGTCACGTACATTGCAGTCCTGTTCAACAGGCCGTTATAACCCCCTTGGGTAGAGAATACCTCTACAGTGAACAATTGTTGCGAAACATTTGTGCCGCTATGTCCTGGCATTTTTCCAGGTCTGATTTTTTCGCCGATTTTAGTTAGACGACTGTGTACCCATTCTTACGAAACCTTGCAAACACTTGTGAACAAAGAAGAGGGCCCGCTTCCTTGCTGCTTTATTTAGGTCTCCTATAACATTCACATTGGGCCGTATTCTTATTACCTCGCATGATATTCGACAAAAAGAAACTTTTCATGGTTTTTCTGCATTCCTTGGAGACGTGAACTTCTTTTTTGTGCTCTTCCAATGACGCGGCAATAATGTGCACTTTTCTGTATTCATGGATAGCCACGCTCTTTCTGAAGAGAAAGTCGTGTATTATCTTCTGGCTCTCGATGGAAGGTCGACACGACAATTTTCGATCGTGCCACGTTCCTTCACACAAGCTGTTTTTTCTCGATTTCAAGCCCTCACGAATGAAAGAAGGGAAGCCATTACTTTCCTACATCGCTTCTTTTCTAAAGGCAGCCCACTTCGTTTTACTGAAAGCCAAAGGGTCACGGACGAAAACAGTTTGAATGCGCGTGGTAATGCAGAATTTAAAGATACGAGTAGGATTTTGTGCGAAGCGGTATAGACCCACGCACATAGCAGAAAACTTGTAAAGGCAGTATCATTGCCAATAAAAATACAAGGTTATATATCTGTCTCCCTGGTGATCATCTATTGATCGAATAAAGGCAGGGAACGGGTGCACCACCGTATAACAATCCGTTTGTTAGAGGTGGCGATAGACATCGCAACCGCCTGTAAAGGGGTCCTGAACCACACATCGGGTTTGGTGAAAAAATTTGGAAGACGCTTAAGCTCCGCCTCTAAGAGTGGAACGCGATAGCAGTTAAATATCGCTGACTGCTTCTCACGCTTCCCGGCAACTGGAGCGTTTGTAACCGTAGTGTTTACCGGGAAACGATGACCGCGAACGCTATGCACGAGGGCGGGCTTTGTGGTAAAAACACGGCATCTTGCGCGGGCCGCGCCACACGCCGGCGTGCGCAAATGTCGGACGCCGCCTTCAGTCTGTATATTGTGGAAACGCTGGGAAAGGTGTTCCTTCGAGCTTCACGTAACAGAATCATGTTTTCTCGTGTAGTCAAATAACAATCCGACAGCTATCATGTCTTCAGATTGTGCGCATGTCATAGTTTACGATTTTTCCACGTATTTTACCGCCAGAAATTCCAAGAGTTCCATAAATTTCTTGTGTCACCTGGATGGCCTGTGTATGGGTGGTTTGAAAATCTTTTTACCAAAGCGATGTCCGACACCGGACAATGCGACGCCAGATTTTCTGCGACACGGGCTCCTTAACGCATTCGCGATAAGAGTGTGTGCACTGTAGCACACACTGTTGTGAACATCGCAGCCGCGTTTTGCAGTCGTGCGCGACGCCTAGAGCTCGCAAGCGGAGCGCGAAGTCACCTTTCGCTTAAACGCTTTTTTATACAGAAGCCTGCTCCTCACTATTTTTGGCTACCTTGTTTTGTTGTATAGCGGATATCCATACGCGGATACAATTGGTCAATAGCTGACATCAGTGAAGAAGGATGTTTGGGATCAATGTACCTCTTCCGACTGCTACTGTGTATATTTACTGACGAAGTTTAATCAACCGGCTGCAGTCAGCGAAAATGTGTTTTCGAATTCCAATAATCATTACGTACTTCCGGAAGAAGTCGACTGTCGACTGCTCACGCTCGGCTGCGGCAGCCCGCGTAGGCATTAAACTTTGGTCACCATGCTTAACGGTGTCGTAGCCGTCGGGTCTCGCTAATTTCGACTACTTTTGAACAATATACTCCCCTCTGACCACGCGGAACTTAAGGTCAGACCACACATACCCTTGCTAGCGCACGCTCACTCCTGGCCGCTCATGGTTAGATGCCTTGGTAGATTTTTCATAGAGCTTCAGTCTTCCCAAGTTGTATGTGGCTACTATCCGTCGGTTAAGCTGGTGAAGGGAAAAGTCGGTCAGCACCACGTAGCATGGTCAGACTGCAGATTATTAGTGCGAGCACGCACTGAAGCCCTGCCGTGCACGAGGCAAAAGCTGCGCATACGCACTACAGTTGCAAGTAGCTGCGACGTGCTACGAAGCGTAGGTACCGCTGCGGCCGCGGTGTGCCGCGACGAGTCCACTCGCTGAGCGCACCGCGACCCGCTGACGATAACCGCATTCGTCTTAAGTTTGGCGAGTCGCAGGCGCCAAAATCGGCATTAGTCGCATCTAACTTAACGTTCAAATAACATTTTAACTCCGCGCCACGGTTGCTTTCAGCAGGCGGACCATTGTGGGCACGCCCCACTCCGCGATAGCCTTCGCAGTGCAAGGCATCGAAGAAGAAGCCGAAGCACCGCGAATGGCCTGTTTGATTATGAATAACTTCGCTTCTGTGGAATGCATTGATTTACTTGTTGCGGCAAAGTATTTCTGAAATAGCCTATATTAACTTCAAAGGCATCTCTCCACTTCGATAAAGAGTGGTTCAGGGCCCATTTAATGGGCGAATGCATCCAGTGCTCCATCGCTTACTGTCAGTATAAAGGGATTTCCATGACTTCTTAGCAATACTCTTACTTATACAGTAATGCCCGCTTCACCAAGAAAGAACACAATTGCGGAAACTTATTTCTTTATTTTCTGTAACTACTTTCCTGCACATATCGTAAATGTCAATTCTGCACCCTCTTTCTTTTTCCTTTTTTGCCTTTCTGTGTGTTGTAGTGGACTGGGTATGTTGTTAAGCTACACTCATACCGCAAAGATTAGCACAAATATTACAAACCAGATGAAGAGTTAGCAGCAATACAGATATTTTTTTCCAGCTTCTCTGTGCCTCATACCAAATACCTAATATCATGCCAGGTATCATCATGCAGTGTTCCAAATGTGCAGAGAGTAAGTAGTTTACTGCAGAAGAAAACAGCAACAGCAGGACCAACATGTTTTCCAAGATGGCAAAGAAGGATAAGGAACAAAACTCAACTACCTGTTGCGAACTGCTTTCATATTGTCGAGAACGTTGGAAGACCTGCCACGCTTTTTGATAGCATTTAGTAGGATTCAATAAAAATTTGCTATTTCTTCAAGTAAATGGCTGTTTTAATGAAGCACATCGGCAATAATGCGCTTTTTATGATGGTTATATAAAAACAGCATTCATTGCAGATGCCGCGTACAACGAAGTCAACTTCACACATGCATAAAAGCAGTTTATAGGTATCCCATTTTTATTTATAGCTATTTGAGTAAGCCTGCGGTACTAAAGAGTGCCCACACATTTGAATTCCATCTGCATCTGAACGCGCTTTAGATGGACAGGAGCGAAACTCGCAACCTAAGCAGGAGAAAATCTGGTGAAACATCACAGCGTAAAGTCTGATTATGAGAGCGGTGTTGGCTTCATGAATTGATAAGGAGTGCTGGTTCACGTACATCGTTTGCTGTTAGGAAAGGTGAGTAAAGTTTATTTCTCCCGTTGATATGAACGACCTGGAGTTGTCAGAATTAGGCTTCCTGAGTCTGTTCATTTGATTATATACATTATTTATTTCTTATGTTATACCTTATATATTATTTATATATTTATATTATTTATATTATGATATTATTTATATCGGTCCAGTGGAGAGGGATTGGATGGGGCCGAGCCGCTGCTCTGAATATCGATAACTGGATGAAGAGAGTGGTGCCGTCGTCTGCAATTGGTACCGTTTCCCTTACATAGCTGGCGGTGGCTGTTCGAGAATCGCGGCGGCATGCAACGGAAGCTCAAGAATGACACTAAAACGGATCCGCAGCAAAGAAGAGTTGGCAGGACGCGATTGTAAACGTTGCGAAAGTGCTCGTAAACGGTACATGGTCAGGCAAAATTTTTCTTACACGCAAATAAGCCCATGCTGTCCGACAGGGGCGAGTAGCCAGTGCCTGAGCGATCGGCGGCAGCCATCTTTTATTCCTTTCGGAATGGGGCAACATGTAGCTATTCAGAAAAAATTCAGTTTTGTTCGGCATATTAATGCACATTTAACGCGTACACGTCATTTCGACGCGGTGAGTTTTTGCGATTTTTTGACGTCGCGTGACAGGCTGGCGAAGTGGGTGCAGTCAGAAAGCTTTAGACCAACAGCCGATGGCTAATGGCGAAAAGCGTCGAATCAGAAATAACTATTTTTCAATTGTTCTGTCAAATTATGCATAATCAGCGTTTTCACGTCATATAGGATTGGGAGCTGTTAATTCGTAAAGTGTAAAGATAATTCCATCGTCAGAGTAGATCTTCATAAATGAATCAAGTAAGGCACTTTCATTACTCTGCCATTAGATATTAGAAAAATTGCAGGAGAATGTGCATAATCTCAAGAGCGCGAGACATTTTCTTGTAACACAGCTTCGTGTGCAAAAAGAATGAGAGAATTTGGAGGTCGTTCTGCTGGCATCCTTGTAGTTTACTCCTGTCACAAGCACATTCAAATAAGTGTCTGAGAAGCCTAGTTCAAGCAATGCTACACGTGTTTGAAGACACTTGCGGTGGATGCAACAGTGTTTACCATAATTTTAAGGACAGGATGAATCAGTATAGTGCAGTGCTCTATTAATTGCTCAACAAATTTTTGTAACGCACACCAAACCGAATTATGAGATAGGACATTTTCTAGATAGTTTGTTCATATGGGCATTTATGATATTTCTTGGAACGGCCCATTGACCAACGTGTGACACTTGTGGGTCTGAAGAAACTTTTCCGAAATGAAGATTCTTCTACGTTGGCCGCATCCGTCGCTGACGCAGAAAGCTATTCATGTGCATCTGCTGTTTATTGAAGGACATCAACCTTAAAGCGCCCCTCACCAGGCTTCATAGCAAATTACAGTTATACGTTGGAAGTTAGTACATGTCCTTTAGGGAGCATTCTGCCGCAAAACGTTTTTTCAATTTGGCTCCTTAATAGCCGAGATAGGAATATTTCAGTGTCGCGAAACCATGATTTCAGGAGGTGAGCTTCACCGTAAACCCGGACGCTCTCTCCACTTGCCCCATCTAGCCTCCGCAAGCGAAATTCCTTCTCTTCGTTCTCCCATACAGGACCTCGAGGATCGCGTGACGCATACATCAGAGGCCCCGCCTTGAATTTCTTTTTCATTGCTTTTTTTTTTTTTTTTTTTGCTGTGCGGCGCACTTTCGCTGACGCCATGCCGTGCGAGCTGTTGCGATTGTCTCGTTTCGCGCAGCACACGATTTTCCGCGCTGTGCACCAGGACCCCTGACCAGCAGTATAACAGCCTGTGGTACACGAATACACCATCAGGCACAAGCGGATCACAGAGCGTTATACCGGGCTGGAATATGGTGTAAAATGGCATAGTTTTGGTGTGTACGCGCGCGACTGCATGACGTGGGAACAAGGAGACGAAATGGAAGTACATCTCCCTTGCTGTGGAGCGAAGTAAAACGAAATCATGCAGACATTTAGTTTGTGTGTTTTATTATTTCTCTAAGCTTCAATTCGTCTATTCTGGCAACACATTACATAAAATAACAGATGACTTGAATAATTCTTGAAGCCACGCGTCACCACAAACGACGTCACAGCGCGAACACGTGTGCGTAGATGCACTAGCACGTGCGCGCCATCCTCGGGCTAGGAGCGCGGTGACCGCGAGGAGAAGAGAAAGCAGCGTACGGTTTGAAATTTCAGATCTTTCCGCAGCGCGTACTGACGTAATACATTGTACATTGTATGTATTTGCACATTGTACGTTATCGCACATTGTATGCTTTGCGCTTGTCAGCTCAAAATGGCCAGACCTGGTGAGGGGCCATTTAAAGGCTGATTGTAGTCCTGATGTGCCTCCAATACACTATCTACGAGCAGTGCTCCCTCTCTTCCTCACTTCTTTCTATTTCATGCTGTCTTGACCCTCCGTGTAGGGTAGCATGCCAGACGCTCCTCTGGTTGACATCCCTACCTTTCTTCTTCTTACTTTGCCTCTCCATGGTAACATTACACGCCCCTCGTGTATCCTTGATAAAGGCACGCAAAACGCAAGGTCTCCTATGTCTTACTTGCTGGAAATGTTTTTTCACTTAGTTGTATAGTAACTTTTTGAATGCCTGCGGTAAAACGCTACAAAAATTCGCGGTTGCATTGCTTTATTGGCAGAAATGTTCGTAGCATGCGCGTCTTAGGCATGCACAACAAAGCTCCTATGGCCTCTACTAATTCATAAGACAACAAACGACATCTTGAGAGAGTGACAAAAAAAGAGCAGGAACGGCCTGCGTAAACCTTTTTTTTTGTTTTTACCAACAAGCGCACGTGACATATTTCGCCAACGCCCAGTATTCTCGCTTCATTCCATACCTTGTTGGTGGTATTCACGCGCTAGCGCATAGCCGCTAAAAAGGTGTATGCAAAAAGTAAGGCAAGCAAAATCTTCTCAAAACAACCTGAGCATTAAGCGGTAGCGTTTTGACACGAATTTAACGCTCCATTGCAACGTACGCATCAGCCGGCGCCGCTGACCACATGCCGTTTTCTCACTTATTTTTCTGTCTCACCAGCTTACCCATGTCAACATGCTCCCGGCAAACGAAACTCAGTGCTCTGACAGCATCGCTGCACAGGCGTTTCAACATGTCGACAAGCACAGATAGTTTGCGTAGCAGGGGCAGTGCTTCGAACGAAGCCCTTGAGTAAAGGCATCGCGAAAGTGGCGTGCCTGGGGCCTCAACAACAAAACAGTTGTGTTTTAGCTGAAGCGGGCTGCTACCACATCAATTTAGTTGCTCCCGCCGCAAGGATGACTGCGGTTGACTTGTTGGTTATTGAGAGAGCACGTACTATCCTTCCCCGTTCCCTTTTGCCTGTTTACTCTTTCTTTGCTACAGATGGCGTATTACGGGCAGCATTCAGGTACGTCTGGCGCACGTGATTTCGGGCCGAGCACTGAGGATGGCTCCGACAAGCCGCGCAATTTGCAGGAGTGCGTTCATCTATCAACTATCTGCTCTCTTTCTCACAACCGCCGTTGCCCTTTCGCTCTTCCCCTTTTCTCCCCTCGCGCAGCGTCCCATCTCCCGTACATGGATGGCGGTTAGCATTCTGGCGTTCGTGTTGCAATGCTGTGACTATCGTATTAGAGAGCGCAGCTTCGAGAGCTCGCGCGTGCTGAAAATAACCGTGATACGTGTACGCGTTCGCATAGCGGTGCATTATATCAGTATATGAGGGTATTTTGCGATTTCCGGTTATGTCTGTAACTTGCTCGACCCAATACCGTACAAGCTGCTAAAACATTATTTCACTTCAGTTCTTTGCAAATTCATGCAAGGAATGCTACGGAAAGGTGGTAGGTGGTAGCAACTTTATTTCTTCAACAGAAGGGATTTCGTTGACTTAAGTGGGCTTCCAGGGTGCGTGAGGTGGCCGTTCGATCAGTTCCTCTAGTGCCACCTGTTATGGTCGTGAGGCCCTGTCTGTCGGTGACTTCCAAAGCCCAACTGACGGCCTGCAGTTGAACCGCTGGGTCCGAGCTGGACACCGAATTCTCCCACTCTTGCTCGTTAGAGAGTTTTCATTCTCGTTTCGGTTTTAGACTGCGTAATCGAATAAAATGTTTTAAATCTGCCTTTGTGACCCCGCAGAGCTTGTAGACTCCTGTGTAGGCCTCGGAGAATATATAGGGGTAGGAGAAAGTGTTAGTTTTTAGCTTCCGCCATGACACTTGTTGATGTTTATTGAGGTTTTTGTCTGGCGACGGGAGTGTCCTTCTGTTGTTTCTGTAATATATTGTTATCTCTTGGTAGGTGGTCAAGGTCTCTCTGGCCGACCTCAGGACCGGCTCGCCCTCTGCCCGGTTGACGAAACCTCGGGCTAAGTTGTGGGCCGCCTCGTTCCCAGGATGCGACGCGTCGGCCGGAACCAATATGATTCTAATAGGTCTGGCGTTGAAACTTTGCGGTTTTAGGATTTGGCAGGTTTGTGGACCCTCCCTTTTGCAAAGTTTCGAACGGCTGTCTTCGAGTCGCTAAAATCGTGTTGGCTTCAGTGCTTATCAGAAGAGCGTTGTGCATTCGTTGCGTTGTGCACTCGCATTATCCACGCGAACTTTTCGGATCATCTGAAAAATAAGAAACAAATAATAAAAATGTGTGAGTTGTTAAACATTGTTATCATTTTATTTTCGGTTACCCTGCCTTCTTTTATCGCACGTTGCAAGTTATTATTGTTTGTTTCTTCGAATTGGTAGATGTACAATTCGCAGCTCAAAAGTGTGGCATACTGGGAATGAATATAATTGTCTTAACTTAGTGTCGGAGCTCTGCACCTAGACCTGACAAAATCATGTACTGCATAAATAAATCCCTCCACAATAAAGTACAAATGACGCTACTCACACTTATGAATGCTATATGGGCGGCCAGGTAGCTTCCATCTGCATGGACAGAAGCCATTATCGTCCCATTTCTAGGGTAAAGACCTCTCATTAGTAGCAAATTACCGCCCCACTACCTTAAGAAGTTGTCGTTTCAAACTGTTAAAAAAATGACGAAAGCACCGCCTTTTACACTTCTTTGAGTCAAATAAAATTATTGATCCATACCACTGCGGTTTCAGAGAGGGGCGGTCCACCACCGACGATCTCTTGCGTATCGAAGAAAATATTCGTGATCAATTCGTATATAACAATTTTCCTTATCCGAATTTCTCGATACGGAAAAGGCGTACAGCGCAACATCACCTTTACGGAATCTTACGAAACCTGTCTGCAATGGGAATCCGCAGGAACATGACAAACGTCATGGGGAATTTAGTTGCGTAACCGTACTTTCAAGGTCAAAATTGGCAGTGCACTGTCGCGTCCATTCACCATAGGCACTGGAGGGCAACAAGAAGGCGTGCTCAGTTGCACGCTCTTTATAGTTAAGTTGAATTCACTTCGAACATCGTTGTCTAAAGCAATTTTCTGTTCAGTGCGTGTAGACAATGTACCAATTGGTTACAAAATTAGCGACCACACAGTGTGCAAGTACAGCTGGGTCTGAACAAAGGGTCTAAAGTGGCAGAATAAATTGTCTTTTAATTTAACCTCAACAAAAGCTCTTGTGTTCTTTTCTAAAGCAATCGAAGGCTCGTCCCAGAGTCAATTATAGAACTACTTGGAAAGCATGTACCCGTTAACAAAAGACACAAATATTTAGGCGTTACACTACATTCAAAACTAACCTTCAATGCCAAGATAACAAATACCTTAAGTGCGAATTACCAAAATGTTTAACCTTTTTAACATTTTACCGCACACAACATCAGCGAATGACAGACAGTGTCTTGAGAAACTGTACGTATAAAAGAATCATGCGTACGCATTTAGGCTATGGCACCATATTGTATAAATCAATTACACCCAGTCGCCTGAAGACGATAGGCCCTGTTATTCATTTACGTATGGCCCTCGGGACTGTTGCCTTCCGAACAAATCCATAAAGAGCGTCTGCGTTAAGTACAATGACTAGTCTCTCCATCTGCTTCTACAGGAAGGCTAACTTCTCCAGCAACCCATTAAAGCATGCTTCTATCTCTCTCCATCTGCAGAGAACATATTCCTGTTTGACACAATTTCTCAAAGTGAATTCGAACCATTAACGTTCTTGTTACATAACTGCGAATGACCTGACGCGTCCCACATTTTTTCACAATCGACCCACAGTGAGAAAGCCTTCTCGCTTCGTTTGAGGAAGCTTAGTGAAGAAAGGAGTGTGGCCATTCTAGAACATCACCTAATGCCCCCAGCAAAGCGCATACCGCCGTAGCATTGGCTGCTGGTTGAATGTCACACATAGTTTACTGAAGTTACTAAGCAGGCCTGAGGTGCACATATTACGATGCCCTTCCTACGATAGGAGTTAAGGCGAAATAGTAATGCCCGGAGTGTTACACTGGTATATCGGATCACATTTCGGCGTGTTTTATGAACCACTCGGACCCTCATTGTCGGAATACGATGTTCTGCACACTGAAACGAGTATCTTCATGGCTGAGGAATACGGAGTACTGTCCATAGTTAAACATATTAAGAAAACAAAAATATAAAAGAGTGAAGATTTATTGATGCCAAAAGCCATTGTATACACTGACTCTTTTAGTATGGTGAGATCTTTAAGTTCATCTCATAAATGTGAGAATTGGGCACTAAATTACCTTTATTCAGTCTTGTGTACAGCATACATGTAACCAGCATGCCATAATAATCTCGGTTCCTGAGCACGGAGGCATCGAGGACAATATGCTAGTTGATAAAGCCGCCACATCAACAGCAGCATTAGACAGTAACTCCTCTATAACTGCTCTTCCATCCACTTGAAGCGCTAACTGCGGAAAAATATCAGAAACTATTGTCAATGTTTATGGGACACCGATACATCTAATAAGCTGCATGCCAGTAAATCAGAGTTTGGAAATTGTCCAACCATAAGAAAAATTCGATGAACTGAGGTAATCATCGGTCGACTTAGAATAAGCCACACGTACGGTACAAACTCGTGCTTGTTGACTGGCCATGAATCGTCTTTCTATGATAAATGTGGCGCAGCATTGGCTGTCCTCCACGTGTTGCTGTAATTTCGTACACTTGAAACTCACTGAAAAAAAAGCACTTTCCTGTACCATACAGTCAACAAATTCCACTCCACCCAGCGATGTTCCTTGACAATGATGCACTTTTTAACAGCAACCCAGTTTTAGATTTTTTTAAAACGATGATCATTTACTGCATGTTGTACACCCATACGATCCGTAGAATAGCGTCTTATGGCAGGCTGATCTAATTGTAGCATTTAGAACCCGTGCTTTCCTGCTCTCGCGTACAATTTTCAGGGTTAGGCATTAGTGCTAGTTGAATTTTTTTTTTTTGCTTTTTCTTCCAATAATTTCGCAACGTGTACTTTATGCTCACAACATGCTTCACTTGTCATACACCGCCGTGGTTTTAGCGGCTGGGGTGTTGGGCTGCTAAGCACGAAGTCGCGGGATCGAGTCCCGGCCAAGGCAGCCACAATTTGATGGGGGCTAATTGCGAGAACATCCGCGTGAACACAGATTCAGGGGCATCGTTAAAGAGCCCCAGGTGGTCCACATTTCCAGAGTCCCCAATACAGCGTGCCTCATAATCTTATCGTAGTTTTGGCACGTAAAACCGCAGGATTTATTGTTTCACCTGCCATTATCATAGTTTTGTAAGCTGTACAGTATATTTTATGTACTTTACAGAGAATATTATGGGCCGTTATGCAGTACTTGACGCTCTTTGGCCGTCATTAGCCTTTACGCCACAAATTAGCATACATAATCATCATCAACATTATCCTGAAAAATAAAATATTCTACCCGTGGCAAACAGCGGATTTAGACAAGAAATCGCCTACAAAACTTCATGGAAACAAATCTTGTTCGTGTTTAAATTTGTGAATTCACTTTTGGTAAACGACTCAACATTACATGTTATTCTAATTCCCGTTAGGTCGCTGGTGTGAATATGCATATCTACGTAATCTAGTTATATTTAGTTGTATTAGTCCGTTCACCTGCAGAAGTGCATCTTTTCGGATTCAATCTACATTATTTTCACTTGTTTACACAACTCTGCGTGTTTGTATGCATTATGCCCGTTCTTGTTCTTTTACTCCATTTTGTGCCTTTTCAGAATTTGTGTGCTGATTTTTCTGTGGTCTTGTTCTAAAGAGATACTCAGTATCATGAAATAGTTATGATGAGCTCATTCTTTTTTTTTTTTTGCTTTTTATGCGGGAGGAGGAGGGAAGAGAAAAGTAGAAGGCAGGGAGGTGGACCAGAATAACGTCCTGTTGGCTATCCTACACCGGGGGAATGGGAAAGGGGAAAACAAAGATCACAAGGAGAGAGAGGAGGGAAGGAAAGAAGGAAATTGCGGTGACTTCGCTGACGCGTGTGGTCGTACAGAAATTCCAATGATAGTTTGAGATGGTCGCGCAAACCCGTCGTCCTTAACAAGCACAAAAGCGCCTTCACTGCTTTATGGGTCGACGGGCGATGGGGGCGGTGTTCCAGTAGCACCTCCACAGAAAGTGGCCGATTGTCCAGTTTTTGGAAAGCTTTGGCAAGTTCTTGTCTCTATGGGGCATATCTTACGCGAAGAAGAATATCCTTTGCCACCTGATCAAGTCATCCCCTCCTTTAAACTCATAATAAGAAATGGCAATGTTAACATCGATGCACGGTGGATGCTGGTGTTTCTGAATTAGTTTTAACGTGGCAATTTCTAACAAATATTTAAACCGTTCTCCAGGTGAGCGGGTACCTTTAAGATGGACCCTTGCATACCATGCTGCTCTGCAAGCGAAAGGAAATCGCTAAATACCATTCTTGAATGATATAGGAACTGTGCGCTCCAAGACCACATTAAACATATTGAAACACGAAACAGCGTACAGAACAGTAGCTGACCGGGTCTCTGCTGCTTTACATTATCGAGAAAGTCCTAAATCGAAGCCGCAATCACTCAAGTGCTCTATCATCAAGTTGGGACTGAGACATAATTTTGAAATAAAGATTCGGGCATAACGCAGATCGTGTCATCACGGTGACGCGCCTTAGCGGCATCAGCTTACCGGCGCCCATATATAGGCACCTACACGTGGTCGCTGAATATGGCGCGAACTAAAAGGCAGCGTGTAGCTGCTGTAAGCATTCACTTGCAAAACCTCGGTATTTCGTGCAATCGTCCACCCGTCAATATATTCTCGATTTTGAGAGTTCAGCACTCTGAGGCTCCTCCTGGCTCATGCCTCAGAACACGTAGGGATAAAACCGCTTGTAAGAGCCTCCACGAGTTGGCGTCTTCCTGCATTATCTCCGTATGCTTCGTCAAACGCAATGCCTAGACACCCGGTTACGCATTCTTTGAGCTAAGCAGAAAAATTTCTGCTGAATATCGCATCGAATTATCCTCTGCTGCCATCTCTTGGTGTGCGACCAAGTGGCTGTATTACTCAACTCTTTTAAAACCGACATCTTACTTGTTTTTTTCACTAAGATGTTCTGCGACATACGGGAAGGCTGCTTTGTGATCACAATACTAAAGCGCATGGCACCGACTTGCACTCTTACGTCTTTGCCTTTCCCTAATTAAGAGGGTCCTCAGCGACGAGCGTGATCACAAAGCAGAGCACGAAGAACGAAGACGGCACAATGGCGCTCATTGACATCGCGTCGTCGCCTTGCCGGAGGGCTGGTGCGAAGATATTTCCTTAAAGCGTTCCTTAAAGCCTCAGTCTGTGCTTCTGTTGTGTGCTTATCTTGAGAGCGATAAGCCGAGGAAAATGAAAGCTGGCGCGACGCTTGAGAGGCTGCTGCATTTCGTTGAATGGCAGAGGCACTCCCGGTGGCCTCAAGTATAGGTTCCCCTGGTGGCGCTGGGTTTCTTAAGAAGTAAGCGTCTTGTTTTTGCTGCCAAGCTTCTTTACCTTAAACAGTAGCTCTACTTCTGTTTTCGCCTGCGTTGTCCTTGATGTGGTTTGAATTAGGCTAGTGCTCCACTCTTCAAGCTAGATCCTTTCTACGCCGTCGCCCTGTGTTTAGTTTGGGAGCACGCTAGAAAAGCGGCTCTTTTGAAAAAAAGTCTCTTTACGATACGAACTGCTTCAAGTTGCTCAATGAAAGTGCGCTTGTCACTTGTATAGTTGCCCAAAATAACTCTAGAGATCTGTTGTTCCTAATTCTTTTCTTGTTATTTTTCCTCTAGGCAAGGTGCGTAAACAGTGGTACAACTAGCTGGTGTGCCTCCTATCTTTTTATCTAAGGCTCCGCCGTCCCCCCACTCGCGCACGCTTGGTTGTGTCAGTTTGTGTGCGTTTACATGTGTTTGCGTGTGGTTGCGTGTGTGTGTGTGTGTGTGTGTGTGTGCATCTGTCTTTGTGTGTGTGTTTGTAATTGCAGGAGAGGAGTATACAATGTTTGGCTGTAGCTCACCTGCCAAAACCGGTATTGAGAACATATTTCTCGGGTGTTAAGAGGTGAATGAAATTTTTTTTTAACAAATTGAACAGAAATACGAAACACATATACTGTAAAATGTCTGGAAAACATGAACGAGAACGTAATTGAAGTCGACGTACTAATTGAATCGGTATGATCCTAAAATATGGTAGAAAGGCAACGTAACCACGGAATGATCAGAATGAAGTGGTATACCTGCGAGAACTTGAGCTTAAATGGAAACTATCATACATAGGGAATTTCTGCGCCTGCTGACACGGTCTGTACAACCCGCAAGCAATGCGCTTTAGTCTCGAAGAAGCTCAATTTTTAATGCAAAATTTTTTTGGCTCACATCAGGCACTTTGCTGTTGGTAGGTTCCTATATCACCTCGTTTCAGGGAAAGCAAAAGTGTGCGATGGTAGACTCAAACCTCTCACGCCGAGCACAGCATCCCGATGCTGTAACCGCTAGGCCACAAACGACCGCAAGCTTCTCTTTATCCAGCGCCAACAAGTTCTTAGATATTACTGGTGCATGCGTTGCACCACGTAGCACGAGCTTGAGAGCACGTGCACGAGGCAAGGCGAACAAGTTGTTAGATATGGTTGTACATACGTTGTTGTCCTTAGATACTGGTCTATGCGTGGCACCATGTAGTACGAGCTTGGGAGCACGTGCGTCAGCACTATTTTGCATTCAGCCACAGTTCTACCATCCTTTTTTTTTGTCACGACCGGGAACGTGTCAGTCTCAACCATTTATGTTTCGTGGAAGCTAACGCTTACAGATGCTGTGAGAGACCATACCCCTTCTTTCTAGGTCGACTCACATTGCCCACTTTTTTCCTTTTGGTAGAATACTGCGAAGGCTCGCGCGACATTGTGCAGTCTTAGGTATCGTTCTATGTTGTGATAGAACAGGTAGTAATTTTTCCCTTCCCGTGGTAAAAAACAAGAGCTGTCGTAACGCCGCTGCCTTCGTACCATCGACGTCATCATCATCTTTCTTATGTAGCCATACACAAACGCACGTCAAACACCACTGCTTGTTTTAGAGAAAGACATTGGTATTTCTCGTAACTGTTTGAAGAACAGCAAACGATAATCAGTAGCCACCTACCTGAAGAATGCTACTGCATAACAGCTATTCTCTCTGTGAGCGGGATCTGATGAATTTTCAGTTTAGGTGTTTCCATGCATTACCTGCTCGCATATGCTATCAGTGTTACTACTTACACTTCTTTAAGTAAATACAACTGGTTTACCGAAAACGATAGTTTACGGAATCTTTCCGAATAATAAATAGTGCTAGAGCACGTTCCATACAATCTTTTGTTTTGTAGAGCCCTAATTACGACTTTTTCTGTTAGGTAGTATACACTGACAGTTTGTCTAAAAAGCGACATTCACTATTCCATGAGGCTCGCATTAGAGTTCTAATCTCTACGCTTCCATAAAAAAAATTCTTACAACAGACCCTGCTTCCCTTTCTTGCATATGGGTCATACGGAATGAGGGTCACCTTTGAAAAGCAAAATAAACATGTTAAGCAAGCAACCAAGTGTGGTAGTTGTTTTTATTTTTTCTTTTTTTGTGCGCCGCTCCACTATTGCATGAACTGAGAAATGTGCGTGAGTCGTAAAAAAAAGAAGTAAGGGATTTTTGGAAATGCACGAACGAAAATCTAGGCGTTGTACCCAGTATTCTAAAGATTTCTATAATACTATATAGAAAAGACGTTGTTTACTCGGGTGTATAAGGATGACCCATTGGGAAGTCTACAAACTAAAGACGAAAGTTGAGTATCTAACGTGTGTCTGTGTTGTGAATTTTACGGATCATTTGATTTTTCATCCTATCCATTTGAAGTAGCGTGCTGGGCATGCCGCTGGGTAAAGCTCTGCAGGATGCATAAAATCTGTCCTTTTCTCGTTTTCTGTAAATGAATAACACGCTGTGCTTTAACAAGACACCCGAAACGTATTGTTTGAGAATCCGCGCAAGAAAAAAAAACGACTGGTGCAGATGGATGTCCTGGCTACAATCACAAGAAAGCTATGTGAGAACGCGCAGAATTCGTCCTCACCGACAAATTACAGCGCACAAAAAATCTAGCCGAGAAACCTGGGAAGATAGCAAAAAATTCGCAGTTCCACCCGAAAGACCATGCATGGATTGCGATAGTAGATTTAGTAGATAGCTGTACGAGGTAAGGACGGTAGTTTTATCGGCCATGTAAACGTGTAAGCATTCACCTACTAAATTAACAATGACAGAATGCGTAAATGTGACTCCAGAAGAACTTAGAAAGAAACAGACAAGCAGGACAGCGCTATCTTTTCGTGTCTGCTTCTTTCTACGTCCTTGTTCAATAGCGCTTACAGATTCTATCATGGATTAAACCCAACTACACTATAAACGTGTTTCAACTAAATTAACCAACATGGTGTCACGCGCGCACAGGTAAACATGAACACATCTCGCTCGATGACAGTGGAAACGTTCTGTAAAAGGGCTGGAGTTATGAATCGCGGCAGTAGCAGCCGCGAGTCAATGGACCTCCATGCATCTGTCGCTTCAACGCGAACGAAACGTCCAAAGCACAGCGCATATGAAGATACCGGCACTACGTACACTCTGCGAAGGTCGCAGATCTCTTTCAAGTGAAACCCGCTTGGACGCGCATTTTAGCCACGTCGCAGATCGCTTTCAAGACACAAGAGGGCCGGCAACACGTCCCTACAGCATCCACTAAAGCGTCTACTACGGCGTACGCGATTCGCGTGGCCAACGCCGTAGTAGACGCCGCGGTTGTCTCCACTCTGTGTGGAGTGGTGGGCGAGGAGGACAAGGCACCGTAGAAGCCACCGAAGAAGAACGCCCCTCCTCCCTCGCTTCATTCCCATGCCCGGCGGGCCAGAGGAGAAGGCATGCATCCGCGCCACGTTTCTTGCTGGCCCACGAGAGATTGAACGGTGTTCACCGGCTCTACCCTCACACAATTTCACTCATACGGAATCTCAGGTCGACGGCGACAGCAGCGGCAAAAATGTGCCCGGAGTGTACATATAATTGCTATAGCAACAAAAGGACAGCGGCAAAATTCCGACAACCACGATAACCGCTCATCGAAGCTTTATTCTGCAAGTCGTTAATGTCTTTCAACACTCAAAGATCCTTGCTTCTTGCTTCTCGCAAGCAATCCTACTCTTATTACGAGTACGTAAAATCTGGCTCTGTGATCTCCTCTGTTAGCACCTACAATACTTGGACATTATTCTGTCCCTTATCTATACTATTCGTAGAACATAGGAGACTTTGACGCCCTAAAAATGAACAACTAAATTAATAATGAGGTAATTAAATAATTAATCAATATTTAAATATAGATAAACGATGAGACACAGTATTGCAAGCAAGAAACGCAGGAAAACACAAAATAAAAAGGAACTCCACGAGCCATATTGAGAGAAGCAGGAAAGGGAAAGGCAAACACGAGCAGGTTACCTTGTGACTGTGGGGCCTGGCTACCCTATACTGGGGAAAGGAGTAAAGCCATTAAAAAATGACAGAAGAAGAGCAGGAATAAAAAATAAAGAGAAAACAATTACATTGAAACACGATGCAACGCGGCCACGCCGAGTGAAGAAGTAGTTAAGGCGCACGTTTAGGGAAGGAAAGCAGGGCGCTTAAGAATTGGTTGGGTGAAGTTCTGGCCATAATGAAAAAAAAAAAAACCTCGCGTAAAAGTTAACGCAAACAAAAAAAGACAAGAAAGAGAAAGAAGAAATACTGGATTTCTTTCAAGGAAAACTTGGTAGAGTTCCATCTTGAAACTGACCTTGTGGGTCTCATTTATTAGTGATGATTGAGAGAAAATACTTTTACGCAGACATCAGCTGCTATCCTGAACGGAAACTCGAAGTGTGGTTCCGTTATTTTTTTTCTTTGGTATGCCGGCGCAGATGTCGTTCTTATGAATAAATTCATACAAAAACTTTATTTAAACTTAACATTGTCGGTTGGGTCCCCAGATACAAATGTTTTGAATAGATCGCTTCTTTTAAGAGGAGCAGCCTGGGAGTTGTTGCTCCACAAAACCCGTGAGAAAAAAAAAGCTTTGTTTTTTGTGGCATCTTGTTACCAATGACGCGTTCTGGATGAAATATTCGAACGAAATTAAATAAATCCTATGACATTACGTGGCAAAACACAATAATACTATGTGGATAACTTATGAAGTTATGAAGTTATACGTGCCAAAACCATGATCTGATTATGAGGCACACTGTAGTGGGGAGCTGCGGATTATTTTGACCACCGGGGATTCCTAAACGAGCACCCAATGCCCATTGCACGAGCTCCCAACCTATTGCGGCAGCCACGGCAGGTACCTCAAGCTGACCAGTGCAACATTATACGAACTGGGCTATACCGTGATGGGTGTTGAAATGTATGTAATATGTATAAAGCGAGAGAGACGCATATAAATTGTTGTGTAATTACAGCAGAATGGAAGTTCACAGGACGACTAGGAATATACAAAGGGGCAAGCAAAAGCCAAAGTACGCCTGAAACAGCGGCTTTTAACTACGAAACTTCATAAAAAAATCCGCAGTGTAAATTTAACGCTTACACAAGTGATGTCCTTTAGAGGATGCGACATAAGCGAGTATTCTGGTATAAACAGTGAAGGATATGCGTATTCTGGTTTCATTTTTTTTTCTTTCGATCACAGCTTTCTGCGGCGGATGCTTGTCAAGTTTAGTTAAGAAAACGGAAAGCTTCGACAGCTAATACGAGGAAGGGTTCTAATGAAGTATTTAGCAGTAAAGGTAGCCCTTTTCGAGCAACAAGCTATGACACGCCAAATATGGCTTGTCGGAAGCAGATATCAGTATAGACTTTCTTTCAGCCATGGTTTTTCAACGTTTTTCCCTACTTTCAGGGATATTTTATCTATTTTCATCAGAGCCGCAAGTTTATTCGTACAGCGCAACTAACATAAGCATTCCTGACGTTGCCGTGCAAGCACGGAAGAAGCATGTAATTGTGTCTTTATTTTTCTTTCTCACGATTTTGTTGAAACTGGTGACAAGGAAACCGTGGAAGGGTATCTTATTTAAGACGCGCAAACGAGTTATAAACGCTGGTATTGGAGGCACGGATAGTTGCCTTAGCACTCCTGCTTCTACTCCCATCTGCGTAATTGGTGTAGCTCTTTATTTTTTGTAACATTTCGTGCAGGAGTACGGAATGACGAAGACTGGCGAAGAAATCAAGAGCGGTTCAAAACACTCTCAGTGTTTGGAATATTAAATTGCTACCGAAAATTAGTGTAGATGACGCTGGGAGCAATTACGCAGAACTTGGAAAAACTGGCGCGGGAGTTCTTTGCTTGTAAAACGTTTAGAACGCAAAATAAGTGCTCTTGGTGACAGTTCCTTTTTTTTTCAACCACTCCATCATATGTAGTAGCGTCATTTTATACTATATAATATATGATGAGCTCGCTGATGATTCTAGGTGTACGTCTGCCTTTAAGCAATATATATACATTGGAGAGCCAAGAGCAGCTCCCTATAGTCTTGCATATCTTACGCGAACCCTCAATAGCATTCAGTAATATTAGCTCATATTTCTTTTTTGCGCACTGCACTAGCCTTCCTGGTGGCAGTCTAAGAGGTATCGGCATTGCATCATTTTTCTCATAAGAGTAATAATTTCTGGGCCGTGCAACTGTCGGTAGTGCGCAAAATTTAAAAAAAAACAAAAGCAAAGAGAAACAGCAACAACAATAGGTATATGTAGAAGAAAACACCTTGGACAAAGTAAATAATACACACACACACACACACACGCACACACATACACAGACTAAGTCTAAACTTTATCCTTAATTATTCGGAGCATGGCTAGCATACTGCCTAGCATGACTCTTAGCATACTGCTAGTAGTTAGCACACAATAGACGCTTGTATATACCGAAGACGTTTGCCGAGCGCCTGTCATCCTCAAGTTGGATTAACTGGCATGCCATCTTGAGCTTCGCCGCTGGCAAAATCTGAAGTTGGCTTGTCGTTGGCCTCTATACATACACGTAGCTGGGGGATACCTTCTTCATTGAAAGCACTTTTCTTGTCACTCCCATGGCACCAGACCCCGCAGGGGCGTCAGCGCAAGCAGGCGTTTGGTGTGTTGCGACACCACGTACCCGAGCACACGAGGGTTGGACCCTCCTGCGTGTAGCCGTGCGCGGCTTAGCCGTGTCTGGGGAAAAGGGGATCCTGGGGGTTGAGCCGATGCTGGGTGCTCGGACCTTTAAGGCCCCTCGGCGGAGGCAACACACCTCTTCGGCCTCGGCTTCACATAGACGGCACCTCCAGACTGACCCACCTGGAGGAAATCGGCAGTCGCCTTTTCCTGTCTTTCTCTTCCTACAACCTTCGTCTTTCCCTTACTTTCCACCTTTCCTGTCTCCTTCTCTCTTCTATTTACTTCCTTCTTCTTGGCGGCAAGGGTTAACCTTGTGTGAGTAGCCAACCTTGGTTATGTCATATTGGGTTATAGTGGCAACGTACAGCTGGCGTTTGCAGGCCCTGTTTTTCAGGCCCTGCAGCGTCCCCTTGTTGGACTCCATGGTGGGTGGCTGGCGTTGCTGCCGAAAACTACATGTCCACTCATGGCTACCTCTTTCCCTCCATTACCTGATCGCCCTCAGAAAAGAGGGCGCACCGATGAAGTCTTCCAATTTTTTGGCCGCCAAAAAGAATCCTTCCCGCGTTTCCATGTCATCCACTCTGCAAAACCAGATAAACCAGTAAGAACTACCTCACCCTTCCTTGTTTCCAAGTCACTGACTGAAGCCTTTGGTCCTGGATATAAGGCGTCGAGGATGTCAAGCGGCGATCTCCTCTTGGAGCTCCGCGATCAAAAACAATATGATAAATTGTCAACACTAGTGTCATTTGGGGAAACCGAAATAATTATAACCCCGCACCGCACGATGAACACCACCCGTGGTGTTGTCTCTGACGATGACTTAATGGAGCTCACTGAGGCTGAACTCTTGGAGGGCTTCAGTGACCAGAATGTTATCAATGTTAAACGAATTAAGATGAGGAGAGATGGAAAAGAGATCAAGACGAAACACCTGATACTGACTTTCGGCTCAAGTGTCCTTCCCGAGTCCATCGAGGCTGGTTATATCAAACTTCGTGTTCGGCCATACGTTCCCAATCCTCTCAGATGCTTTAAGGGCCAACGTTTTGGCCACAGTTCACAGAACTGTCGAGGCCGGCTGACTTGTGCCAAGTGCAGTGACAACGAACATTCCTCCGAAACGTGCCAAAACACTCCACATTGTGTGAACTGTGATGGCGAGCATGCCGCATACTCGCGCGCCTGCCCGTCCTGGAAAAGAGAAAAAGAGATTGTGACAATCAAAGTCAAAGAAAACATATCTTTCAAAGAGGCACGTAGGCGGGTGTCATACCTGTCTAAGAGCAGCTTTGCCGATGTGGCGCGCAAGGGGTAGCGTCACAACGGCCTCCGGCGGCTGTCCGACCCACAAGCAGTGAGTCGGCAGTTACGCCATCTGCCCCTGCGGCGGTTGCAGCTAGCGCTGCTCCGTCAACACTGCAAGGGGGACCATCAACCCCGAAGGTGGGCGTAGCCGAGGCTGCCCCAACCTCCCCGGCCCCTTCCAGCGCTGGCAACAGCCGGCGCACCCAAATCCCTCAGGGAGCCCCATCGACCTCCGGGCTGGTGGGCGCAGGGGTCTCGCCTTCCGAGGTGAGAATCTCTCGCAAAACTTCTCGCTCTCAAGAGCGCGTGTCCGGCGCCTCACAAGAGGCAATGGACACAACACCTATCCCCACGGCGCTCCAAGCGCCTAAGGAGCGGCGAGGCTCCCTCGAACGCTCCAAAAAAGGCAGAACCCCGGTTACAGGGCCTCGCAAGAGCTCTGTAATCTAAGGCATCACTTCCGTTTCCGTAAACACAGCACCAATTCGCTTTAAATATGGATACACAAATCATACAATGGAACGTCAGAGGTCTCCTTAGAAACCTTGATGATGTACAAGAACTGATCCACCAATACAATCCAAAAGTGCTGTGTTTACAGGAAACACACTTAAAATCCAAACACACAAGCTTTCGCCGACAGTACATAACTTTTCGTAAAGATCGCGATGATGCTGTTGCATCATCGGGCGGTGTCGCCATTGTTATCCATAAGAGCATTGCGTGTCAACTTTTACAGCTACAAACGCCTCTCGAAGCAGTGGCGGTTCGAGCTGTTCTCCTAAACAAACTCATCACCATTAGCTCTCTTTACATACCCCCCCATTAAAAATTAACGAAACAAGAATTTCAATCCTATATAGATCAGTTGCCAGAACCTTATGTTGTTCTTGGCGATTTCAATGCGCACAGCTCCCTATGGGGCTATTCTCGTACAGACGCGCGAGGTCGTCTCGTTGAACAGTTCCTTTTCTCTTCTGGTGCTTGTCTTCTGAATAAGAAGGAAGCGACATACTATTCTCTTGCAAACAGAACATTTTCTTCAATAGATCTTGGCCTAGTCTCCCCGTCACTGCTCTCTGAACTTGAATGGGAAGTTAACGACAATCCTTACGGGAGCGACCACTTCCCGATACTACTAAGAACATATAAAGAAAACGAATGTCTACCACAGGCTCCTAGGTGGAAAATCGATACAGCCGACTGGGAGAAATTCCGAACCTTAACTAGCATATCATGGGATGACATGTCCTCGTTAGAAATTGATGCTGCTGTGGATTACTTTACAGCTTTCATTATAGATGCCGCATCTAAATGCATACGTGAAGTAAGTGGCTCGGCATGCAAACGGCATGTCCCGTGGTGGAACGATGAATGTAGAGTCGCACGTAGGAATCAAAACAAAGCGTGGGGGTTGCTACGTGCTTCACCCACTGCAGATAATCTTTTTAACTTTAAGAAAGTTAAATCTCAAGGCAGGAGAACTCGCCGACAGGCCAGAAGAGAGAGTTGGGAAAAGTTTTTATCGAACATCAACTCGTTTACAGATGAGGCGAAAGTCTGGAACCGCGTAAATAGAATTAGAGGGAGACAAACATATTCACTCCCTCTGGTAAACACGCAGGGTGATACGCTGCAACATCAGGCAGACTCACTTGGGGAGCACTTTGAGAGTGTGTCAAGTTCAAAACATTATTCGAAATCCTTCCTGAAGTATAAGCAAATAGAAGAATGTAAGCCACTCAAAAGAAAATGTCTACAGAATGAATCGTACAATTCCCCTTTCAGTATTGCCGAGTTGAGAGCTGCCTTGAGCTCATGCAAGAGCTCTGCACCGGGATCTGACAGAATCATGTACGAAATGCTCAAAAACTTACACAATGACACGCAAGTTACACTACTCACACTTTTCAACACCATTTGGGACGCAGGGTACCTTCCGACCGCATGGAAAGAAGCCATAGTGGTCCCTGTTTTAAAACAAGGCAAAGATCCCTCCTCAGTGGCAAGCTACCGCCCGATAGCCCTCACAAGTTGCATGTGTAAGGTATTTGAAAAAATGATAAATCGGCGACTCATCCATTTCCTTGAACAGAACAAAATGCTTGATCCCTATCAGTGTGGCTTCCGAGAAGGGCGCTCCACTACCGACCATCTTGTACGTATTGAAGGAAATATCCGGGACGCCTTTATACATAAACAGTTCTTCTTATCAATATTTCTCGATATGGAGAAGGCGTACGATACGACGTGGCGTTACGGAATTTTAAGAGACTTGTCAGAAATGGGCATCCATGGCAATATGCTAAACCTAATAGAAAGCTATCTGTCCACTCGTACCTTCCGCGTAAAAGTCGGTAATGTACTTTCGCGTCCTTTTACGCAAGAAACTGGAGTACCCCAAGGAGGCGTGCTCAGCTGCACACTCTTCATCGTGAAGATGAACACGCTTCGCGCTTCATTACCATCGGCAATCTCTTATTCTGTCTACGTGGACGACATACAAATAGCTTTCAAATCTTGTAACCTCGCAGTGTGCGAGAGACAGGTACAGCATGGCCTGAACAAAGTGTCGATGTGGGCAGACAAGAATGGATTTAAGATCAATCCTAACAAAAGCTCTTGCGTTCTTTTTACAAGCAAGAGAGGAATGATCCCAGATCCTTGCTTAGAACTATGTGGACAACAAATACCCGTAAACAAAGAGCACAAATTTCTAGGTGTTATACTAGACTACAGACTCACTTTCGTCCCCCACATTAAACAGCTTAAAGAAAAATGTCTCAAAACAATGAACCTAATCAAACTTCTATCCCATACTTCGTGGAGTAGTGACAGGAAGTGTTTAATTAATCTCTATAAGAGCCTGATTCGTTCACGATTAGATTATGGTGCCGTGAGCTATCATTCTGCCGCTCCAAGTGCGCTAAAGATGCTAGACCCTGTTCACCATCTAGGTATCCGTTTAGCCACAGGAGCTTTCAGAACGAGTCCCATACAAAGTTTATATGCAGAATCGAATGAGTGGTCACTTCATATCTAGAGAACATACATCGGCCCAACATATTTTCTGAAAGTCCACTCTAATCCTCAACATCCGTGTTTTAATACCATGAACGATATGACATATGCTACACTCTTTCATAATCGTCCATCCGTAAGACAGCCTTTCTCGAAGCGTGTGAGGGAGCTTAGTGAAGAAATGCATGTTCCACTCCTCGAGCTTCGCCTAATGCATCCAGCCAAGCTGCTACCTCCTTGGGAGTGGCAGCTGATACAATGCGACACATCTTTCGTTCAAGTTACAAAGCACGCTTCAGACATTGAAATCCAAATGCATTTCCGGGAACTCCAACACAAACACTCCTGCACGGAGTTCTACACAGACGCATCGAAGTCGCACGACGGGGTGTCCTATGCAGCCGTCGGTCCATCCTTCTCGGAATCCGGCGTACTGCATCCGGAAACTAGTATCTTTACGGCTGAAGCCTACGCAATATTATCGACCGTGAAGCATATAAGGAAATCAAAACTCGGAAGATCAGTTATATATACGGACTCCCTAAGTGTTGTGAAGGCTTTGATATCGTTCTGTAAGCACAAAAATCCTGTTATAATTGAACTCTATTCCATCTTATGTAACGCATATATATCTAACCAGCATGTGATTATATGCTGGGTGCCAGGACATAGGGCCATCGAAGGTAATGTTCTGGCGGACCAGATGGCCACGTCAGTTGCATGGCATTCTGCTAATCCCACCGCTGCAGTTCCTGTCACAGATCTGAAGCACTTCTTGCGGAGGAAACTACGAAATCACTGGCAACGCCTATGGGACGCGGAAACAAATAATAAGCTCCACGTGATAAAGCCACAGTTAGGATTCTGGCCCTCTGTAACAAAATCACGCCGAACAGATGTCCTATTCTGTCGTCTCAGAATAGGACACACATTTGGCACGCATAACTATTTACTCACTGAAAATGATCCTCCAACCTGCGGTAGATGCGGGCAGAGGCTGACCGTCCTCCACGTCCTCCTGGAGTGTCGGGAAGCTGAATATGAAAGAAAGAAACATTTTCCTTTAGCATACCGGCATCACATCCCCCTTCATCCCGCAATGCTACTTGGCCGAGAACCCTTATTTGACACCAACGCCGTCCTAAGTTTTCTGAAAGATGTTGTCTTGCATGTTTTTAGCCCCACATGTTCGTAGTGGGTCCTCTCTTCAGAGGATGCCGCTGCGATATCTCTTTAGTATAGCACATGCCTCTAGGCCCTTGTCTTTCAAGGGCTCTGTCGAGGCAGCAGTGCTCCAAGTAATTTTACGATCTTATATATTTTATAATTTGCATCATTCTTCTACGATGGATTTTAATCTTCATAGTATTCGTCATAAGTCAGCGCCATAATTTTATAGCACGTAGATTTTACGCACTTTACAGCGAATATTTTAGGCCACTTTACAGCCAAGTCACATCTTCCATAATACATCTTCAACATTACCACGTGTCATGGCGCTCTTTGGCCAAACCTGGCCCTTGCGCCACAAAACACCACATATCATCATCATCATGGCACCAGAAGCAAACGTGTGTTGGCGTTATCCATGCTAACAGCACTACGTATTTTCATAAGTACGAGGTATTCAGAAAGCATTGGAGGTGAAGTGGAATAGCGAGCTTCTTTTCTTTTTTTGTGTGTAAGTCACGTGGTGTTTAGAGACACCAAAATTGACGCGTGAGTACTAGCAAAAACAGGTGAATGCAAGCACAGCTCAAACATGCTCATTGCGTCTTCTGAACTGTGATCGATCGGGCTTTGGACGCTTACAGCTACGGGTCCCGTGATAATTTATGCGCATCTACTCATGAATATTCCCGGACGACTTGAGCGAAACGAATGTGTGTTATCAGCGATCACTCTCAGTGCAGCTTGGGGAAATAATCCGTGCGAAGCATTGATTATTGTTGCTTCATTCTTTAATTATGGCGCGAAACTTCTACTTCTTAATTACAATGCTGCCTTATTAGATCAGAACGAAGCAAAGTTCTCGGCTTGCCAGTATCGCTGTAACTTATAATTAGGAAGGAGCACGGATTTATACTCGTGGACAACTTTTTGTGGCTACGAAAGGAAAGCTACGGGGGCAAAGTGCGCAAGTAAGAGCACTTCTGAGTCCACCATTTTCGTCCACGTTAGTTTAGGCTGGAGAAGAGAAAACGTAAACACCTTATTAGCAAAAGATAAATAAAATAGAATACACCACTGAATGTAAAAAGTTACTTATTTTGCGGCTTCTCCCTTCCGCGTCTAGGCAAACGCGAAACCGTCGCACGTGTAGAAGCTGCGCCTATTCAGCGTCTGTTCAGAGCAACCAAAAGCACTCTGAACGCTGGCCGACTACTTGGCGCGCTAACACATGTGGAGAAGCTCCGCCCCCGTAACTTTCCCTTCATAGCCACAAAAAGTTGTGCACGAGTATAGCAGTATATGGACGTCGTTAGACTTTTGCCCAAGTTAGAAAAGTTGCTCTGATTAATACTTCTCAGACATTGTTCAACACGTCGTTTTCTCCCTTTTACCTACACAGGTCAGTACAAGAGCGAGACATTGCAATTGGGGGAGGAGTTTTGACCTGATACCTTATAAAAGAGGCTCAGAAGAATTCAGTAGGCGACAAGAAGAAAGAAAGAAAGAAAGATAGAAAGAGAAAAGAGTACAAGGTTAGCCAGGCTCGCATTCAATTGCCTATTACGTGCATCGACAAGGGGAAGAGTGGAAAAATAAAGGAGGGGGGGGGACGAGGGAGGGGCAAGGTGCGTACTAAACGCCAAACTACACATACGGGTGCCGGTGTGAGAAAGAACGTGCCCACGCACCTTGCGTTTGCCGCGTATCGCGAGAAATAGAGTTTTCAACCTACAAGACGCTCGCTAGCGCACCCACTTGGCTCACTGTCTTTTGCCTTGGTAGGCATCGTTTCGTACTTTGTGCGAGGCAGCCAAAGCACCGATATCAGCCAGGAGAAGATACGAGGTGGACTTACCTGGTAGCGAAGTCTCCGTAGAGGCCTATACGTTCAAAACATGGCTGTTCATCTGTGGTTCATGGGGCTTAGCGCCATCTATGTGATGAGGGAACAAAAAAAACGGAATAAAAAAAAAGTAAGCTGACGCGATGTTTGTGAAAAGGGGAAGTGACGCCATTTTTGTTGTCAAAGGCGCGTAATTTGTTTTGGCGACCCTGTCTATGAGCTGTACTTAAAACAGAAATTACGGAGTTTTACGTGACAAAACCACTCTCTGATTATGAGGCACGCCGTACTGGGGGACTCCAGAAATTTGGACCACTTGGGGTTCATTAACCTGCACCTAAATCTAAGCACACGGGTGTTTTCGCATCTCGTGCCCATCGAAATTCGGCCGCCGTGGCCGGGAGTTGATCCCAACCACTTCGAGCTCAGCAGCCCAACACCATAGCCACTAAACAACCAGTACCTGTATTTTAGAACGCCTCGCAGTTCACGCCGACGGGCGTTTTTAGCGTTTAGCGCGGAAGGCGATGTAGCAAAACATCTGCCGTACGGGTGCCCGTGTTACACCCACGCGCGAACCATCATTTCTTTGCAAGCCAAAAGAAAAAAAAGAAAACTTTGGGTGGCGAGCGTTCTCGCATCGTCAGACGTCAAGTCCGTTATCCAGTGCAGTCGCATGAAAGCCGCTAAAGTAAGTCCTATAATTGCAGGCCAATGAATGACATCAGAGTGGAATGAACCACATTTTATGCACGTCCATTTATACATGCTGGATGCAACCTTATAGGGGCCCTGAACCACTTTTTATCGAAGGGTAGAAAGACAATTGAAGTGCAGATAGGCTATTTCCGAACCACTTTGCCGCAAAAAGTACTTCGGTGCGTTCAGCAGAAGCGCAGTTATCGGCAATCAAAGACGGCATCAGCCATCAGCTGTGCTCCCCGTCCTCCTCCAACGCCTTGCACTGTGAAGGCTACGGCGGAGACGTCAGCGTGGCGCGCAGGTAAAATTTCCGATTTGGTGTCAATGCCGTGCTAAACGTAAGCCAATCGCGGCTGTCCTCAGAGAGCCGCAGTGCGCTTAGCTACTGGACTCGTGGCGGCACCTCAAGGCGGCCGCGGTGTAGCCTAACCCAGAGACCAATAGCAGCCGTGTATTGAAGTGTGATCTATGACCAAATAGAGCACACGGAAAAGCGCGAGGATCATGGGGTTTTTGAAACGAGAGCGTTTGAGAAAAAGACGACTTCGCGTTCCGCTTGCACGGTCCACGGACCGCGTACTTGCATACTTGGCGGAGATGCCTTCGGCTTCCACCAAAACTTCCCCGAAAAGAGGCGAGCATTATGCGTAGGCTGTGGTTGAGCATCGCGTTCACCACTGCCTACGCGTTCTGCCTAACGATCGCCGAAATCGCAGCATAGGACGATTTCGGCGACGGGAAACCCAATTCGGCATATTCTTTGCCACTGCCCGCAGTACAGTGCGCAGAGACAATCAGTTTACCTCGTGCTGGACCAGTGGGAGTATCAGTTTTTGTCGGAAGAATTTTGCTACATCGACGGAACTTAACGTCGCATCAGAAGACCGTGCAAGCGCTACTGCGCTTTTTGAAATCAACCGGTCTGCAGTGTGAGAATGAGTGTGATTGGAACGCCTTTCCTGTTGCCTGTTCCTGTTATTTTTTTCTCTCTCTTTGCCCAATTTGCAACCCATATATCCCCAACCTCACTCTAGGGTAGAAAACCGGAAACTTGCCTCTGGTTAACTTTCTTCCCTTTCTCCCCTGTCTTTCTATGGAAAGAATTATTTGGCGTTCTTAACGCAATAATTTGAAGTGATGACGTCGAAAAGCTATGAAATACACCTCAGAAAACCGCGCCACCAGAGTCCAGACAAACGTTGACAATAAAAAAAAAACGTGTTAGGGGGCGTATAGTAGCAGGTGAAGTTTACGAGTGCGCTTACAAGCTAAAGGAGCTGTATTGTCTTGCAACTGATAGCGGCTTCAACGCCTTCCTTTCTTAGGGGGCGCTGAAAAGAGGCATTTATTGTTAATAATAAAGTAAAAAGAAAGAGTTGGCTCACGTATAAAACAACGATTTAGAATTTCATTTTGCTTGTAAGGAATTAAAAATTTTCAAGTTTTACATTAAAAAAAACTAAATGTTTCTCAATGTTTCTCGTATAGTCGCGCTTCTATCGCTGTTCACATAACCACCCTCGCTGATGTCAGTGACAGTTCGTTCCGGACCACGTTTTGCCGGAAGGTTCTTGAGCCAGTTGGATTGACCTTGGAAGACATCTGGTCTCGCAGCGCGCTTCGACGCGTACGATCTGTCCTGCACCACCCGTACATGCGTCAGGCACGTGGACGCTAGCTTGCGCGTTCTGGCAAGCGTACGTGCAGTTTGGTCATAACATGCTAGCATGTCCGCTGACACGCTCGCATGCGGTTGTTAGTCCAGTTGCCTTTAATAAGCGCAGTAGCGGCTATGAAGGTTCGAGCGTACGCAAGCATGTCACCTGAAAACTTTATATTTTTATGAAGCCACCTAATTCTTTGCTTCAATCGACTAAGTTCATATTCCGTTGGCAAACATATATACTGTTACGCTAATATGCCACCAATTAAACTATATTCTACGCTACAAGACATGCCGAACTCTTCCGTCTTGCATCAACTAGAATATCATGCCGCGCGCGTTGTCTTCGTGATTCATCTTGCTGTCTTACCACCTCTTATTGACTGCATATCTTTTTCTGTTCTATCGCTCCTTTCATAGTCCATTGCTTGTTCTCAAGTTTCATTGTTGACGTATACGCGTGCAAGCATCACGGCATGGTGTTGCCTAATACAAGAGCTGTACGGTATTATTTCTGTAAATATCAGCAAGCTGCCGTTCGATGATTTGATAATGCCTCCAGTCTGCGCTTTAGCCCGTTTGTATGTTGCTTTCTCACGATTCGGTTGACCTCTGAATGCCTAGCCAGTGCGAACAAATTCATTTACTGCTCTTTCTTAGGGGGCTGCCGATGATAACTGCCAAGTTCGTTCTTCAAACGTTCACACGGAATGAAAACAAATCACTGAAAGAACTCCTGAAGAATAACTCATTGGTACACGTGTAAAAAAAAAGCATTTCGTCTCTGTCCGTGCAGGCTCCTTCCTATGGTATCTGAAATGCAATTTGCTTCATTATGCCGGGCAGAATATCCAATCAGATATATGATATAGTCAAAATCTCCTTTGTTTGGCTACAAAAACCGACGAGAGGACATGGCGCAACCTTCAGATAGAAGCGCGGTGAAGCGATAAAGGTCGATAAATGGCGGGTCAGAACAAAGCGCACGTGTGCAGCGAAAAGGGGCGTACTTTAGCTGGTGGCGTTTTGAATCCAGGGCAACATCTTCGCCCGGGAAGGATTAATCCGCTAATTCATCATCATTGCACAGCAATCCGGTGTGGCCATGCTAGAGGGATAGTTGCTTGCGGGAGGCCGACGCTTTTGTGACGTCACCCTTTCCTTCACGTTGTACTACAACATGGATAAATGCCGCTATAGAAAGCGGAAATTACCGATGTAAACCTGTTTGCGATACGCGTAGGCAAATTTTGAAGTATGCCTTCTTGGAACCAATGGTGTTTCGAATGTTCTTTTCTTGATTTCTCTTTTCTTTTCTTTTTTGCGCTTTTTCTACGCAGTGTATATCAAGTGGGCATATCTGTAAGAAAGGATGGTATTTTCGCGTTCTGAGAGATGACGTTATCACAGCCTGCAATGTGTGTAAGGAAATATGTGCTTCAAGATATCTCTAACTGCCGCCACCCATGAAAATAGTCCGTCTTGAACATAACTGTTATTTTGGCACTTGAACCACGAAGAAAATTTGCTCCTCTCCAGTTTTTGTGTACTCGACGCAACTTTAGCTATCTTACCATATTGAGATGATAAAACGACCGAGCAGGACATGAGCAGCACGTTAGTTCATTTTCATAGCTTTATTACTGCCTCGCATACTTGATTTCAATGAGAAACAACGTGGCAGAAATAAAGTACTTCTACGTAAGCAAGCTCATTGCTGTAGACTAATGTGTCGGAGGAAAACGTTTCTGCGTCTTCTGCCAGGTTAGCCAGTGAGAAGACGGCTCATTAAGCGCGGCTGCTTAATAATCCGACGAATTCCCAACGACGTAGCTGCGTTGGATCCATCCATTAATATATGTCGCGCACACACGATGGTAGAAGTTTGGGTGTATATAAAGTGCTCACCGATTTTCTCCAGCGGAGGTCACACATTTTGATAGTAAAGAATCACTAAACACATCGTACACTTAAGACAGTGTCTGTGTGCAATTTGTTTAAGAAACAGAGCATTCGAGTCAAGCGTCTCACGGAAGCATGGATATCTCTTAATGAGTTAAGGGAGAGAGAAATTAGAAGTACGGATGAGCATTTAAGAGAAGAGGCGGCGTTAAGCAACGTCGGCGCTTTCCCGAGTAGTTAGAGTAGTTTGTAACGAACGAAGCCTAGGTGCTACATTAGTAGATGTAGCTGCTCAAGAAAAGAAAAACACACAGAAAAAAAACAGGATATCCTTGTGCGACTTTGCGAAATTACAACGCAACTTTCACTGAATCTGTTTCTTTCTGGGAGATTTGTTAAGGGTTACAATTGTCTCTCATTCAACCACACACATAAATATGGCGCTCACATACATGCTCGTATATGACTCATGACATGTAAATAATTTCTTGTAACTTAAGTTGGGTGTTACATTTCGCGTTCTCATGACATCAGGAAAAGATAAGACACTTGTGTGACGTCGTAAAAAAGCCTACGCGTACGTGTTATACTTTGCCCGTACATCAGAAATACTGTGCCCTCTGCTTCCACCAATTAGGAAGCCGATGCTTCTCCCTCTTTACCAGAGAGAGCAAGCAACCAACCTTTAGAACCTTTAGACGATTCATATAACTCTTGAGAATTGGGAGAAAAGGAGTATTCAGTATTTGGAAAGCTCTTGAGCGGGCCAGAACCCCTAAGCCTTCGCCAAACATCAGCCATAAGAAGCCCTCTTATTCAACTATATGCAAACTCGATGTAAAGTACAGTTCTTCCGGGACAGTTGAAAACACTCTTCCCCGACGCTTCTTTTGTGCACATTTCGTAAATCCCTGCCGGAATTCATCGCTTTACTTTGTTCCCTCGTAAGCGCCTGTCGGCAAAGTGGCCGACAACGCGGGTGTTGTCGAAGCGTCTGGCGTCCAGCATTTCAATATACTCGATAGACAACTGCTAAGAAAGAAAATGCACCGAGCTCACCTTAAGGGTTAGCGAAGAATCGCGTTCACGTTAGCAATATTATTTTTTTATCACCCATCAAGAAAAAGAAAACTATGCGGAAACCAGCGACGTATGCTTGTAATTGTAAGCGAAATGCCACAAACTAGCGAACGAACTAGAAAGAGAGAGAGAGAGCGAACGTTTTCCTTGCCGAGTCCGAGGACCGAAAATAGACCGACCACCGACCAACCACGAAAACGGTTGAAAACACTAAAGAGAGCTATTCGCATTAAAGGACAGTAGCCGCGATGCCTGTCTCCCGACGGTGCCTGCCGAACGTCTTGTCGGGAAGGAGGATTCCTCTGGTGGCCGAGATTCCATATGTACCTCCTGCGCCGCAATCTGCGCCTTGTCGGTCGCTCGCTCGCATTGCCAAAAACAATTACCTTGTTTTCACCTATGCTCCTGAGACTTTCTTCGAAAGTAATTTTGCCCTGAGCTTTTTAGACTTTAAAACAGGCCCAACCCATGTCACTCCGCACTGCTTCATTTGCTGTTTTGCCGTGGGCCCCCAAAAAGCTCCTGGCCTAAGGACATTTTAATAACTTCCACACAAATCAGAAAGCGGCACCGCGCCCTCAAGTGGTACCCAGTGAAAGTGTTACTTCTGCTATAATGCTCGTATACGCAGGAAGAATTAGATTTTCTACCGAGGCTAGTCTTCGGGATGGAGTTCCACCTCAGTTTTATATATCGTGCCCGAATGCGTGGGCACAAGTACTAAAACCCAATAATCTTCTTGGTACCATTACTTAGGCTTACTTATCACGAGTGTGAATTTGCAACTCCTAATATTTCGTTCTGCTCGCGTTGTCGTGGTATTATTTCTGATTTTGTAGATGTGATTGTAATTGCTCACAGAAAATAATGCAATGAACATTCAGTGCTTGTCCATGGATGTTGAAAGGGGCTTTCGATAAGACGCGCACGACCACGCAAAGCTTCATCAAAAAGCAATAACAGAAAAGAGGCTGTCAGTATTCCCAAAATTCAATGTGCCTTACAGATATTGCCAAGCGTCATGTGATGAAAAAGGTTTCATTTTTTCGTCTTAACAATATATCCTAAATAAAAGGTTTCGTTTTGATTTGAATCTGAGATGCGTGCAGTCTGCCATTGACAAAACAGCAGGACAAGTGTCATTTTTTTGGTCTTCCGAATATATCTTGAATAGAAAAGGTTTCGTTTTGATTTAATTCTGAGATGCGCAGAAACTGTCATTGACGAAACGGGAGGACAAATCTGGGAAATATTTCGCAAGCCTTCTCATTCCTACAACATTTCCTCATTGGCTAATTGCTTGCTAAATTCTGTTGGCTAGGCAGATTTGCTGCTGTATTTTCTTTTCTTGAAACATATACCAACAATCAGTATGACGTCTGCTGAGGTCACTCTAGATACTGTGCATTTCATAGCAATGTTTTTCCACGCCTCAGGATACTCGGGCTACCAAACACTGTCCCTCAAATCGCCACCAGGCATGCGGGATTCACGAGGTTAATAAACCTAAATAATGGTCTGTGCTTCCAAGTATGCGATTTTACTAAGAAAGGGCTCGCCAAAATGACCAGGTAGTTGTAGTTGTTTTCTAAGCTGCATGATGTCTTTAGAATAGTGGCTAGCTGGGCTCGTTGATATGAACACATTTTTTCGCAAACAGCCTGTCGGGTGCCTCTTTCTGTGTTCCGTTATTAGCGCTGTTTCCAAAAGAATGACGCCTTTGCTTTATTCATCGCCAAAACTGAGAAATTGCTGCACATAAAGAAAACTGCTGTTATTTTGTTATAATGCCTAGCGTTTGCTTCTCGAAGGTGATATTTATGTGTAGGTATTAGATAAGAATTCCGTAAATAATGATTGTATGACTTTGCATATACAAGCTGCCTTTATAGCGTTGGATGAAAATGAATGGAGGCGTACTTTGTAAAGTACGCTCGGTCTATGTTTGTGCTAGAATGTTTTCTTTTACTCAAACTATATAAGATAATTTTTCTCGAATACTTCCGCAAAATATTTTTGTTGCTTAAACACTTTACACAGAGTGTTGGATGTTGAGAGAAGAGCGATCACATCGACATCGTCATTTTTCTTCCAGTTCCTTTATGCCGCTGACAAAAGCGAGAATGCTTTTGTCTTCAATCCAAAAATACGAAGCAATAATTCCATAAATTTATGTAAATGAAGAACAGTTTAAGTACTTCATGAACGGCTTCATAAACAGAAATTTTTATGCATAACTTTATTACAAATTGAAAAGTGGCAGGGGAAGAAAAAAGAACTAACAGGAAGTAAATAGTATATTCTTATGCCAGACAAGAGGAGCTGCGCTTTTTTAAAGCAAACCATCGTACCATTTGAAATAATAAAACAACCTTCCTGTGGGCTTAATAGATTAATCACCTTGTGAGCACGTAGGGAGGTGTATGTGTGTGTGCGTGTATGTGCGTGAGAGAGAGAGAGACATTCCTAACTGCGCCATGCGATGCTTCAAAAGAACGCGAACACTTACAGTACTTGCTCTCTGGTTCTGCTTCAACTTTATTTTTATCTTTCGCTTCCGGCATTCGCATTGTGCATCGTTACTGACGAGATCGCTAAAATTCCATCTCCAGTTTTGACAGAAATGGGAGGCATACGAGAATAATGTAATGGCCGTGTGCGATAGACATGCCAAAAAAAGAATCCCTGAACAAGGACTGCAGACGGACAAAATATAGAGGAGTCTCGCATAAGCCCTCCAGTGTCTTTTTTGAATAACATTGCAATAAATATTCAAAAATACTTTTTTATCAATAAATAAATAAGCAAAATGCAACTTTTAAATGTTACCTTCAATCAAACACTTCTTTCATTTTATGAAACACAACTATTCCTGCAATTTCCAAAGCAGTTCGTGTTAAACCAGCAAACTAGCAATATTCAGTGTTGCAGCGACTAGCACCCCCTTATAGTTTTCATCTAAGGCTGCCTTTCCCGTTGTTATTTGTCCTTTTCTAGCAGGCCCCTAACGTGGCTCTAATTTCCTACTAGCCGATATTAACGGCCAATTTGCGAAATACAGTTCTCTCAACTTCACTAGAGCTGGGTTTTCTATCTTTGTTCTCGCGAAAAATAGAACAGGCGATGTCACCCATTCGTTTTCAGTGATTTCTATTGTCTTTTGCTCGGGCTTATGTGCTATGCTGAAAATCAATTCACCTGACAAACCTTGTTTTATAAAAACCAAAGCACAACAGCACGAAAAGAAAAACAAACACAGCAACATCATTCTGATCTTCTCGGGCTAAAAGTTATTTATACTCGTATAGTGGAGAACCTCTGGAACGAAAAAAAGGTAATATTATTGTATAAAGTAAAAAGTTGTGAAGGGGCTGCTGCGTTTTCTAAGAGGGTTCATTATTTGACGAAGCGTTTTAGTCATACAGAAAAAAACATAAGGTTAATTTTTGTGATAGTGATTACAGCAAAAGAAAAGATATTATCTCGCATATTAGAAAATAGAGGCGATATAAGCATGTTTTCACATCAATTTAGGCTTTGATGTCATCGTATTTTTATCGTGCTCATCTATGTTCCCACCTACCCCAAAAATGGGAAAAGAAGACGACGTCATATTCTGGCACTATATTCAAGACAATAAAAAGATGAGTTTACGTTTAGACGTCATACCTTTCTGTTTCTGTGAGGAGGTAATGGTATTACTACAAAAAGACTTAAACTACGCTGGTTATATTGAAGAAATAGCGTGCTGTGATGGTGATGTTATCGGAGGGGGAGGTCGAATCGGAGAGAGAAATTTAATGATTTTTCACCGCACACAACAATATATACTAAGATTACACAAGAACTCGCGCCTACGTTTTACCGAATGTAGGTCAATGCCAGTAGACCTAGTAAAGAAGCCTTCGAGGATTTGAATATGCTAAGTACAAACAGTAACATATTTTAGTTCTCATATTAACGCTACTTAACGTTGTGGTGTCATCATCCTTGTTTCTTGACATTAGTTTGTAAGAATCTGTGCGTGTTGCCGGGGAAGGAGGGATTAAAAACTAAATTTGTTTCGCTGATCGTTTGCGCTAATTCTTATAAATTGAATATATGTATACTTCGAAGTGCTGTTACTTATGTCCACTCGCCATTAGCTCTTCTTTTAACCACTCCCTTACGTTTCTTGATTCGTAGTTGACTGCAAGGAGTTCAGTTTTATTTTTTATTCAGGAACATTATACAAGTAATCTTTCAAGGAAGCAAAGCAGAAATAACGAGAATTTCCCACTACTCTCCTCGTCGCAGCTTCTGTAGCATGCATGCTCAGACAGGTCGAGGTTCGTGTGTTCGAGTGAGAAGATGTACTATACTCAGTGAATGAAACGGTAAAGGAACGTGTAGAGTAGAACACGCGATAAAAGCGTTTATTCCAGAGTGCCGAGTGAAGTCGTGACGAGTCTCGATCCTCACTAAAGGCGATGCGGCCTCTGCTCTAAGCGGGCGAGCAAAAATGACGCCGATGTCATGAGCTCGAGGTGGTGAAAGTATTAGTATGCGTATAACTTAGTCCTAACTTCACGCGTTTCCTTGTGTCAGCATAGCAGGTGCCTTTTTTTTCTTTGAATCTGGTAGCACCTGGTAAGGCTCCTTGTACACAGCGTCCAACTCTTCAAAAAAGAAAGGAGACAGGAGTAAAATTCAAACGGGCATTCTGCTGGTAAAAGTCAAAAGAAAATGCACTGCTATTAAGTACAAAGGATGTCACGCGTCGTCCTCTAGCCGCCCGCTGTTAAAAACATTTCTCTTACGAATTACGCGCTTCAAAACGTCCAATTTGCAGTGGACACTCAGTCAGGGGAGGACAATAGAAGGAGGCTTAAATTTGTTAAGAAAAGCACGAAGCTAATTCAGGGAGAACAATGGAGCTAGATAGTGACTGGAGAGACAACACGTGACTTCGTAGGGGCATTTCGCGCAGTCGACAGGCTCTTTTCTTGCGCCCCGACAGCAAAGCTTGTCCTTTTCACGTAAACAACGACTCTGTCGTTCAAATGAAGTTCGAACACTTGTTCTTGTCATGCTGTCACCCAAAGCCGAAGCAAGCGGCATATCAGGCCCCGCTGAGGATGGTTGGAAATCCTCGTCTGGCTCTATTGTTTCGTGAAATTAGGAGCATAGAGAGAAACAGAGAAGACAAGAATATTGACCAGGAAACGTTTGGTTTGTTGTACTGCGGACAGTTTCATAGCACCTCTCACGCTCATAGTGACGGCTAAATCGATTGTACCGTTGGCTCCATGATCGTAGCGACACATCGTTTCAGTCCCCCACCCCAAGATCAAAAAGAAAACAAACAAACAAGAATGTGGTGATAAGCTCGCACCACGAGGAGGGCCATAACGGGCATAAAAGCCAATCATAACACAAATAAAAGGAATAGTCTTCACCGACAACCGAAGAGAAATTTAGTGAAACAAACCAATTGACGTAAAAAAAAAACAGATTCGGAGCCTAAGCCCATGAAGGAAGGCAAAGTGGTTAATGAAGTTAAGAAAGGCCAGGTTAGAAATCGTACAGAAATACCAAATACCGGGCTCCAACTTCTTGTTATAGATAAATTTAAACTGGCAGTGACCCCAATCATCGATGCTGCACGTTTATTGCAAATGATTGATGCAAACTGATTTCACTGGAGGACCAGTGAAATCGATGAGAAAAGGCTGGGTATAGTGCACTCTCTTGGCCCTCCACAAGACAGCATCGTCGGCTGAAATGCCAGGACACAGGAAGCGCAGGTGCACCGCTACGATCTTGGAGGCCACTATAGTACATGGACACAAATACCAAAAATTTGGACTGGTGGACGGCCACCGCCCAAACATTTTGTCTTTTCCAACCCTCGAGGAGCTTAATTTCGGTCGTGAAGAAAGTCAGCTTCAGATATGACTCTGCAGCCTCTGTCTATAGATCGATGTGGTACGAAAATAATAAGGCTGTCTCCGAATTCCACAAGGCTAGTCAGCTTTTGGTGATGTTGTTTTTAAAGATACTCGAGCAGGAGGGGAGGGGGGGGGGGTTCCACGAGTCATTTTTCTCAACAAGCTGGCTTCTCAGTTTTCCCGTTGTGTATTACTTGAAATCAGGGGAAATTGTCGTTTGGTCGAGCGAAAAAAGTCATCTTTCCATACCTTCTTGAGCTACGGACGATCACGAAGTGGAGGAAAGGATTGGGGTTTCCATACTCAAATATTTTGTAGTGGTAGCAATCGCAGCCAAACACCACAGAGTCCGACTACCAAACAGTGGACGCTGAAGGACTTTGCATGTAAGAATGCATAATCCAGCCGTCCATTGCTCCTGTAAGCAAATGTAGTTCATCCAAGAGTAGGTACACTACACGAGGTTATTAGTCAGGCCAAAGCGCCTAAGCAAATAAAGAAGGAAGAAAAGTCAAGACAGAAGAGAAAAGACACAGATAGGAAAGGAAAATATGAGAAAGGGCAATAAGAAAAGGCGACCGACTGAACCCCCCCCCCCCCCGCCCTTTGAAGATGGCTCAACAGTGCTCATGTTGCAGTATGGCCATGGTTTAGCTTGTCGTTTACTCTCCGCTATGCTCATACCACTGCTGTCATCCCTGTATACATATGATATACACGCAGCTCTTCATCAGGCATGCCAATCTTTTTGTGCCCAACGCTCAAGCCAGCACCGAGCGCCAGAACGCTGACGGGGTTCCGGCAGAGCAGACTGAGCGGACTGTGATTGTGGGTCCACTTGGTATCTTGGCTTTTTAGCAAAACGCCCTGCCCGTCCCCAGGGACCTAACTTCCCACGCGCGGGCTGCGTATGAGCCGTTGATACCAAGACAACAGGAACACGGCTGCGGCGCCGATGGTCCGAAGGTGCCTCGGGTTTCCGCCTAATTGCTTTCGCAATAAAATTGAGACCAATTATGCGTGAAGTAATCTTTGCGAAGCTCTCACGGTTTTTATTCATTAACGCATTTCCTTCGATAACCGTAAACACGAGTACTTCTATGGATTATATATTGGTTGTATGCATAATATCAATAAAATTGCCCATATAATGACGTTGTTGAAAATGCACAGTTGTTGACACAAGTCCTAGAAGTGACGAAAGCGACGACAATGACCATTTCTTTGTATTGTAGGTTTACCAGGAACACTCATCGGCAGTTAAGGTATGTATTTTCGTTCCATATTGCTCAATAACTTTGTTGAGCTCTACGCGAACTAGGTTTTCTGGAAACTATTTGAAAATTAGTGCATCTCGCAATGCGTTTAAGAACTGATACTATATCAAAATTGCAGCTACTTACAATATTGCTACCGTTGACCTTGCCATTGCTCATCGTCCATCTTACAACTGCAACATATAAGTTGAAGACATCATTCTTAAATAACTAATCATAAAAATCAAGCAATAAGTCGGCGTCTTCTCGACACCACCTGAAGTGGCCAATCGGCGCTATCTGCCACACGAAATTATGGGTTTTGTTTTTATTTATTACATATTCCTGACTCAAGATTCTTAAGGGAGGGGCGATACAAAGGAAAATATAACAGCAATAAAAAAGAAAATGAACAGCCATGAAGTGGGTGCACCGATATCAACTCGAATTATGATCATCGGTTTGAGTGAGATAGTTTCATTCATGTATGCTTTTTGGAAGAAAAAAGAAAACTTAAATAAAGCAGTACGTGCAAAATATGCCATTAGTGCATTTCGTTGGTCATCTCGGGTGGGCCTGATAACTAAAGTGCTAAGCACGGTAGTGGATTTTGAGCTAGTTTGTTATTGTAAAGTTGGAAGAGAAATTCAAACCTAAATATTTTTCTTCGTACTTGTAATAGTTACATGTCGTTAGCTTCTAGTATTTAGAGGGTGCGTATAACGTTGTAAAATTTAATGCATTTAATTTTTATAGGATTCCCTTGAATATATTCAAAACTACACCACATTAGATTTAGTATAGGGGTCCCAAACAACTCATGCATATTCTAGTTTTGACCTAACAAGAGAAGTGTAGGAGAAAAGTTTACGGCTAGTGGGAAAGAAATTAAGTTTGTTTTTCAGGACAGAGAGGCTGCGGAAGGCAGATCAGCAAATGTTACCAATAGGAAGATTGCAAGGTAGGTTAGAAGTCAGTGTCACACAGATATGTCTGTATTACTTACTTGTCGTCATGGTGAGGACTCTACCTGGTAAGTAGATGAAAGATAATTTTTTTTTTCTGATAACTAGAAGGGCAGACACATTTGATCGTATGTAGTACCATTTCCCATTGTGTACATCTTTGGTGCCTGTTATTCAAAGTAGTGTTTAGGTCATTTTATACGTCCTTTAAACAAAGTATAATCCTCAGCTAATATTATAATCTCTACACCAGGGTTAACAATATAAAAATATCAGTAATATGCATAAAAAACTGCAAGGGGCCTAGAACACTGCCCAAGGCAGACCAAAAGTATCTCAAAGGCGGTCTAAGTCTCGACCGCCCACATCTACGGCTTTTCTTTGCATAAGTAGGTTTAACTCCAGCAAAGAAAACTTTCTGCAATATCTATGATTCTAAGTTTTAAAATTACTTTATCGTGAGGAACTTTGTCTGAAACGTTACAAAAATCTAACAAAAATAAAACGAACTGACGACGTCTATTGATGAATAATGCAAGGTAAAGAAACAATGTGAGATGTGGCATTACCGTTTAATATCCTTTCCGAAATCCTTGTTGAAACTTAGTTTGTATAGAGTATTATTCCAGGAACTTTCTTATTCTAGTAGTTATATGTTCAGCAAATTTACAGTATGATATAGGCAATAAACTGGCATTAAATTTCTAGTTTTGTTCTGCCGCTCTTTTTGAAGATGGCACAATGCTGGCAGTCTTCCCATCACTGGGAAACTGGGAAGTCAACAAAGTGCGAAAAATGTTAACCAAATGTTTAACGACGCACGGAGCACACCGCCGTAGAAACGCGTTTGGGATACCGTCTGTACCACACGATGCTTTAGTTTTCAAGTTCAGTAACTTACGTACCACTACAGGGCAAGAAATGTGAGATTACTCAGGATTTGGAAAGATTGTCAGGTAACATGCGCAGCTTGAAACAGCACAGGTATACACGCTTTGAAAATATTAAAATGCCGGCAAACGTCCCCCTCATTTGTCCCGTTGGTTCCGTCGACCAACATTTGTACCATGCTTTTTTTTTCGTTGGCATAATTCCATAATTTACTGAGGTAGCATGAATTAAAGTTAGGCAAAGAGGTGTTAGAGTAATGCTGTTTTGAGGAACATACAGCTTGCGCGAGGCTATTCTAGGCTTAAGAAACATGTCCAAAATATAGAGAGATAAACAAAGCCGTATGTGTATATAACATGTGAATGATGTAAACGTTTCCGCTAGTAACTTCACAGCATGAGACCGATCTTTCTGCGATCACATCACAATTTTTTTTTTAGTTTCAGCATTAACCAGCATTACCAGCATTAACCTAAAAGAAAAAACCCGTAGAACCCCACAACCAAAGTCAAGCTCACTGAGTTCAGCTTAACTGTTCATGTGAAGAACTACTAACTTATGCTGTTGAACAGGAAATTTCACAGCACTTGTCGTCTCTAAAATAAACTAGCATAGCTGATGAGCATATCTCATAACGTTCAATGGCACAACGTTGGTCAGGGGCAGACCCGGTCTTTCTTCCGTCTCACCTGTGCTCAGAAGTCAACGAGGCCATCTCTTTTTATGGTACTTTGCGGCTCTCGCTGAGATTCGGCACCTGCTTCCTTTACCTTCTATGTCGTAATTCGTCCGCAGGCAGAGTAATGCGGCAATGGCCAATAAATTCAGAGACAGTCGGCACATGTTGTGCCGCACATGTTAAGCCCTTTTGCACCTCGAGGGAAATTTCGCGCGCCGCAACACACGCGTGTCTTATTTCGTATTTCTTTACTTTGACTGATTTATCTAATGTTATTTTAGTTAATATTTCCGGTGACTTTCCGTCATCCTGAGCAATTTTCTTTAGTTTTACTTCTTCGTCCAGTCGTTTGTTTCTTTCTCAGCGGCAGTCTTGTTCTTGTGCCCTCTCTGGTCATTAGTGAACACAACCATGCTGTTTAATTCGGGATGAAAGGAAAGAAAGCGGTGCTGCCCCCAAAGATGGCAATGCCTTCTCGTTAAGGCGAAGAAAGCGATAGGCAGAGGCGCAACCAAATGCATTAAGCCCGGCGCAGGGTGACAGTACCAAGTGATTGATCACCACTGCTCGCCTTTTGGGTGTCGGACTGTGACAGCCCGGGTGGGGTCGAGTGGTACTTGGTTGTAGGTTTCTGAACCCTTCCTGCTTCATTTGCGCGTCGCATCGCTCTTTCCGACTCTTCAAGTCGTTCCAAATCAGACTGAAGGTTTGTTTTTATGTGTGCTTTCTTGATTGCACGTCGGAAACATATGTTTCAGACTGTAAGACTGCTGGTATGAACAATTCAGGTGGCTAAACGTGCGTAGGATTTACTGCCCAAATTGAAGGGATTAAAAACAAAGTTTAGCGTTTTCCTTTTAATATTGGCGTCAACACTGTCACGCTGATAGTTCAAATAACTACGTTCAACGTTGGGAAACGCACTTTGCAAAACAAACCAAAACACGTCAAATGTAAATCTTCGGGTACCAGGTCTATCTTCCTGTACTAAAACACAAGCAACAACGGCAACAGCTCGGTGTGTTCTAGTCAGCACAATTAGATCATAGGCTCGTTTCAAGACTTTGCTGAAGTGTGTTTTGTGATTCGTCGAAAACATACTCAGAGGCCAATTAACATGCTGTAATACTAAGTCCTGGAGTGAACGTGGACCTCTAATAATATCGTCACCACTATTTTACAGCTATTACTGATGGGGACAGGCTCAAACCTACGCCTAAAATGTCTGACTCAATTTTATTGGCAATAGTGTTTGTTTTATGAATTGTAGTAAAAAAAATTTGAGGTTCTGTGTCTTCTGTGACAGGTATGTTACAACACAGGGCGTTGGTGTTCACGTATCTTACCTGAACTGTTGGTATGACATTTTATCTTTTGGGGATCTCAGAAAAGCGTCACAGTTTCACACGAAAGGCGGTGCATTGGTAGCGAGATAAAACAACCACATTGGGCAGCAGTGGCGGCAACTTCTTCGTTGGCCCCGTTCTCATCACTTGTAATACGCATGATCATCGAAATTCTGGGCATCAGCGGTGCAAGCCTCCACCATCAAGCTATCAGCTGTATTGTCGCCTTCTGCAACACGTGTGTCCAAATCCCCGGAACCGCCCCTTCAATTCGCCTTTAAAAGCGAACACCGTGCTGGCCAGCATCAAACATTGGGCAGCAGTGGCGGTAACTTGTTCGTCGGCCCCTTTCTCATCACTTGTCATACGCAGGTCGGTTATGATTTGAATCTAACCTCTATTCTTGCCATTTCTGTTGCTGCCCTTATTGCTGCCCGTATTGCTTTGAATGCTATCATGCAACCTACACTTGTCTTTCCTGTTGTGAAGAACTTTCAAAAGATTAGGAATGTGTGAAATGTATTGAATGTTGTCAATACTACCACCTAGGCAAATGCTCTGGCATAAGTTAACGCGCGTTCAAGACAAAAAATGAAGAAGCAAAGAACACGTTTCAGTGTCCCATATGTCGCATGCCCATATCGCGCAAAGTGCAACGTAGCAACGACCTACCTGCAACTGTCATTAAACAACTTTCTTCGATTAGTGGCAGTGTTGTAACTCAAACTGCCAAAGTGGAAGACTTGTCGAACTAAAAGGAAACTGTCGGTAACATTGAAAAGTTTGTTCAACATGTGTCAGACCAGTATGATACTCTCATACAAACTTCTGACACCCATGAGGAGCAGATCGATAACCTTAGCAAGAGAGTTGAAGTCTTAGAGACGCACCATGACAAAATGAAGTTGGAAGGCAAACTAAAGAACTAAACGAATTGCAGCAATACAGTAGGCGTACGTCACAACATAAAAATTCACGGTATACCTTTCACCGAAAAAAGAAAACCTTCTCGGAAAAATGAATAACCTTCCTCAAAAGCTCGAACCGCCCCTGCTGAATGAGCTTCATGTGGGCGGTTTGCATCGCCTGCCAGCACCTTTGAACAAAGTGCCGATCATTCTGATAAGATTTTCCCGCCAATTTATGAAAGCAAATTGTCTTACAAAGCGTGAAATTGTGAAGAAATATGATAAAGGCATTTTCTTTTTCGATAATCTGACGGCACTGAACAGAAAGCTTTTCATCATCATCATCATCATCATCATCATCATCATCGTCGTCGTCGTCGTCGTCGTCGTCGTCGTCGTCGTCATCATCATCATCAGCAGCAGCAGCAGCAGCCTGGTAACGCCCACTGCAGGGCAAAGACCTCTCCCATACTTCTCCAACTACTCCGGTCATGTACTAATTGTGGCCATGTTGTCCCTGCAAACTTCTTAATTTCGTCCGCCCATCTAACTTTCTGCCGCCCTCGGCTACGCTTCCCTTCCCTTGGAATCCATTCCGTAACCCTTAATGACCATCGGTTATCTTCCCTCCTCATTACGTGTCCTGCCCATGCCCATTTCTTTTTCGTGATTTCGTGATATCATTAACTCGCGTTTGTCCCCTCACCCAATCAGCTCTTTTATTATCCCTTAACGTTACACCTGTCATTCTTCTTTCCATAGCTCGTCGCGTCGTCCTCAATTTAAGTAGAACCCTTTTCGTAAGCCTCCAGGTTTCTGCCCCGTACGTGAGTACTGGTAAGACACAGCTGTTATAAACTTTTTCTCTTAAGGGATAATAGCAACCTGCTGTTCATGATCTGAGAATGCCTGCCAAACGCGCCCCAGCCCATTCTAATTCTTCTGATTATTTCAGTCTCATGATCCGGATCCGCAGTCACTGCCTGTCCTAAGTAGATGTATTCCCTTACCACTTCTAGTGCCTCACTACCTATCGTAAGCTGCTGTTCTCTTCCGAGGCTGTTAAACATTGCTTTAGCTTTCTGCAAATTAATTTTTAGACCCACCCTTCGGCTTTGCCTCTCCAGGTCAGTGAGCATGCATTGCAGCTGGTCCCTTGAGTTACTAAGCAAGGCAATATCATCAGTGAATCGCAAGTTACTAGGCTATTCTCCATTAACTCTTATCCCCAATTCTTCCCAATCCAGGTCTCTGAATACCTCCTGTAAACACGCTGTGAATAGCATTGGAGAGATCGTATCTCACTGCCTGACGCCTTTCTTTATTGGAATTTTGTTGCTTTCCTTAAAGAGGAATTAGGTGGCTGTGGAGCCACTATAGATATCTTTCAGTATTTTTACATATGGCTCGTCTACACCCTGATTCCGCAATGCCTCCATGACTGCTGAGGTTTCGACTGAATCAAACGCTTTCTCGTAATCAATGAAAGCTATATATAAAGCTTGGTTTTATTCCGCACATTTTTCTATCACCTGATTGATAGTGTGAATATGGTCTATTGTTGAGTAGCCTTTACAGCAGGATTGCGTAAAGAATGCTTTTATGGCTTGCCAGATCAACAGCCCGTGAAGAAGCCTACCAATTTTCGCGGTGTTCGGATGGAGAGGTCTTTGTAAGGAAATGACCTGGTGCAAGGACAATAAGAATTCCCTCGTAACAAGGCCTTGAGCTAATTGCTTTAGTTAGTTTTTTTTTATGCTTGCTGTTTTTAACCTTCACGATCGATTACACTAGCCACTCCCTTAAAACGTTCATAAATTATTATAGCTATGGTAAATCTTCTTCCTGATATCATTTAAATGCAGAAAGCCTCAAAAATAAGATTGATGAAGTTGAGGCTGATCTCGAGCTCATAAAATGTCACTTTGACATCAATGTATTTACAGAAACATGGTATACATTGAATAGCGATGTTACACAGTTAAGAGGTTCTGACAACGTCTCTGTATTAAGAAAAGAAAAATGTGGTGGCGGCGTATCTTTGCATATAAAACAAGACATTGACTGTGGGGTTCTCCCGGAATTCACCGTAGCTTGTGATGATTTTGAAACAATTGGTGTGACGAATCATAATACGATTATACTTCTCGCGTACCAACCCCGTCCCGGATTAGTTAGCACCTTTCTTACTTACGTCGAGTCCTTCCTTGAATATGCTACCTTCACTAAACGGCATGTTATTCTATTCGGTGACATGAATATTGATTTATTAAGAAACAATGCTGGTCAGTGCACCTGCTCGAGTTGATGCTATCATATGTATATGAAAATATTGTTGATAAGCCAACACGAATCAGTAAACACTCCGAAACTCTCACAGACTTGTGCTTTACTAATTTACCTTCAAATAGAATAACCTCCGGTGTTATTTTGGTTAGCTTAAGTGATTCCGTTCCTTTTTTTGCCTGATTTTCCTTAGTGAAAAAAATGGATAGAACTAAATTCCTTCGACGAATGATCAATGAAAATAACATTGCGCAGCTCCATTCACTGATGGCTGACGAGGTCTGGGATGATATATATAGGGAAAGCAACCCGTGTAAGGCATATGACATTTTTTTAGAGAAAGTGCTTCACCACTATAACGGTGCTTTTCCACTCGTGCCTATAAAAACAGCACAGGAGGATAAAAAAAAGAGTGGATTACTTCGGTATTATAAAGACGTAAACAGGAAAGGCTGGCTGTTTGCTCGTTTCATAAAAATGAAAAATTCGGTTCATTTCACGGAGTTTTAAATATTCCGTAACGACTTAAGATCTTAAGAAAGCAAAGTCAGCTTACTATGACAACAAATTTGCCACAGTCATGAACAGTCCTAAATTATTGTGGCAAACAGCTAACAACATCATAAAAGGTGGCAAAGCACGCATTGCGCCGAATTTTTGCATCGACGGTAAGAGATTTTCAGGTGTGCCACTTGCAAACAAGGTTAACGAACATTTTCTTATTGCAGGCTCCCCAAATTACTCACGAATGACCCAAGCGTTAACGCCTATCGATGCATATCTTCCTTCCACTAAAAGTAATTCACCGTTTTTAATGCCTACATCAGAGGAAGAAGTTGTAGGTGTTGTAAAGACAATGAAGGATGGGTGCTGGCCAGGAAATGGCGATGTTAGTGCGCGCCCATTTCTTGTGAGGCCTCTAGTATATATTTGTAATCTCATACTAGAAACCGGCATATTCCCTGATAAAACGAAAGTTGCATGCGTAACCTTAATATTCAAAGGAGGAGGGAAAAATAATCTCAATAATTACAGACCTATTCCTGTTTTGCCGTTGTTTTCTAATATCCCCGAACGCATAATATACACGAGGAACCCGCCGTGGTTGCTCCGTGGCTATGGTGTTTGGTTGCTGAGCACGAGGTCGCGGGATCGAATCCCGGCCACGGCGGCTGCATTTCGATGGGGGCGAAATGCGAAAACAGCCGTGTACTTAGATTCAGGTGCAAGTTAAAGAACCCCAGGTGGTCGAAATTTCCGGAGTCCTCCACTACGGCGTGCCTCATAATCAGAAAGTGGTTTTGGCCCGTAAAACCCCAGAATTAATTATTACACGAGGTCAAACAAATTTTTAAATGCTGGAAATATAATATGCAAACCACAATATGGATTTAAGGCTGCAAAGTCAACGGAGACAACACTGCTATTCATAAAGGACCATATTGTGGAAAACTTTGAACAGGAACTGTACACACTGGGCATTTTTCTTGACTTTAGAAAAGCCTATGATTCTATTAAACAGGAAATTCTGATGGAAAAACTAGGAAAGTATGGCATCAGATGAATAGCACATAAGCTGGTAGACAGTTATCTGACAGAAAGAAAACAATACACCTAGTATGTACCAATTTCTCTCTGAAATAGGGATAATTAGGTATGGTGTGCCACAAGGATCTATTCTTGGGCCTTTGGTATTTATTTTATACATCAATGATCTCGTTAAAATGCCCCGGACACCTGATATTATCCTTTACGCAGATGACACTAATGTCTTCTCTTCTGGTCGAAATCTAGCCTCACTTGAACAACATGCAAATCAGTGGCTCAGTCAGCTACAGATCTAGTTAAATAGCAACGAACTTGACTTAAAGATAAAGAAAACACAATATAGTATTTTCCGCCCCAAAGACAAGCCCTTTAATCATCATGTCGAACTACAGATCTATAATACCAATCTATTGCCAACGAATTTTTGCCGCTTCCTGGGCGTCTGTTTCAAATATGACTTAACATGGACGAATCATGTGGATCAGGTTCGTCTGAAAACATCCACGTCTATTGGTTTGTTGCAACAAGTAAAATATCTTCTACTTCTGCGTGTCAGAAAACAGATTTATTTTTCCGTAGTTCCCTCCTATCTTATGTACTGTCAGCTAGTTTGGGGCACATGTCACAAATCAGATTCAGACCGCCTTTTCTCGCTTCAGTTCAGGTCGTTGAAAGCGGTATTCCGTTCCGCACCTATCACCAGAGAAGCCCTCTACGATGTAGTTAAAGTACTGCCGTACTATCAGGTTTACAGTTTCTCCATGACTGTACTGGTTTTTCATAACATTAAGCATGCTTTTACATCCTTCTCCACTAAGTACCTAAACAGGAACATTACCCATAATTGGCGCACTGTATCTATGGTTTGGATGAAATCACGCACAAATTATGGTACACAGATCATAGACAACCGAATAGTTACACTCGGTAACACACATCCTTTAATGATCAACTACATAAAGTATTGCAAAACCTTTTCTCAATTTAACAAAATAATGAAACTTCTCCTACCTCTTTTGCTTAGAATTGTACCTTTCTTTTGTCTTGTGCCAGTGCAGTTTGAATGATTTTCTACATCATTGTTTCCGTGAGTTACAATGATGTAATCAATGTATAATGTCAAATCATAGGATAGTTGAACATATGTAAAACAGCATGTATTGTTGAATTTTATTGATTGCTTTGGTCTCTCAACGTAGCGCAGTATTTTGTCATGCCGACCTGCTGTGATGATGTGTGATCCCGAGGTGAAGGTCCTGTCAGGAGGCATTGTTGCCTCGATTTGCCGCGCCTCATGGACATCCTGTACGATCGATAGATGGTGCAGGATGTCCACGAAGCCCTGTCAGGACGCATTGTTGCCGCGTTTTGCTGCGCCTCGTGGACATCCTGTACCATCTATCTATGTCCAAATAAATGAGTTCCTGGTCGAGGCGCGTTCGAAAACAGCGTGCCTCGACCACCTTCCTTCACGGCTCACCATCGCAGGCTTTTCCTTGCCCAACAGCAGGCGACGCGCGTGGGGCGCGACCTTGTAGCACTTGTACTTTGTGCGGAACACGACGTTGACAGTGACGGTGACAATTTCCCTGTAGTGCCCATATTGTTGCTGCTGCAGTAAGCGCTAAACATGTGCGGAGCCATGGCAAGCACCCTAATATGCTGATTTCAAGCATTTATTATATATACGAGCATAATGTTGTAAGGTTTTGCCAGTTACGAGAAGGGACTGCTAATGAATTCCACATTTTTTTTCCAGATTCCATGGCCGATAAACTTTTCAAGCCGGCTGTACATTTTCTTACTTTGTTTATAACATGCAAAAAGATGGAAAAGCAGAAATCGATCCCGAACTATAGAATACACTTTAAGCAGCAATAGCAGAAATCTTCATGTACTTATCTTACTAAACGAGTTTCTTCGTTTTCCATCTCACAATGTTTGTCCGAGTCGTTTTAATTACGTATAAAATACGTTTCATGCACGCTATATATACAAGAGGAGGCCCCAATAGCCAAAGACTGAAGCGGGTGCCTCCTATAACACCTACTTCAATCATTTATTCAATGTAGCGTCTGTGATCAAATAACAAACAAAAAAACAATGTCTGGAACTAGTATGTAAATACCGAAATATACAAGGTAAAAAAAGAAGCGCGGAGGTTCTGCTTAAACATGGTGATATCACAAGGTTCGCTAAGGTTGTGTGGTAATGAAATAAAAAAAAGTAAGGGGCGAAATACTTAGCTGAAAAGTTCTCAATCTTAGTCTTGGGTACATGAACCAAATGGCCATAATTAGTAAAGTAGGAAGAAAACAAATCGTTTGGACCTGAATGGGGAAGCTGCTTGTGTTTTTTTTTATTGAAATATTTAATAGGAGAGGTTGACGCCTTTATGGTGGCACCGGCTACTGTTTGTCACTTAGCAAAGAAAACAAATATGTGCAATATGAATGAATGCAGTCACATATATGGCACTAAGCTGAACACCAGATGTATAAAAACAATACAGTCCAACAGTACATGGATTGCAAAGTTATGTGCATGAATCAGTACACATGCGCATACATAAAGTCAAATAGTTTTAATTTCTAAAACACAGAACACAAACAAATACACATAGCGTGAAAAACACCATCACAACATAAATCAGCTTTCATATATCACTCATTTAGTTTATTAGGATAAACTGAAGTTTTATGTTTCCCCAATACGTCTGTGTACTTGAAAAACTTTTTCAAAGCAAGAAGCTGTCTGGAATGGTCGCTGGGATGACTGGCATGGTTGGTGCGAATGCTTAGGTTGTTGCTTCGATGTGAAATTAGGTTGCTGTTTCAGTGGCAGAGGCCGTCGCTCAGAAGGTCGGCGATTTTTATGCGATGTCTGGGGAAGATGAGCAGCATTCTTTGAATATGGATTGCGTCGCTCGCTGTCTGAACATTGTGGACGTGATTGCTTGAGAGCTCAGTTCAGATTGTCTCCTTGGTTCCTGTTCCTGTTCCTCTCTCCTGTTCTTTGTCGGGAGTTGGAGGCGCATATCCTACAGTGTCAGGGCGCATTATGAGGAGGCAGCCTTCCGTATATCAATTCGTGTCTGTGTAGCTTTGAGGCAGCTCTGGTTTGAGGGCTCCTGGAGTAGGACGTTGTGTGGTTTCCGCCAAAGTTGACACACTTTTGGCTGAAACAGAGACTTGCACTCTGAGTGGCTGTGATCTTCTGAACGTATCTTGCGGCGACGTTGATGACGGAACTTCAACGCTAAATGTGCAACTCTCTGGAAGTTGTAGCATCTCAATGTAGGTAACGTTCTACAGGATGACTCGTAAACCCAAGTGCACTCCTTGCGGCATTAGTTTTTCATCTCTGAAGCAGAGAATAACGGTTTTCGGAGGTTGTGATTCTATCGCTCCCTTTCCTTGGTGATTGAAGCCGGTTGTTCTCAATACCTTTAAGATCAAGTTTTCAACCGCTGAATTTGCGCGCTGGAATACTTAAGGAGTTTTTGCGGATATTTGGCACAAATAATATCTGTGGATATGTAGAGGCGAAAATAACGTTAGTCGTGGGACTGCTGAATGTTACAATGCGTAGTGATTGGTTTTAGATTTGTTGTAATGAGCGTAAATGTGATGCGTAAGCATTACCAAAAAAAAAGGAAATTCAATATTTAATGTGACTATAAATGAAGGTGTAGTACAGAAAGACGACTAACTTCAAGAAATACTTTCTTTAATGATTAGGCAACTTTTCATTAATGCAGAAATATGTAAATAAAGTTTGGCTCGTTTTCCTGACAATACAGTGCAATCATCATCATCATCATCAGCCTGGTTACGCCCACTGCAGGGCAAGGGCCTCTCCTATACTTCTCCAACAACCCCGGTCATGTACTAATTGTGGCCATGCCGTCCCTGCAAACTTCTTAATCTCATCCGCCCACCTAACTTTCTGCCGCCCCCTGCTACGCTTTCCTTCTCTTGGGATCCAGTCCGTAACCCTTAATGACCATCAGTTATCTTCCCTCCTCATTACATGTCCTGCCCATGCCCATTTCTTTTTCTTGATTTCAACTAAGATGTCATTAACTCGCGTTTGTTCCCTCACCCAATCTGCTCTTTTCTTATCCCTTAACGTTACACCTATCATTCTTCTTTCCATAGCTCGTTGTGTCGTCCTCAATTTGAGTAGAACCCTTTTAGTAAGCCTCCAGGTTTCTGCCCCGTAGGTGAGTACTGGTAAGACACAGCTATTATATACTTTTCTCTTGAGGGATAATGGCAACCTGCTGTTCATGATTTGGGAATGCCTGCCAAACGCACCCCAGCCCATTCTTATTCTTCTGATTATTTTCGTCTCATGATCCGGATCCGCCGTCACTACCTGCCCTAAGTAGATGTATTCCCTTACGACTTCCAGTGCCTCGCTGCCTATTGTAAATTGCTGTTCTCTCCCGAGACTGTTAAGCATTACTTTAGTTTTCTGCAGATTACTTTTTAGACCCACTCTTCTGCTTTGCCTCTCCAGGTCAGTGAGCATGCATTGCAATTGGTCCCCTGAGTTACTAAGCAAGGCAATATCATCAGCGAATCGAAAGTTACTAAGGTATTCTCCATTAACTTTTATCCCCAATTCTTCCCAATCCAGGTCTCTGAATACCTCCTGTAAACACGCTGTGAATAGCATTGGAGATATCGTATCTCCCTGCCTGACGCCTTTCTTTATTGGGATTTCCAGTGCATTCAGTGCAATCAGAGATACTTTATTCGTGATCTCGCTGTGAACGTTTCCTTGGACAAAACCTGTCTAATGTGCTGAGGTGAGAGAGGTTCGCTGCCGTCAAACGAAGGTTGTATTACTATTTCAATCTAATTATGCTGTTAACGGCTGAAGTGATGATCGCTGCAGAACTTCATAGTTTTTGAAGATATAGCAATTCTACAGAACCCATTTGCTTTCCTATATATTTCACGACTTCGTGTTTCAAGCAAGAACTGCGCATTACACATTGGTAACATTATCTGTCTTTCTTTATTTATTTTTATCGTTCATGACACTAAGGTAATTGTATCACTTTCAGATCCGAGGATCGCTTGAAGTTTTCCATCAAGCGGGCTAATTGTATGAGAAGTAACTTCTTTTTTTGCAGGGCGCCCGAAATACACGTTACGGACGCCGGAAGGCTTACTCTGGCGGGTTAAACTGGAGTGCATCCGTCGGGAATGAAATAACAAGGTAGCATCAGTTGTTTGCAATGTGTTCTGTTTTTCCTATGAGGAGAAAAAGAGATAAGGATGATGACAAAGCAAAATCTTCGTTCGATAATTCCCTGCACGTTCGTTACTTCCTTCTTAACAGAATAAGGATTTGTTTGAACTCTGTCACAACGGTTTCAAAGAAGCCGCGTTTCGAATTCACAGAGCTCCAAGACAAGGATTTCATTTCCACTCTCCCCACCAACGCTCAAGCGGAACGAAAAACAAAACTTCCTGCATGCTGTCGAAAAAAACAAAAACCAAGAAATGGTCGCCGTAATACAGCCATGCACGAGTGCCGTCGTATCGGTAGCGAAGGTTGGAAAGAGAGGAGCTTTAATTCAAGTCCCCGAGCATCGTGCTTACCTCCACCGGCTACAGTGAGGTGTACTGCCCTGTAGCAATCTTTGGAATAGGAGTTCATTAGGTATGAGCCAAATGACTTTCTCTACCGAACATCTCGGGCCATAGTTTTGTCATGCTTCTCGCGAACTCATTAAGACGCCTTCTATGGAGAGCTTTGCCGGAACAAATCATGCCTGCAATCAGGGAAGATGCGAGCAAGCCGCATATTGTTTGTCGCGTTTCCTCACCACTTCGAAGCAGCTGCAGCTTTGTTCCCGTTCTTTCGATTCCTTGTTAAGGCTGTTATTTTTCCACGCGCTTTACCTTCATGGATTGCTATGGACACGATAACTTACCGTCATACATGTTTATCTAAAAGTACGCCACCGATTGCATGGATGTTAATAACCGAGAAGTAAGCGAAATTATTCAGCCCTGGAACCAAAGGGCTCGATTTAGTTCTCATTAATCCCCAAGTAGATGGCCGATACGCTATGAAACCAAGTAAACCATGGGATAATATAACTTTAGTTTCATTAAATTGCAGCAAACATAATGAAAAATAAAAGCAGCAGCAAAGACAACTTGCTGCTGCTGTGAACCGAATCCACAGTATGACCCGTGCGATTTTTTTCCCGGTTGAGCTACAGCGGCAGCAATGACCTTGTCCACTATCTTATGCTTTTGTGTATGCGTAGTAAACTTAGTCTAGCCAGAGCCATTGACCGCCATGATGGTGAATTTAGTAGATCCTGTTAACCATGTAACAGTTAGGCAAACACAAGTCTACTGAAAAGCATCTGTATTCTCTTAGACACGACATGAAAGATTTAATCAGGATAACTGCTCGGACGTTACCCCGCTCCCGCTCCCCTTTTCAAATTATTTTGCCTTTTTAGTGAGTGCGTTATATGTCGGGGCCCAGAAAAAGTACGTGCGATATACGTACCTCACCCAATGACTATCACGCCAATCTTCGAGATGGCTGTACTTTGGCTACCTAATGGTTACGATAGTAGGCATAGCAAAATTAGAACGCTTTAGTTTAATAAAGAAATCATGCTCTTCAAGATATTTAGTTGCTGGAATGAGTATATTCAACTATAGCATAATTTATCACTGAATAATTTTGAGGACAATATGCCTGGTTTAAAAGGAACGCATCAACCCTGTAGAAGATGACTGCAACATCGACTCAACTCGGGCAGCGTAATACTGGACCAATTCACGTCAATAACAATTTTAACGTCGAGAAAACCGTGCCATATCGTTCCGCAATTGCTACAGCAACTAGCGTAGTAAGCGTACTTCTTTGATCGTTTTGCCTGCCGCGAACTAGATGAACGCCGACCATGCCTGCCAATGGATGACATGTGCCACGCAATTCGTGCAGTGTCACCCTATTGCAAAGCGCGGTAAAAAATAAACAGGAATTATGGAAACGGTTTTACGATAGTTGTTTTGCTTCGGCTTCTTCTGACATCGCTCTCTCTAATTACTATTCCACTTATGTAACACACGGGCATAGTCCTCCTGTATTAAATGCCTTATCCTGGCTCCCTGCCCCTCTTTTTACTTAGGTGGCAGCGCCGTTTCCACCACGGGCCACCATTGTCGCTGATATTGCTATTTATTTACCCTGCAAGTGGGTTCACTAAAACGAAGGTGTCACTATAAGGCTCCACGTTGCATGTCGAATGAGAATAATCGGCAGAGAATGACGAAAAGAGGCAATGCAAACGGACAGGGCGTGCACCCTGACCCGGAGGAGATTAACTGCTGAAAACCCCTGTTTTTATGGCAGCCTAGATTGCCGCACGTCGGGTCAGTTTCTCTTTCTGTATGCGTCGTTCTGTGCCACTTGTTCTTCACCGAGCCCCGGCGTTCAGTCCCCAGCAGCTGCGAAGCAAATGACTACGGCGGCGGTCAGACCTGTGATGCTGCAGAGGGTGCTAAGAATTCCTGTATTCGGACAGGCTGCCATTGGAATCTGAACCTGGCAACGTTTAACGCTAGAACATTATCTAGTGAGGCGAGTCTAGCAGTGCTATTGGAGGAATTAGAGGGTAGTAAATGGGATATAATAGGGCTCAGTGAAGTTAGGAGGACAAAATAAGCATATAGTGCTAAAAAGCATGCACTAAAAGCGGGCAGACAGAAATAATCAGAAGAATAAGAATGAGCTGGGGTGCGTTTGGCAGACATTCTGAGATCTTGAACAGCAGGTTGCCATTATCCCTCAAGAGAAAAGTGTATAACAGCTGCGTCTTACCATTACTCACGTATGGGACAGAAACCTGGAGGCTTACGAAAAGGATTCTACTTAAATTGAGGACGACGCAAAGAGCTATGGAAAGAAGAATGATGGGTGTAACGTTAAGGGATAAGAAAAGAGCAGATTGGGTGAGGGGACAAACGCGAGTTAATGACATCTTAGTTGAAATGGGCATGGGTAGGACATGTAATGAGGAGGGAAGATAACCGATGGTCATTAAGGGTTAAGAGCTGGATTCCAAGGAAATGGAAGCGTAGCAGGGGGCGGCAGAAAGTTAGGTGGGTGGATGAGATTAGGAAGTTTGCAGGGACAACATGGCCACAATTATTGCATGACCGGGGTAGTTGGAGAAGTATGGGAGAGGCCTTTGCCTTGGAGTGGGTGTAACCAGACTGTTGTTGTTGTTGTTGTTGATGATGATGATGAACAACCAACTAGCTCGTAATATGTTTACTCTTGCACCTAAAAAGACATTTCACATTTGACTATGTTTCCGCTGGTTGCACTTTGTTATACACGTCCCTTCTTATCAAACACGTGATGCAGCCGCTTTCTATGACAAAAGAAACAGAACTGCGGTGGTTTAAAAGGAACCCAACAAAACTCAAGAGTGCTGTTCATTTATCCATTGACAAAATTAACGAAAATGCTCCTAAAAAGACATTTGACACAATTTCTATAATGACACTAGAAACAAGACTAACTCTGTGTAAAAGTTAGAGTGGTTAAAAAGAAAGAAGTAGGAGCTATCTGGCCTACTTTTTTGAAGGCGAATTAGTGCACTGGGTTTTAACTGCTGGATAATCGCAAAGAAAAATCGAGCAAGCGTAAGATAGAGATTCACGCGGGAAGAATGCACAAAACACCAAGCGCGACTAAGATAAGGAAATAAAATGTTTTACGGCAGACATGACCTCTGCATAGCTCGGCCATAACGGCGTTCTAAACGATGCTACAATTTATGCGTGACTATGAATCTGTTCATGAGGACAGGTCGCGTGGGCTTTTGAAGAAGCGCCTTATTGTGTCATGTGGTAGAAACTATCTCTTGTTATCACTACTTGCACCAACACGTTAACGCCACGCCGTAATTACGATATCTGTCACAGTTGCTGCGTCTCGCAATGCTACCGGAAATAATTGCAGTACTTTTTTGTATTATGAAAAGGAGAAGGGAAGCTTGTTTTGCAGTGTGGCTATCATTTGGCGTTGGAAGTCTCTTACATGTGCTCTAACTAATACCATTATTTGCCTGTGAAGCAAAGAATATAGTGATTTTAAACTGCAAGATGGCTTTCAGCACATTAGTTTAATATGGAGCGAAATATGAAACAGTAACTCATAATTCCGTAAACCTATCTAAGAAGTCGTATTATGTCGATATGTTGAATTATTCGAGCTGACCGTGACGATGGCTATAACTTCTCCCTTTCCTGCGAAGCCGATTTGATATTAGTTCCTGTTAAGCGCTTCAGTCAAAAGTAGAACAGGCCACTGTAAAATCTACTCATGCATCACGTAAATTATCATGAAGCAAAACAGGGCAACCAGGCGGTAGGGTTACGCCACAGCCATAGAAAAAAACGTTTGGCAACTGCTACCGTGACGGGCTTCGGCAAGAGGTGTTTTTGTGGCGTTTCGTTTGCCTGCAGCCTGGGATGCCTTCACAATGTTGAAAGCTCAATTCTGCACGCACAGTTTCCAAAGCACTATAGTACGACAGTTTCCGCCACCTGAGTCGCCATCGCTATGCTCTTTTCTCTTTTTTTTAGCCATGCTCTGTTCTAACGTTGCACGTTGTAGAAATGAACATAGGAAATTATATGCGCCACAAATAAATGACCCGGATCAGCTGCAGACGCAGCACTGGAGTAGTACTTCGGATGTTGGACGCTTTCTTCTCTCTGTACAACCCAAACACAAGTGATTGCCGGTGTAAGTGCCACCTGGGCCCGAAGGCGCAGGAGAACGTTTTTCTCCCACTGAGAAAACCTGTGGGGAAAGGGCAAACAAACATTGGGTTGGATGTGTACACGGGTGTCCTGCCGGAGGACAAAATTTCGGGCGGTGAGAGCGCTACGAGAGTAACAGAAAAAAATTCACCTCTTGTTTCCTGTAAGCCCCATGTATTCTCCGGCATGCACCACAATTTGTTTTTGTTTTTCAGATCCTGTAGAAGCCGGTATAGAAGATATGTTAGAACTAAATTACTGTAGGGCTAAGGAGCTCAAAATGGAAACATCGGTAGAGACCACGCCACCCCTCCCCTTCCCTCCCTTCCGAACTACAGTGACCCCTTTGGCGTTTTCAGAGTCCTTCTATACCATTCGTATACGACACTACGCACCGCAAAGAGGAGGTCCAGCCAGAACCTGTCAGATCCCGTTTACTCGAACGGCCAATGAGAGAACAATTTGATGTCGGAAGAACGGAGTGGAGGGACGATAACGGGTGGTCCGATTTTACGTACGCGTAGCCCAAGTCTCAGTCGCTGATGGCTTAATTTTCTTTTCGTGTAGGTTCTTTTTCAGTATTTTTCTCTATGCAAGGATGACAGGACACGGCCCTTTCGACCCGTAATCGAATATTATGCAAATGAACGCATGCCATCCATTTCTCTCATCACCGGAGCCCGTAATACAAAAATCATGAGCTGTCAACGGCAATGGCTGGTCAGGTTCTGGTCAGGCCCGAGAGAGCTCCCTTAAGGGGAGGAAGTACGTAGATTTGAAAGCTTAAGGACAATCTAGAGGATGAAGGAAAGGAAGGCATACGTTAATAAAAGGATAAGCTAGTGAAAAAGAGTTATACATTGACGAAAAGCAAAAAAAAATAGAAAAGAAATGAAAGAAAGAATGGTGCTTGCGAAGCCAGAGGCATCTGGGAAGACAAAAGGTCCCATGCTTTCGTGAACTGTGGTGACAGCTGGGTAGACCATGCTAGTTTTCTTCATATATAGTGGGAAAACTTCTTTTTTTACCGTTAACATCGCCTAACTTTCATTCTCCTACAATAGAAGAGAGCAGACATTCGCATGTTTCGACCCATGCCACCCCTCGCAGCTCTCGCGGGAGACTGAATTCATAGACGTTCTCTCTCTTTTATAGCTTTTTGTTTCTTCGTATGGATACTTCTGGGGTGCTTTATAAGTACCATGATATCGCCAGCTTTTATCCTTATTTTCTTTCAGCATCCGTATTGCTGCGCTAAATAAAGGCATTTGATGCGCTACAGGGAAAAAGGGGTCGAAACTGATAAGCTCTTGTTAACAAAACCTCGTTCATTAATCAGTTTTCTGATTGTTACATGCTCATAATCAATGGCGGTGCTACCCACAGAAAAACTTTGTGGACTTTTGAGCGACGATGTTAATTAAATTCTGCGCATGTTTCTTTTTTTTTATTCCGTTTGATTCAATTTTGGAGAGATGTGATCGACGCACTGGGCAGCAAATTGTTTTCCTGGCGCGATTTATCTAACCTATCCATCAGTTTCTTGTTCCTGTTGAGTAACAAGCGTATTTGCTGCAAAACGAAAAAGAGAGATACCCGAGTCCATAATAAAGCTTCCCGGAAGCGATATGAACTAGTTCTGGAACTGTGTTCCCTTGTTTGTTTCATTCCTTGTATGGCTCGGCAGATATTGTTGCGCAGGAATGAACCTGTGCGGTACGATCTAGGCTGCAACATTTCCGCTAAAGTGTGTTTTCAGTAGTGTGTCTGTTTAGAATGTGGCGTTATTACGAATATTAAATGCCGTTCCAGGAGCCAAACATCGATGAAACATCTTTTTCTTTCTGCACGCGAACAAAGTGCATCCACGATATAGACGAAATGTATGCAGCATTTCTTCTTTGAAAACGCCACAGCTCGTGAGCGAGATTACGAAGCTTCGAAGTGTAAACGAACGCCTTGACACAGGTGGTAAGTTACTTCTTTATGCTAATACTTAAGCAAAACTATGTGGTTTTTTTCGTTGTTGTTCGGTTTGTTTTCGTTTTTCTTCGTTACTTTTTTATGTGACAAAGCGTGGTAAAAGGGAGGTCAAATCCTTCTGAATTACCCTGGACGAAGATAACAAAAAAAACATGAAGTAATCGACAAATAAGTAGGAAATGAAACCTACAAAGGAATTGTTCAGCTGCAGTAATTATAACTTTATACCGAACCAAAGAATGATCATAATTTAACAACGTACGGCAATACGATATTTTTTTTTCTTACTCATATTGAATAAATATGCCACTCGTATCTGCCGCCCCAAATGTTGACTTCAATTTGTCATGCAGTACCAAAAGCACAAATATGAGTGTTTGGAACGTAAACGCCCTTTAAAGAAATGTAATTCAATCTTTTATAAATTCCCCAAATAACTTCAAACCTGCTAATGAAAATGGGTTCTTGTAACAAAGCAATCAGATTCTGGGAAGGCTTTCTGTGTATCCTGGAAGTATTTGGAAATTTAAACGAACATTCTTTTTCTTCCGCATTCCTCCCGTGTACCAGCTCGTTTTGCTTCTTAACACCGTTTTCTATCAACAGTTACAGCTGCAGTTCAAGATCCCGGCCTGAAGATTTCCTCTTCCGAATACTCGCAGAATGTTCATTGCTAAAATAATTTTAATATGGGTGCTACTACCTCATGGTATAAATGTACCTTTTAACTTAATGAAGATTACTGTCGTTGTTGTGTGTATTAATATATGTTAGAGAGGCAGAATGGAGGAGGAATATAGTGTCGGGCAAGTGGCTGGCAGGGAAAGGAACATTGCCGGGGAGAGCAGAAATGGATAAGAACGGAGATGGTAACACAATTAGTATTTTACGTGAACCGCTCATAAATAAGTAAGCGCGTATGCACTGTAACAGAACAACTATATAGCCGGCACTTAAGAGGAGGGTTCCGCAATATATCGCAACTGACTCCTGAGCAGTATAGGACTTTGGCAGTCATCTTTGAGCATGACAGCGCTCGAGTTTGCAGAAGATCAAACCCGCATGCAGAATATCTGCTTCCGGCCTTCCTAATCTGCCGGATTGTCCGCGCCATCTTTGTCCTCGCATTACAGTCGTCTTCATCACGTGTGGCACTATACTATAATTTCGATAATAGCCAAACGTCGTAACGGCTGCCAGCTGTACCTCACACTGGCCGTTGGACATGCCACTAGAGCATGTACGCCCGAAACCAGGGTATTATTTTTTTTTTGGTATATCTCGAAATGGGGGAGTATGCAGGGTGTCCCAGCTAACTTTAGCCAGAGTTCAATACGTGGTACACAAAAGTGTTTTTTCGAGCGTGAAAGAAGCCCGCAAATGCCTGCAAAATTGCCGCGTGACAGGCCGCTCGAGGCACGTTACGTGCATTCGCGGGCTTCTTTCACGCTCGGAAAAACACTTTTATGTAGCACGTAGTGAGCAACATAAAGCGGTATCGGGAGTTTTTCATGTCGCTCTACGATTTTATTATTGACACTTATCACCTAAATATATTATTTCATAAGCTGATAATTTATTTAGGACAAATTATCGAGTTAGACGGAATGAAAAAAAAATTTTATTATCTCAAAGTGGCGGCAAACATTAAATTGATTCGGTCCAGCTACATGGCATTTGCATATTTTTAAACTCTGACTAAAATTAGATGGGTCACCATATAGAGTTAGCCCTGGAGCAGGAGCCAATGCATGTCCTTTCTTTTCTTTTTTCTTAATTGAAAAGAAATGATTATGTGAGTCGTCTAATTTGCTAGTGACGGGTGCTCCTTCTTACTTAGTTGATAAATCAGCGAAAATAAAATAAATAGATATGAGAATAAAAACAGTAGGCCATATTTAAATAAAAGAAAAATACGTATTGACACTAAGGAGGGAAGTGTCCTCGCAAAGCTTCAAATTTTGATACGTTTGAGGTAAAAGATGCGTTTCGGACGTGCGCATGAACTACAATGACACGCTTATAATATTCGACACGAACATGAAAACATCATGGCGTCATTCCTACATAACCCACAGCTTGATGCGCAGTACCTTTTGTTAGTTTTATTTTGCACTTACTCAGTCAGAAAAAGAAACTGAAAATATTTCTCTATTGACACTCACTATGCTTAACCCGTTAAATCTATACCTTTTACTACAAAAATCTGTCACAATGCAAGACTTCCGATGGCACGTATGAATGAGCCTTGACGCATACTATGGATAGCAGCTGTGAATAGATGTAGCTCGTTTTTCGCGTTCGAAAGAGGACCATTGTACCAGATGCATTATACCGACCATCAGTAGTACATCATTCTGTACATTTAAAAATTGGGCCGTTGAATTCGACGTAGTTTCTATGAATAGCTACTCGTATAAGGAAATTATCTGTTCTTGTGCTATTGCACTACTGAGTGCAGATACGGTCTGCTTCGTTATTGAGCAGATTTTCTAGTTTTATTTTTATCAGCATTTTCTTGCTTTTTCTCTCACGTAGGTTGCTAGCCAAAGACTTATCTTAGTATTACTTTTTACCTGGTTCATCATTAAATTTCATGTCAATGAGTGCTTATACAGGGAGCACAGGACCTTCCGCTGGACATCTGATAGGACAGATAGCAAATAGACAAGTAACGTAAACAAAAGCTGCGCAGATTTGACGCCCTCGTTGGAGTCTGTATGAAACAAAGGTTTCTTTAAGCACTTATTTTAATGGCATTCAACTAAATACCATGCGTACCAGGCAATTTTACAGGTTATTTACACTAATTTAAACTAGACTGGAGCCAGAGCGCCAGGCCGACATTCGCTCGCGCCAAGGGCACAGACCCACTTCGTCGTCGTTCTCGCGGCGGCTCGTCTCTTCACTATCGTAATAATATTTTCGAGCAACGTTTCAAGTGGTAATGGTTCTAGTTGTCGTTTACAGCTTGGCTGTCTAACCACTTTCCCAGTGTGCATTGCAGAAATATTTTTTGAGTTTTTTTGCAAGAGCTACCGAACATCGCATTGATCATTGTGACATCGCTTAGTGCAATCTCACAGTGTGCATTTACATTACGGTGCAGTACATAAACCTTAACATTGCATGGCACATGTTGTCTTTTGTGCGGTGCAGAATTATTAAGTTGGTTTACACGTTGCATATATTATGAAAATAAAAAAAATCATCTGCGCATTGTATTTAGTAGAATACCATTAAAATAAGTGCGTAAAGATAGCTTCGCTTCATACAGACTCCAACGAGGACGTCAAATCTGCACAAATTTTGTTTTGCCTTGGTTGTCTATTTGCTATCTGTTCTATCAGATGTCCAGCGGCAGGTCCTGTGCTCCCTGTATAAGGACCATTGACATGAAATTTAATGATGAACCAGGTAAAAAGTAATACTAAGATAAGTCTTTGGCTAGTAACCTACGTGAGAGCAAAAGCAAGAAAATGCTGATAAAAATAAACTAGAAAATCTGCTCAATAACGAAGCAGACCGTATCTGCACTCAGTAGTGCAATAGCCCAAGCACAGATAATTTCCATATACGAGTAGCTATTCATAGAAACTGCGTCGAATTCAACGGCTCAATTTTTTAAATGTACACAATCATGTACTACTGATGGTCGGTATAATGCATCCGGTACAATGGTCCTAGTGTTGGTACAACTGATGCTGCGGACTTCCTTCTACATGATATCATTTCGATGCATGGTGCTCCACATAAATTGCTAGCAGACCGTGGCCGTGCTTTTTGACCAAAATCATTGACGACAACATGCGAGCCTTCTCCATACAGCGTAAATTTACCACCTCCTACCACCCTCAAACGAACGGCCCCACTGAGCGTTTGAACTGCACCCTTACCAACATGCTATCGAATACGTTTCAGATGACCACCGTGACTGGGACCTGGCTCTACCTTACATTACCTTTGCGTACAACTCTTCCCGTTTCGAAACTGCTGGCTTTTCTCCGTTTTACCTCTTGTATGGCCGAGAACCGACGCTACTACTAGACACTGTGCTTCCGTCCACCACAGGTTCAACTAGCGATTATGCCCGTGATGCAATCGTCCATGCTGACCATGGTCAACTTGCGCGCGTTATCTACAAGTATCTCCAGACAAACAGAAGCAACGCTACGACCTCCGTTACCGTGATGTCCATTTTGTGCCCGGCATCCTCGTGTTGCTTTGGTCACGGTCCCGTAAAGTTGGCCTTTGTGAGAAACTGCTTTCCTGTTATACAGGCCCATATCGCGTGCTCCGCCAAGTGACCGATGTCACCTATGAAATTGTTCTAGCCACGCCCACTACGTCTTCAGCTGTGACAACCAGTGGCATTGTCCACGTCGCCGGACTCAAGCCCTACAACTCTCCACGCGCCTTGGATATTTGACAGCACCGTAACGGCGCTTTTGCCGCCGGGGGGGGGGGTAGTATTACGATATTACGATGCTCAAGGGACGAGCCGCCGCGAGAATGACGACGAAGTGGGTCTGTGTGCCCTTGGCGCGAGCGAATGTCGGCCTGGTGCTCTGGCTCCAGTCCAGTGTAAATAAGTGTAAATAGCCTGCAAAAGCCTCTTCAGTTTGTGTCTTTCTACACGTAACAATATTCTCGTGCGACATATACATTTACTTTACCTAGTTATTAGCCTAAAACGTTTCGACGGCCTGCGTCTTGGTTTGTGCCGCTACTTGGTGCGCCTAGAAAGAGTGGACGAGAAATTTGCCGCGCCTCGTATGCACGCTGCTCTTCGGGAGTCATTATTATAGGTGCCCTTGCCATAGCACTGTCAAAACGCGAAGCAGTTGCTATGCCTGTTCTTCCTTTGCTCACGAAACTGTAGTTAAGTCACTCCCTACAGTCAAGCTGGCGTCGCCATGGCAGCTTGCGCAACAGTAATCTTTACTGTCAAGCGTATGCGGGGAGCGCTACGTGCTTTGCACTGCACGTAGGTGCTGGAGCACCTTATCATCAATTATGTGTGTCGGATGCTTGTTTTGAGCTTGTTCTTTATTGAAACGTATGTTGTATGACTGACTTCAAAGAATGTATACACTGTTCGTTTCACTTGCTGAATGCTTCTATTCTCCGCCTTACGGGGGTATGAACCATAGTATTTGGGGGTAAGAGCAATTGAGGGTGATAGTTTTCTGTCCACGTTACACAATGAAGGAATCCCGCGATCCTAGCCATAGACACATTCTCTATAAAAAAATGGTGAGGAGCAGTACATGCAAAAAAATGAACGACGCGTATGCAATATATACTCTAAAAATACACGCTTATCTAAGCTTGCGCTTGCAGTTTTTTTACACGCTTACCTAAGCGTCATACTTCTTACCCATCACGCCTACTAGGAGTAATCAGCAACCCCTCTTGACGCTTAGCAAGCTTGATAGGGATCCGTGTTCCCATGCTTATATCATGGCGTGACCATTATCCACGCTTAGAGGCGCTGGCTGAGGAGGAGGGGGAGGGGGAGAGGAGAATTCCTCAGCCCCCTCACCTATTTGCATGCGCGGAAGGCAACAAAGAAGCACTGGCTCTTTTCGGCTTGGGTCGCTTCTCTGATTTCAGGGAGCTTTGCTCACAAAGCTCTTCGCAGTCCTCCTCTTTAAGTTCTGCTTCGCCCGCGCAGACTGGTACGGAAAAAGACGCCAGCGGAAGCAGGCTGACTAAGTAGAACCTGAATATGCTGCAGAGAGATTGCGCAAGACGCTCCCGCTGGTGACACTGAAACTAATACACTAAGGAGGGGCTTTGCGCACTGACACATTTCAACGACTCCAAGGAATGTAAAACGTAAACAAGGCCCATCGCTATCTCCTTGCACAAACGTACGAACGCCCTGTCAGCCGCACTCTGAGGTTCCACGCATTCTAAGATAGCGAGCCGTGTGCAGGATGTGGGCATCGGGACAGCATTTCCTCCATTAAGATATTTATGTTTATGCACGATTTTTCCCATTATTGTCCCTAAATACTCCCAATCAAATTATCTTCCACTGGCCTCTTTCTCTAACACAGGCCATTGTTCTAAGGAACGAACTAAATATGACACATATTTCTTCCTGGGGTACGCCTTTTATTCAAAATAATAGTTCCCAGGGGATAGGATACTATGAAATGTTGACGTTTAAAAACAAAACTTACACAGTTAAATTATTTCCAGATAACTGAGAAACCTATGTCTTTATACCAACTTCATTTAAATGCCTACCGCAGTGAAGAAATTTTTGTCTTGTTTGGACCCATGATATTTCTTTGCTTGTTGTGTATTTATAATTGGTTGCAGAAAAGTTGGCCATATGCTGCCTGATATATCATATAGTTCATATAATAAAGGCATAGTCATATCGCTAGTGCGTTGTTTATGAATGAGTCATCATTGATCTCAATAATTTCCGCCTCACAATCGCAGCGGAGGAGCCTTCTTCCCTGCAGACAATGCGACGTCGTATTAGACTATCTAGCGGTATCCGAAACAAAAAATGAAACGTTTTTCTAAACAGAGTATAATGCTTTAAAGGTGCAAAGATTATCTTTTTGTCTAAAAACAGTCACTAATGACCCTTTGATATATATATATATATATATATATATATATATATATATATATATATATATATATATATATATATATATATATATATATATATATATATATATATATATATATATATATAATTTAAGTCGTGATTTGTTGTTTCATTCGGTACATGTTTAGAGTGTGCTTGCTGGTACTACTTTCGAGGTCAGCCGAACCTTCGCTCTTAATTCTTGATTGAATACATCACGGGGAAAAACGTCTCCAGCCAATAAAAAGCTGAGGCTATTCGGCCTCGCAGCCATTGAGCCGAGGATCACGACCCGACATCAACGCTCGCGTGCAGGCGTGTGCGCACGAACTCCGTATTTCGTGCGCTTTCAGAGCGCCGTGCGCAGTAACGGCACGTGAGCGAAGAGCACTGAAATTGAGCGGACAAAGAAAAAAAAGAAAGAGTACGTTACTCAATATACTCCACTGGAAGACCTCGCCCGTGCGGAAAACTGAGCACAGGGACCGAAGAGTTCCCGCTATTCAACGTGACGCGGGCTTCCGCCACCGCGAGTATGGGCGTCTGGCAGGCAAGGCAATGCAGAGTTGCACTCCCACGGGCCAAGACCGTTGCTTGGCGCCAGTGATTGTGGCGAACCAAGGGAAAAAGCTCGATGAATAATGCACGGCCGCGAACTTTTCCTTTAACACTCTTGTTCGGGGCTGGCTACGGAAGGAAGAGTGCCCGCGGCGTCGCCTATGCCTTCTTTATATTCAGCCTGGCTTGAGTAGTCTACCCCTTTCGTTGCCTCCTCGTACTATACGGATTGTAACCTCCGCAGGGAGCTGTACAGGCTCTTCCTTTGTCTGATATTTCTTCTTCTTTCCTCGATAGCGTCTATTGCTCTCGCTCCTGCACATCTGCATCCCTGGTTGCCTGCCTTCGAAAAGAGGGTTTTCCGCTACGCGCGTCTTCCTGAATTCTTCGATGTTGTCTCCGGGTCCTGTATGTAGATCCCAGTGGGTTAAATGCTTTATTTGCGAGAGAGACAGCGTTGAGCCGAATGTCTCTTAGGCGCACTGACAGGTTTCTCGCGATGTCTTGCTGGAAACCTCGAACAATCATAGCGCATTTTTTTTCTTAACTACTTTATTTATCCAGACCTATCCGGGGCCCGAACTGGGCTCTGAATGAAATCGAGGCCGCCATCATAACCGTACATTTCGCCTTCTACAGCAGTTACTCCTTATTTATTTATTTATTTATTTATTTATTTATTTATTTATTTATTTATTTACTTATTTATTTATTTACTTTCAGAAACATCGAAGGCCCTTAGTAAGGAGGTACAACATGAGGAGTGAACATCGTGTCAGTTGATTTTGAATAAGAAAGTATTTAAACTGAATATGTTGGAGAGGTCTCAGAAGGGTTTGGGTGTGAGCTAGTTGGTACGGATCATTCGTATTTAAAACAGCGCCAAAAAACACGGACAAGGGAGGACACAGGACGAGCGCTGACTGCCAACACCTTTATTGGAACCTGCGCAAATATATACAATTTGCAACAGGCATAAAGAGTGAAGGAAGAAGGGGAGGGGAAGGCGAGTCATCGTCGGTCAACTACTGCAGCGCATGCGTCAAAAAAATTAAACAATATCAAAGAAAGCATAACATGGTGGACACGGCCAAACTGCTTAACTTCTAAGGAACTTAAGTTCGTTATCACAAAGTGCTATGGAAGGGGAACTAACACAGGTGGCTCCTAACTGACAAATTGAAGATGCCTCAAAGATTTCTCTGGTCATCTGATTGTTGTACCTTTTCAAAACACGTGTGTCGTCAAGGAGTGGAGAACAGCCACACTTGGCACAATGAACAACCAGATTGCTGTCAGTCTTAATCTTGACACAGTACGCATGCTCACGCAAACGTTCACTGATACAGCGTCCTGTTTTCCCTATGTAACTGCAGCCGCAAGAGGTGGGAATGGACTACACCGCATTGGTACTGCAATCTACAGGCTTGGCGACATGTTGCTTATTGGACGGTCCAGGTGTTCTCCGGCTTTCGTTTATTTTTTTGCACATCCTTCCCTACTTGTTAGGCGCAGTGAACACGACCTTTATACCAGCCCGGCCTGCGGTTTTCTTGATGCGATGGGACACACCATGTATATACGGGATCACAACAGTCTTGGTTAAGACATCACCCGCATCGCGCTGTTTCTTGGGGGAACGAGCCTCTTGCAATAAAACTTCCGCCAAGGATGAAAGCAGTTGTTCAGGATAGCCACTTGATTTAAGCCGCTGGGCTTGATTGAAGAGGCTGCTGGACATCGAGTGGTGGCAAGAGCGAACGACCGCATTTCTAAGGGCCCCTAGGGCGATGGAGCGCTTCACCACTTTAGAATGGTTGGATGTGTAGGGGAGAAGGTGTTTTTTGGAACGCGGGGCATACATCCAACACGTGTGCCCTTCCTGGAGGTGTAGTGCAAGGTCTAGGAAGCGGACTTAGCCTTTTTCCGGCAATTCTATTGTGAACGTCAAACCTCGATAGATGCACTTGAATTTTTCAAACACTTGGTCGACGAGGGTTATGGCTTCATTAGGGTGTGCAGAAAGGATCACCAGAAAATCGTCGACGTAGCGAAACACCTTCTTGACAGGAATTGTGCTGAGTTGCTCCTGGAGGAGACTATCTTAGTGCGCCAACAATAGATCCCTCATTATGGGCGCACTACGAGAGCCTATGCATATCCCGTTCTTTTGCACATAGAACTCTTCATTATGCTGGATGACGGTAGGTCTTAGGTAGACCTCCATTCCATTCCCACCTCTGGCGGCTGCACTTACATAGGGCAAACAGGACGCTGTATCAATGAACGTTTGCGTGAGCATGCGCACTGTGTCAAGATTAAGACTGGCAGTAATCTGGCTGTTCATTGTGCCAAGTGTGGCTGTTCTCCACTACTTGACGACACATGTGTGTTGAAAAGGTACAGCAATCAGATGGCCAGAGAAATCTTTGATGCATTTTCAATGTGTCAGTTACGAGCCACCTGTGTTAGCTCCATAGCACTTTGTGATAAAGAACTTAAGTTCCTTCGAAGTTAAGCAGTTTGGCCGTGTCCACCATGTTATGGTTTCTTCTATATTTAATTTTTTTTTGACGCATGCGCAGCAGTAGTTGACCGATGATGACTCGCCTTCCCCTCCCCTTCTTCTTTCACTCTTTATGCCCGTTGCAAATTGTATATATTTGCGCAGGTTCCAATAAAGGTGTTGTTGGCAGTCAGCGCTGGTCCTGTGTCTTCCCTTGTCCGTGTTTTTTGGGGCTGTTTTAAATATGAATTGGAGAGGTCCACTGTTGCAAGGGCTAATCATTCCGGTTCCCTGGTGTTTTGGGAAAAATGACTATAAATCCACAGGGTTCGGGGGGGGGGGGGCAGACGGATAGACTGCACAGTCACGCGGCTGACGAGGGATGACGTTTACGTTAAGCAGGTGAAATGACTGAACGGCATAGAGGGGAGTAACAAAACTTCTGGAAGAAGCAACCTATTGCTGTTTTAATGCGAAATATCGTGTAATGACAGTGGCTCAAGATTTTAGCTCATTGACGATACCGGAGCAAGAGTAGGTGGATGGATCTGATTTGAACGGTACTTAACTGATCCCAGGGTATGTTAGCAACGGTAATAAGATAGGGATCCTAAACTGCACATGTATGCACTAGTTTCAGGGAAAGAAGAGTTATATGAACTTGCATTTTAGTAAGAGGAGGAGCTAAGCGTAAATACCGACGTAGGATAGACTCGTTATAACGAATGTACATTATACTGTACATCATACTTGTAGATTATAGAGCAGATTGCCTTCAAAGTTTCACAACGACAACTCAAATACAATCAACGAACAGTTAACAAGACAAGAGGTTATATATACTCCTAGAACACTGCCGGCTCGTCTCTTACTTTCATTCGCTTACATCGCTATTAAGAATTAACGGCTGCGATGACAGATATCTCCCGACTCGTCTATCGCTTTCTCAAAGGCATTCACCTATACTCTATCCATAGTGGTGAATGCAGCGAGTGGAATGACAGGGAGGGGGAGGCGGCGGTGTGGCAGCGTCTGTTTGTTGCTCTTTCGCGAAGCGTGAACTTCCAGCTTCGAAATGCATTCAGCGTTCCCTTGGAAGGCGTACGCTGTCGTACAATTTTCGCCGCAAATAATGTTCTCCGTCTCATTGCCCAGAAACATGAGCACGCAGAGCTCGTCGTCTCTTTCGATTCTCCCCGTTTTGTCCTCTTGAAATCCGATAAACCCGTTAAACTCGGCGCGCATACAGCGTTCGTCGAACATCCTTAATGGATCCTTGACGACGCAATCCCACGTTCCAGAAACGCAAAAGCAGCGCCCGATGAGAACCCATAGAGACCCAGTGGCTTCGATGCGAACATCGATTGCTGTTGGGATGAAACAAAAAGAACTGGAGATGAGAGTGACACAAAAAAATGAAACAACTTGACTGCCGTAAAGAGATGACGACGCCAAAGTCCGTGATAGAATAAAGATTCAAACCATCCTCTTCTATTTTCCTTCAGGCACAGCGGACAAGTCGAGAAGCCAGAATGTGAGCTTGTTCGATGGTTTGGCTTCTGGGAAAATAAAAAAGCAAAACAAAGAGACAAGGCGAAAGCTGGAAGAATCGAGCTTTAGTTTTGAAGGCAGGCAACAATATAGAGCTTCAAAATGCAACCACTGTGCCAATGATGCCGTGCGTTGGGCTCAAATGGAAATTGTACATAAATTATTTCATTGTCACAACTTTTGTTTCAGAGCGCAATTACCTTGTGCGTGGATTTCTCTAGCCCCTGCGCGGGGAGGGTGGGAGGGGGGTGGCTGTAGTTTTGTGAAAGGCCGCGAGAGAACGAGGGAAGCACGCAGGGACAGTGCCATAATATGTGGCGTTAGCATGGCGCTTGCTTAAAAACTTCGACTTTTTTTGAACACGTTGACGCCATATCTTTGCTTTCTGTTTGGTCCGTGTAATGAGGCGCGTAGACAGAACTTTATATTCGGTGCCTGTTTTGCCATCTTCTCTTTTCTTTATAGGCTTACGTAATTAGAGAAAGATTTATTCGGCTTTTTTTTCCCTGTCGGTGAGCAGAGCAGGCGTAACTCCTTTTTCTTTTCTTCTGTCACCTCAGGCCAGCTAATGCTCACTCATGTCTTTTTGACAGCTTTATAGCTCACGTTCGAATCCTTGCCGCTAGTAGCGTTTCTTGCGACTTTGGTGATCGACACATTCATTTTGCGCGCGTTTTCTTCGCAGCTATGGAGACGTAATATACGTGCGCGCTTAACTATGCTTTCTAATACGACGTTCTACCATTATGTGACCCGCCGTGGTTGCTTCGTGGCTATGGTGTGGGGCTGCTAAGCACGATGTCGCGGGATCGAATCCCGGTCACGGAGGCCGTATTTCGATGGGGGCAAAATGCGAAAACACCCGTGCACTTAGATTTAGGTGCACGTTAAGGAACCGCAGGTGGTCTAAATTCCCGGAGTCGCCAACTACGGCGTGCCTCATAATCAGATCGTAATTTTGGCGCGTAAAACTCCATACTTTAATTTTTTTAAACAAATATGTGGTTTGTATTTATGATTGACACTTGCCAAATTAATTACCTATGTCATGGAAGGGGCTACACCAATGCAACAGTCGCGTAGAGTCGCTCTAAACGTAACTCACCCCTATGTCTCCGATAAAAAGTCAAAACAGAAAGGCTGTGCAGCCTTGATACAGGACATAGGTAATTGACATAGGCAATCGTACAATTAATTCTGCGATTGTACGAGGCACGAGGATTGCACGATGTAATATTGCACGTTTCACGTAGTTTTTATTTCGCTTGAAACCAGAGAAGGACATTTTCTGTACAGATGGCGCAGCGAATTCTCTAGCGGAATAAATATTTAGGAAAATATGGGAAGTTGAACAAAATGTTCGTGGGGTTCATCTACACTTCTCATCGTCGCCTCATTGTTATAATGGCGTCGCGATTTAGCGGTAGACTGGAAAGCCAGTGCACAGAACGCATAAAAGCACTTGATGAGAGCAGTCAATACGACGTCGCTGTCTCTGTTTTTCTACCCACGCGCTACTTCAATATCGTTTTCATGACCTGGCTCATAGCTGTGGCGTCGATATAGGATGTGGCAATATTATAGGTTTTTTTCCCATTAAAGTTGCAATGCTTGAGGACGGGAGATATAGCTGTCTTGACAATGTATATAATTGTTCCTCAGAATAAAGTTGTAAAGTTCATTGTGACGTTTTAAGCTATTTGTTGCAAGGCGACGGTAACTACGCAGACGGAAGGGACGTGGGAAATGACGTCGAAATAACAGTAATGTCGGTGAGTTTCCGCCAAGATCTCGAAATATCCTGCTGATCACTAAAAATCTGGCCAAATGTATCCGTGGGCAGTCAAAATGTAATAAAACCAAGTTAGTGGAAGACCGCAGCACTTATAACATTGCTGAGGTGTGGATAATGAGCCATTTTTATTTGATCTTGTGTGACATGTTTACAGACGACATCATTTTTCTCGGGAAGTAGGAAGTAAGGAAGATACCGTTCAAGATTCTTTTATACAAGAAGACTTTACCATGGCTGTATATTGCTGTACACCGTACTTAGCTGTGCCTGTTGGTGCATATCGAAAAGATCAGCCAAAATAACGGTATACAGCGGCAACAGAAATGAAACGAGACCACCACTAATAAACGAGTATTGGAGGTACGCAGGAACTGATGCGGCACTGTAAAAAACAAATGTCTAGAAAGATTTCACATTTCAGACTCTCTTTAAAGTGGTAACCAAACATATATCAAAGGAATCTATATTTCAGTGAGGGTGTCACATGGTGTGAAGCACGCAGTGAATCTACGCCAAAAAGCTGCCTGCAATACGCCTACCGTGGTTCCTGTTGAGCACGTCGTCTCACAGAGTTTACTGAATTCCCCAGGCATGATATTGAAGACGACATGAAACAATATACACAAATTGAGCAAGTAATCAGTGGCGCTTCAGGCTTCAGGCTTGCATCTACTTACCGAAAGGCGTTAGAAAGCGTAATGGTGAAGTATTACCGCATGCCGTTGCGGACATACGTTAGAGCAACTCAGAAAGCGGGAATTATATTGATCACTCAAAATCTTCGCCTTCATTATGGTCTTTGCTCACTTCGACCATATAATAATAACGGTGAGAGCTTTAGTTACGCGATTGACATCAAGGAGTAGGAGAGCACATAAGGATGTCGGAGAATCGCTGCACATTCAAACTCCACGACCACCTATTCCAATTTGCCTAACAACCGTGCTAGCCAGCTTTAGTTTAAAATGCTGTAGAAGATATAACACATCATGGTAACTGTGCAGACACTACATGTGGAAATTGCTAGCGAGTGCTGAACGCTCCTGGAGATGTGATTCGTCATTTAGCTTAATTTCGTAGTGCAATTAGCACCGTCGCACAGTCTTGAAGGGACGGGTCGCCGCATCAATCACTCGAACACAGAGATATTCATGCACGACCTCATTTATTTAGGTGCTCCGCTGTTAATGACCTTTTATGGACCTCTTGTACAGCCTTATGCTTGTGCAAAGTACTTAGTTATTCCACTCTATTCCTCGTTCCGGGCCCACTTTCCCGTACCCGCAGTGTGAAGCACGAAGCAGGACGCTCGTCCTGTCGCCCTGCCTGCCCATTTCCTATACTTCCTTTCTCCTTCGCCACTACCTCTGCCTCTTCATAGGCGCTTCAATATCACTGAATGGTGAGGAGCAGCGCATCAAGCGCAGATATTGCGCTGAGCACCTCAGCTCAGAACGTCGTGGGAGAACTTCCAGCGAGAATAGAATGAGGTCTACGCGTCACGCTGAACATTTACTTGAAACTAACTTACCTTTGTATTCGTCTTATTCTTGACTATGCTGCCTCTTTTGAGCTATGGAAGCCGAAAGGTTGTCGAATTTCCAGCTTCCCTTCAAAAGCATGTGCGTCTCTCGGCTGTGGTGCACTGACCCATAGAACACAAAGACCCTGTAAGTGCGGGCAGCCCTTGGAATGCGATAGTAATGAAATTAGTGCTCCGGTCGATCTAATATACACAGTCGACACCGTAGTTAGATTGCTGGCTCCTCCTGCATAGCTATCTGCTTGCGGCAGTGAAGACTGGCGCAGTCTGTGTACAAAGACGCCATCAGGACATCGACAGCCGTTAGCCCCTCCCATGCGAGTGAGCAGTCTTTTCTTCTTCCGAAGCCGATGCTTGCCAGGACATGCTCTGCTAGCTTTCCTGCTCCTTAACCTCATGTTTCCTTCCAACTCATGTCCCCCTCCCATCCTTCCTCTATCTGCTCGAGGCCCCTCCTCGCCGTTGTCGTTCGCCCCGTTAATTCCGCTTATGTGTGCATCCTGCCCCGCCAGAGAGCCGCAATACGGACTATTTGGCCGCAGGCGCTGCTACTCACGTATGCGATCCTCGCACCCCTACTCCTCCTCGTCCTTTCTCTCTTTTTCTTCACGTCTTGAACTGTGAGAGAATCGCACTCGTTGTGATCACCCACCGAAAGCTGTTTTGTGCAGGACTTCGAGGAAGGGGCCTGAGGGCCCTTTTTGCGCGCTTCGCCGCTAACTGCTTATGCATTATTGCACGGTGGTTGGAGCAAGCGCATGACGTGCAAGCATGGCCCCTACACTGAGTGTGATTTGCGGGGGATACTTAAGCCATTTGTGTGAGTTCGTGTGGCTTCCGTCTCCATAATTACTCAGTGACTCTTGCTTCCGCAAACTACAGTTCCAAGTCAGGCAGAGTTATTAATGTGAAGTATTCTTGATCAGTTCATCGCATTTTATTTTACCGAATGGTTTGTCGAGTTTGAGGCTTGTTTCTAACATAGTGCTCAATAAATATGTAGGCCGCTCCTGAAGCTAGTCCAATCTAGAATGTGGGCCATCCCCGTGGGTATGTGCCACTGCCCATGTGGCGCTCTTGAGTGAACCTCCTTTACGACATCTTAGCCATGTGCAGCTGGGCATGTGCCACTCTTCAATTAATCACTTTGGCACCAACACGCGTCACTGGCTATCATAACTGCGACTAACAACACCATTAGGTGGCCTCCTGCATCAGTTTACGGTAGCAGAATGAAGTAACCGTTCGCGGCAGAACGATAAGAATCACTTGCTACCAAACGGTGAAGGGTTCGCATTACGTAGATGTCAAGTGGAGATGAGTCCGCCTAATCTTCGGTTTGCCTTTCGAAAAAAAAAATTATGCGCTTCAGATAAACTGCTTTCTTTGTCTCGGAAATCGCCTGACATATATCATCTCCGGTACTTTTCATAAACGATAGCTGTAAGGAGAGAGGTGAAAACAATTATTTCATCTTTGGATGCTGTAAAACTCTTTGGTTGCTTTCTTTGGCAGTGGCAGTTGGGAGCAGGGAACTTCACCTATAATTTCTTTCTTGATGCACACTTTACCCTCACCTGCAATGGTCTCGCGGTTACAAATTCAATAAGAAAACTCGCAGAATATAAGTTACAAGTGCAGTTGAAATAGACAAAAAACAAATGAGTCTCGTATATCCAAACCGACAAGTTTGCAGGAAAAGGGAAATTCAAGTAGTTAACAGTGGTAGAACAAGGAATGTCAATGAAGCCAATGTGCCGATAATAGGACTTGGCTTCATTCCTTGTAAAGTGTTCCTCGTTCTACAAACATTGCTGCAACATTACTACAACCATTTTCATATATTTCACATACGTGAATTTGCGATACAGTAAGAAGGATTGGTTTCCCTAGGCAGTATTTATATATGCACTAGGACTCCATTCACTGACATCATTTAAAAAGTGATAATACGGCGCTTTTCTCATTCCGACTTTGAAGCAGTAATAATAATAATAATAATAATAATAATAATAATAATAATAATAATAATAATAATAATAATAATAATAATAATAATAATAATAATAATAATAATAATAATAATAATAATAATAATGTTTATTGCCACACAATATACAAAAACACAAGCAGGCCGGTCTAAGCCTTAGTTGGCTTTTAGGACCGTGCCAATGAATATGATAGACAAGGCAAAAAATATACATAAATTGATGAGACATGAAGAAAAAAAATAAAAATAAGACGAATGGCAAAAAATTGAAAAGAACAAGATAATATTTGGTTATCTACATATAACAAAAGTTGAAGAGGTAAATATTGCGATGCAAAAAGAAATGTACGAGAGGTTAATCTTACTGTAGCTGCTTTAAGAAGCGTTTGAGCGTGCTTTTTGATGTCGCGGTAAAAGTTTCTTCTGGCAACTTGTTACATATGTCAGGCACATAAGCACAGCGTCTGGCCGCGCCATACCTTGTGGCTGAACGCGGAACTACATAACGGACATGTTTTCTAAGCTCCGTTGTGGCAGCACTTTTTTGTTTGAAAGCTGAATTCCAGAAATGTTTAACGACTACTGTTTCTATAAGTAATGAATGGAAGTTCGGTAGACAAAGTTCACGGAAGATATTTGCAAATGTTACTATTGGGGAATTGTATGCAACATTTTTAAGAATGTTTTTTTATTATCCGGTCTACCCTGCATCTTCAACGATCAGAACAAAAGCCAAAGACTGTAATGCCGTACCTCAACACACTGTAACCTAGTGCGTGTGATATAGTCTTCTTTACAGACACGGGTGCAATACTTTTGATATTAAACAACAGCCACGCTACTGACTTCATTTTAGAACAAATAAGTGATAAGTGATGTTGCCAAGATAAATTACTATGGAAATAGATTCCGAGATATTTCACACAATCCACGTATGGAATAGGCGCACATTTACAATAAACACAGTCTGACTCATGCGAGTAGAGAGGCATGTTAATAACAGTAGTCTTAAGTGGGGAGCAAAAACAAAGAAGTTTTGTTTTTTGGACATTTACAACAATTCCATTATTAGAGAACCAAAGCATTGCCTTGTAAGCATCATTTCACAACATTTCAGTGGAGGTTTTATAAGAAAGGTGTTTCGCTAATAATACGTCGTCGCATACTGTCGTCATCATTCTGGAATACTGAACATTTCGAAATTGCCAAAGGGAAGTCGTTAACGAAGATATTAAACAACAATGGCGACAAAATGGACCCCTGAGGAACTCCAGCTTTTACCGACAGCTTAGAACTAAATACACCCTTATCATTGGTAGAGACCACTTGAAATCTGTTGCTCAAGTAATGTTCGAGAACTTTGTAAAAGGGCCCATGAAATCCCCAAAAATGCAGTTTACTTAACAAGATTTGATGATTCAGGGTGTCAGACGCTTTCGCTACATCTAAAAATAGCGCACATGTGTAAAGATTCTGATCGAATGCCGAGAACAGTTCATCTGAAAATTCCTCAAGCAGTGCCACAGTACCACGCCCTGAAATGAAGCCAAACTGTCTATTGGTAAGGATAGAAAATTTGTTAAGAAAAGAAGATATAGTGTGGAAAAGAAATTTTTCCAAGACCTGAGCAATGATCGGCAATATTGAAACTGGCCGATAGTTTTCAATACTATCTTTCTTGCCTGACTTGTGTAGTGGTACAACCACTGCAGTTTTTAAGCATTCTGGAATTTCGTCGCCTTCCAAAAAAACATTCAGTATATGCAGGATAATATCTGACAGCGCATTGAAATTCCTTCTGATGGTGTGTAAATAAATTCCATCATATCCAGTGGGCTTGTTAGGACGGAAACTGAAAATAATTTCTTCCAGATCAGCCTTCAAAATTCTCGGAAGAAAAGCCGACGCAGATACGGAATGCCCTAACGGCGGAGTGCTTGTATATAAAGAGACGGCCCTTTGGGACGCTTTAACAAAGTGCCTGCTGAAAGCATCAGCATAATAATAATAATAATAATAATAATAATAATAATAATAATAATAATAATAATAATAATAATAATAATAATAATAATAATAATAATAATAATAATAATAATAATAATAATAATAATAACATTAAATACTCGGAGTGTCGCCAGAAGCCGACGCATGCAAAGATGTAGCAAGATTTAGCGTCGCGTTAGAACGGCCTCAGCCACCTGGCGGGAAATAGAGCAGCGTCAGTGCCGTTGCAGTTGTCGCGTCTCGATGGCGCCCGAGATGATACCAAACGAAAACCATCGACGCTTGTCAGCATCCCAACGAAGGATTACGTCTGTACCTTGAAGTCCCACTCAGAGCAGCTGATGCACCTCGGTGTTCTTTGCACGGGCCTCCTCAACAGCAACGCTTGTCCGTCTGCACGCACCTCTCACATCAGTATCAGAATTCAGAACACGCTATGCTGGCTCCGGCCGAGCCGAGTGAACGCGGCGTGACTTGGCAACCGCTTGACTTCGTCACTATTGTAGCCAGGCGCATGGCACGGCTCTTGAAATCTTCTCTCTCCGCGTAGGCTGCGCATGCGTGTCGATACCATGACGGCACAACAACCACAACAGCGGCGGTGTAAACGCACCTCGAGCGCCTGTATAATTGATATCGGAATAATATATAATAGTTTTTTTAAGGAGCGATTGAGTCATGGTGTAATTGTCAGGTCTTCTAAAACGTGCCGTCGACTTGTATGGCAGGAACCTGGAAGTAAAGGTAAGTCTTCCTTATACCTTACCACTGTGTAACCTAAAGATGTTGTTTATTTGTACAAATAACTGGTAATCTTCAATTAGACGTGCTAGTAATACACCACTCTAAAATTCGCTTGGAAACCCGTCGCCCCCAACAACCATTGCAGTACAACAAGAAATAAAGTTGTGGCGTACCGGGAACAAGGAAATCGTGAAAACAGTGGAGCTGACGCACAGTCTTGCATCAATTCTGGCAAATATCACGCCTTAAAAAGGGAGACGGTATACATGTTGAAACGCCTATTGAATAATTGCCTTGAGGGTTCTTTTTAAGCCAGATGAATTACACTGCGGCAATACTGAACTGGGAAGGTTGTTATACAGATACCGGATATAAGAATACCATCTACGACATTTTCAATATAATAAGTTCTTTTTTGAGGAACTACTGGAGTGTTTATCTTAAGTCTTTACGAAAAACCACATTCATACAGGCGGGTTTGCAAAAGTTATAACACCTAAAATGACGCATCACAACAGGCGAACGAGATAAAGACACGAAGTCAGGCATTTCGAAATCACGAAATAGGCTATCCGGCGGTAGATTGCACGCTCAACTTTTAATTATGCGTTTTAATAAGCTACCCTATTTAGGTTTTCGAAAGCGATTGTATGTTGCATGAAAGTAACCCAAAGCGTGCGTTATCAATTTTTAATCTTGCTAGGCGCATAACTAATCCTTCGGTAAAGTAGACATGCAACACTGCGTAGTCGTGCCTAAATATGAACTATTTGAATATACGAGCACAGGCCAGTCTTAAAAAAAAAACTCGAAATTTAGCCCGGTCCCTGTATTGGACATTTGGGCTCAAAGAGCATCCAAGCAACGAGTTTGGCAGCAGTGCGCAACGACTTCACATCGTCTTGTACTCGACGTTCTTTACGCAGCCTGCTTCAAGCGTGTCCACAACGAAACTGCTCTCGGAAACAAGTGAGGATCTGTCCCATCCACCGGCGATCACAACAGTCATCGACGGCTTGGTGTGAGGTGAGGTCACTGCTACTGCGCAGTGCTCTACGGTTCCTCGACCCTGCATATATAAAGGGACCATCCGCTTGTGTGATTTTCAGTTTGGCGGCAGTGCGCAATGACTTCACATCGTCTTATACTCTACGTTCTTTAGACAGGTTAGCTTTGTTGTACTTGCTTCATACGATGAGGGCGCTGTCCCTTTCACTGCTGCCAAACAATAGTGCTTGTGTTTCCTGTCATGGCGAAGGATATTAAGAAAGCGCTCGAGGATTTTAAGAGAGAAATCCGTGATGAACTCCGAGGTTTCAAACAGAGTGTTGATCACATTAGTGAAACTTGTAACGAAGTCAACTTGCTCTCGGAAGAAATCAAGGCCATGCGCGAGGAACTCGCAACGGCGAGGAAAACTAATGAGCAACTCATTTCAGAAAATAGGCAGCTGCAAATCAAAGTAAAAGAGTTATAACAATATACCCGCGCTAACAACCTTGTAATTAAGAGCCCACCTGATGAGGGAGAGCCACTTGACATTGTGAAAAAAGTATGTACTGCTATTTGGGAGCCAGTTACTGAAGCTGACATTGATACTTCCCATAGGGTGGGTACAAATAAGCAAGGAAGTAGAAGTATTGTAGTACGTTTTGTGCGTCGTGACAAACGAAATGCTGTTCTCATGAAAGCCAGGAAAGAAAGGCCCTCGGCTAAAACAATTGGTTTTAAGACTTTAGCTGCAATCTTTGTAAACGAAAACGTAACGCCGATGGTTAAACAATTACTGGGTGCTGCGGTGGCAAAGAAACGAGAAGTTGGCTGGAAATTCATGTGGACGCAGGGAGGAAAAATCGTTGCAAGGAAATCTGAAGCATCAGAGAAGCTTAGAATTCATTGTCGGGAAGATATTGACAAGATGCGTCAATAGTTAATTTCATGACATTTTGGGTTTTGCCAGCTCCCTCAAGATTGCTAAGAAGGCAGGTTGCCAAATTATGACCACTATAGGCTCTGTCATACCTTCAACGGGTTGTCTAAGCAGTTCGCTGAATTTCATCTAAATGGTCGTAGTATTAATATTAAGACAGATAGCCTCAGTTTGTTCTTTGAGCGTCTTGACATTAAATTTGATGTTTTGTTATTTAACGAATCCTGGTTAGCTCCGTATGACAGACCACCACACTTTGTAGGATATGTTTGTAATGGCATTGTCCGTTCTTCTAACCGAGGCGGTGGAATTGGTCTGTATGTTAAAGATTCCCTCACTCAGGATGTTATTGACGAAATGACCTGTATGACGCCTAGTATCGAATGTGTCACAATGCGTGAGCAAAATGTTATCGTTGCAGCTGTTTACCGACCTCCCACCGGGTAATAGTCTGAATCTTTTAATTTTATAGAAACGTTACTGCGAAAAATCTATTTGATGCGTAGTCCATTTCTTATTATGGGCGATGCCAACATTGACATGCTCAGTGGGGATGCCTCTTGTGAACAGTTGGAAATTATTCTTGCTTCATTTGCTTGCTAAAATGTCATTACACAACCTACTCGTCTTACTGACCACCGTGCCAGCTTACTTGACATCAGTATCACAAACACCCAAAAAACAGAATTTCACTAGTGGTATATTATCACTCGACATTAGTGATCACCTTCCTATATTCACATTTTTGCCACTGGCCAGCGACAAGCTCGACTCTCATGATGAGTCGAACTATCGTAAGGTAAATCCACATCTCCTACGCCAATTTTATTATGGACTGGGAAATACAAACTGGAACCTGGTTTACGCAGAAAGTAACCCTGACAAACCATACCGCCTTTTCTTTCACATGCTTAAGGCTATCTATGATAGATGCTTCCCGCTTGTTCAATGCTCCCGGAGACAAAAGAATTCGCAAACCCTCGATTAGTCAGTGCTTGTACAAAAGGGTCAAAACTAACAATGAAATGTATCACGCATTTGTACAGACACGTAATGCTGCTGTGCTCAACGAATACAAAAAGTACCCAAATGAATTAAATGCCGATTTGAAAAGAAGCTAAGACTTGCTATAATCAACGACATTTCGCTAGGATATTTAATCATCCTAGAAAGCTTTGGAAAGAGGTCAACAAGCTGCCAAACAATTCGAAAGTGAAGCGTCCTATTAACATTGCAGCTTTTGCTTATAGTAAAACAGAGGTTGAATCACTCACACATATGAATGAATACTTCACTAACGTCGGCAATTTTAAGATTTCCAGCAAGAGGGACTTTATTGCTGAAACTTTTCTTGATTCTGTACAGAAACGCGTAAGCTTGATACACTCAATTTCTTTGTTTCCAACAAGTCCACAAGAGGTGGAAAATTTATTGGGTAAACTAAAGAACAGTGTCTCGCCAGGAATTGATGATCTGTGTGCTGTACCACTGAAATATGTTGCGTCTGTTCTATATCTACCGCTAACGCATATAATTAATGGAATGCTGGAAACTGGAATCTTTCCCTGCGATCTTATGCTTACCAGCATATGCACAATACAGAAGTGTGGGGCCTTTAGTGACATATGTAATTACAGGCCAATCTCGGTGCTGCCCGTGCTATCCAAAGTCTTTGAAATTGTTATTAAGACGTGTCTCGTGAATTTTATAACTAAACGCCACGTAATTATTGACCCACAGTATGGCTTTCAGAAAAATACAACAACTGAACTAGCGTTATTACGTGTTAAAGATGAAATAATGAACGACATTGAAAATAAGCTTTATACCATTGGTCTCTTCATTGATCTTATTAAAGCATTTGATTGTGTTAACCATGAGGTTTTATTATTTAAACTTCATGATTACCGCATTCGTGGCGTTGCCTTAGATATTTAAAAAACGTTACCTGTCCCACAGAAAACAGCGTATAAAAATTGGTGATATTATATCCCCAACTACTACAGTAAAACAAGGAGTGCCTCAGGGGTCAATTCTACGGCCCTTGTTATTTGTACTTTACATAAATGATATATGTAATATACCTAACTCCCCAAAGTTAGTAATTTATGCGGATGATACCAATATGTTTTTTTTTCTGCGCGTACACTTAATGACCTTCAGAACACGATTAACGACTACCTAATCCAGCTTGATAGTTGGCTTCATTCAAATAAATTAGCGCTGAACCTAAAAAAAAGCTAACTACGTCTTGTTCAAACCCACTATTAAAACATGTGACAGTCAAATAACGCAGACATTCCAGGACACCGTCATAGCAGGTGTAAAATGTCAAAAATTTCTAGGTGTGTGGTTTGAAGAAAGTAGGTCGTGGAATATACACCTAAAGAAACTAACCTCAGAACTAAACAGAACAGTTGGTTTATTATTCAAATTGCCAGATCTAATTTCTCTGCAGCTAAAGAAAGCGATATATTATGCCCACTTCTACTCCAGTTTATCCTACTACACACTAGTTTGGGGTACTACAACGACTATGAATTATAACAAACTGGAAATGTTGCAGAAGAAAGTGCTGAGGATTCTTTAGAATTATCATGGTGAATCCAAAGATCAACCAACTAATCCTTTGTTCATTAAACACAATTTGTTCAAAGCGAGTAAAATATATGACTACAAACTCCTGCTGCACATACATAAACATAACCTGTTACACTCAGGTTATGTTTATGTACGTGGACAGGGACAAATGTAGGCTTTATTTTGAGACAGACCTTTCCAGGTATAATTAAATGGCTTGCATTTCTACGTCTACCCAACATTACATCTCTTTGCCGCTATAATGAATTGTGCGCCTATCATTAGCAAAGAAACGATAGTGCACACTTTAAGCTACCCTCATGCAAGGTACAGTATTTGCTGCTCTTTTTCGGTCTCACTCTTTTGGAAATCTAAAATCCATAGCGTGTAAAAAGCGTACTAAAAAGTTTTGGCGTACGACCTACTCACGGATAACTTATTTCAGGATATGGAAACGCCTGACTTTGAGTTGTTATTACGTGCTACTGTCGTGAAGCGCCATTTTATAAGTAATGATTTTTGCAAAGCTGCCCATAAACCTGCGGCCTTGCGTAAACATCCCAGATATGTAAATCCTCAGACAAGAAGTTAATATGCAAAATCTAGAAAAGTGTATTACGTTGACTCCCCATCTACTCGCCAACCTTCCTGGTTGGGTATTGCACCAGTGAGATTTGCCTGCATTAAAGAAAGCCCCGATAGAAACGACCGCATGACGGCACGACACTTGCTTTCTTTGAGTGCATACATTTCTTTTGTTCTAAGTGCATGGGCACAAAGCGCGCGCCATTCATACCATTCATATATGATATCATTATGGGCTACGACAAAAGTGGTATGTATACGGTTTGTGACCTGTTCATGTGCACGAAAAGAAGAACTCGCAATGCGTTCTTCCAAGGGTTTGCGAAGGTGTTAGGCATCGACGTAAAAGATTAGGAGAGCCAGAGCGGTGCGAAAATACGTTTAGAACAGTTCCGAGTGCTTCGATTCGAACAGTTTAGTGCGCCATATTGCAGTTTTTCAGTGCGTGAACTGCAGAACTTGTAAGGTTGCAAATCGCGCCAGTCTCCACTGCGCTACCGTGGCCAGCGCAAGCCATAGTGAGCGTGCTTTTTAGTTAGTTGGAAGTCTTCTTGGTCGTCAATAAGAAGTATCCTGAGTGGCTTACAAAGGACGGAAGAAGCAACTTCCAAAAAATTTTAATAGTAAGCTGCTAAGAAAAGGAAACTTCAACTAGATTGGTTAACACAAACACTTTGTTTGAAGCAGAACCGTAGCTAAACATTTTTTAAGGGAAAAAAAAGGAGAAAGATGTTGCTGCACTTTTTTCTCTCAACCTCCTTTGTTTCAAGCGGCGAAAAGTGAGTTTCAGTCGTCGAGTAGAATATAATCCGACGCTCCTATGCACCCTTCAGCGCGCAGCCATGCGCGTAGTAGAGGGGATGCAAGACAGTAGGTCTGACTTTTTGTGTCTCGTTCTTTTTCATGGTATTTGCATAGTCTTTCTTTGTTTGTTAAAGGGGAATTGAACACACGCACACCAGTGCTCCCGCTCTTTTTACAATGAAGGCTATGAAAATAAAAAAAAATAAGTAGAAGAAAGTGACAACGACAAAAAGAAAAGGGAGAGGGGGGGGCGGCGACACTCAGCGGCATTCTCTGCTCAGGCTTTGTGCTGTCGCCTTACGTAATTTTGATACCTTATTTACCATTTTGTGCGTTCCGGACGTCACTTCTCGGGGGATTCGTTTTCCTCAACTCGCGTTAAGGCTTTAAAAATGCATGAGCGCTCCAAAAGTTGGAGATATAATTTTGTCCGAAAGAAAAATAGGCTGTTCTACCATTAATTCTTCCATTCCTTTTTCCCGCAGTTTTCTTTTCCCTGATATGGAATTCCTGCGCCCTCTCTTCCCAGTATTATTATTTTACAGCTGTGAATATCCTTTTCCAAGCTCTCCCCCTCCCCTTTATTCTTTTTCGGTTTTGGCAACGCTTAATATCCGGAGATATGTCCTGGTAGCCGAGTTAGGCTTTGCCAGTACCTTCACAATTCTCGTGCGAAGCTACGCGTATAGCTGGCGGCTTAAATTTGTTGAGCGACGAGAAGCAACGCCGAGAAATGCGGAGATCCTCGTGGTTCCTAAGCGAGGCCCCTTTTTTTCTGGTTGTTGCGCATGCGCGCTCTACGCCGCCTTCTTATTTCTTCGTAATTCAGTCGTAGCGCCTCCGGGAAGCTCGTCAAGAGGCAATGCTGGAATGAAGTCTTGATTACGCTTTTGAGATAGCGAGCCGCAGGTTTGTAATGTACACCCTTCTTTGAGTTTGTAGCTGATAGGGGTTGTTTAAATCAGGCTCGAGACAGTGGTGTTTTCGGCAATGTCCTTATTAAGGCATTTCACCACCTTCGAGAAAAAAAAATAACAATTTAACTCACAAAGCTGCAGTTACATAGTTAATCTCGTAACGCATCTGCGGTTGGAACCTTTCAGGTGATTAAATTACGCAGACTATAACTTTTTTTAAATATTATTTCAAGTTTCCCGAATATGAGTGTTGCGCCGACCATCCTAAGTAGGATATGCTAGGTACCAAATAAATGGCGCTTGGCAGGTAGGTAATGGGGACAATAGACTGTGCAACCAACCACCATGATAACCATATCCTTCAGTTAAAGTGCGTTATTAACAAAATACTGGAAAATATTACTCGTGACAGATATTCTTCTGGAACAATTGCCTTTAGTACAAAAAGTCAGCGGCCAGTTTTGGTTATTCTGCTTCATTGCACAACTTTATAAAGCATAAAGAAACAGCTCGCCAAATTTTATACAAAAAACATTTATTAAAAGAAAGTAATCACTGCTCCCGTAACTATTAAATGCAATGAAATGGTTTTGAGAAATACGGGCTTGAACGTAAGCAAATTTCTAGGTAATGAAAGCCCTCTTGCGAAACTTCCTGACTAATTTGAAAAGAGCAAGCGCCCCAAAATGCTTGAAAAAAGATTTACAACGTAGTAAAGCAAATTAACATTGCGTAATTTTCAAAGGAAGCGATATCTCTGATGAAATTGCTCCATGACTTGAAGTAGAATAAGTTCAGTTTTGGTTTCGGATGCGAGAAGGAGGGGTTCGAAAAACATTCGTTAAATTTCAACGGCTTAAGATTAATGCTTTTTTTTTTGCAAAATTTCCTAGAATAACCATCGGCTTAGAAAAGTGAATGGCAAGAAACCGATATTTTTCTTCGGAAAATACGTTTTCTGAAAGTGGTGTCAAGCCTTAAAGAGGCCTTCGTTCCAGTTTGCTGGAGTATAAAGATCCCAGTGCGATAATATCTGTAGTGGGGGGAACTTGTATCAACCTGTCACGGATTTCGATTTGCTGGCCCGTTACTGTAGCAAGTTTGTGGACTGAGAAAACGGGACTTAAACGAGCCGACGGTTGCGCGGCGTGCCAGGCTGGGTTCTGTTGATATTTAGGCATCCTGATATTTGTGAGGCAGCGAAACCCGGGCGAGGAACGGGTTGCGTTTTCATAACAATAAATGCCGAATTTTTGTTATCGCCACTTTCCCGTCACTACTCGGTACGTTTTCGTTGTGCAGCGAGGCTCAAGTTGAGCGCGACATGATGACAGCTACGGACATGACATTAAGGCGTCATTGGCAGGAAACTACCGACAAGGCGGCAACGTGGCACTTTACGTAAAACGTGGTCAAGATTAAATGACGAATCTTTAAAAAGAAAATAGTACAACTTTCAGGATTCATTTATATACTTACTGTTATGATTCCCTGTAAATGCATCCGTTTACTCATCGCAAAAAAATATAGAAGAACAAACATTTCTTTAAAAGGGAAGATTATAAACAACGACAGAAACTTTCCACCAATAAACAGCTGAGCTGCAAGCCCCTTGTGTTAAGTTCATCAAAGCCCTGAACGCTTCTCCTCGGCAATAAAAAAATTGCTGAAAAAAAAGGAACTTGGACGTTTTTCGCCGCCGATACTGTTGGTAACGTAATGAGGCTGCTGATACGCACTGGATTTAGGAATAAAGGCTGAATATTAGGTCACAAAGTTGAGGAGGAGGAAATGACTTTATTCAAGAAAAATTACGGGCTCTGTAAATGGTCGCTCGATCGTGGCAGGCCGAAATTCGAAATGTGACTGCTGAGGCGGTGCATGGAGTGGATGAAGGTATACGTATATATTTACGGGGAAAAACTAAGAACAAAGAAAACAAGAAAATGAGGGGGAGAAAGCACTAGATGAAGCTGCCGCGGCAAAGAAAAGCACACCACGGGGAATTAGTGCCTCGGCGTTTTCGCGAACCGAAACGCACAAAACTAAATTCATGAATGATGCAACTACGTTTACAAAGCCTTCGATATGCGGCCTTGTGCGCTGTCCCTGACATTATCATCCTGACAAATAGCGCGGCCTTGCCTAAGGCTACCTTATAGTCTGGATCTCGCACAGACAGCGATGCGGTTCGAAGAAAGCGGTGCAAGGGGGGGGGGGGGTGGTAGGGGAGGGAGGTGTCGCTACCGCGTGAACCGGCAGTGCCGTATGGGCCCAGGCCACGCGCCGAAGATGGCTTGGACGCTCGGCACGCATGGTGGGATACTTTCAAACCCCTTTCAACGCGTTTACGCCTGCCATTAAACTTATTCTCGCGTGTGTTTCTTTGTGTCGGCCAGATGGCGGGCTATATATATGGTTGCACGCACATCAGAGGACACCGTCCCTTATACTCAATATCAGTCCACCCTTTATTTGTGCCCAGTGTGACATTGAATGTTTACAAAAAGGCCAGTGAAACAAAGCAAAATAAAGCAAGTGTGAGATGAAGAATACCACTGGCACAGCGCAATATTTGCTTCGCGACTTTCTCGAGCGCGTAGGGGCTGTTGCCTGATTGTTTATCTTTACCTCTATTCGTAAGTCTCTAGCTTTTCTCTTCTCTTTGTATATTTCTTCTGCTCATTCCGGTCGTTGAACTCCCCCGGTAAGAAATGCAGGCGTTTCGTAGAATCGGACTGCTTTTCGCCGGTTAGTTGTTTTCATTCAGCCTTAGCCTGTTGTGGGGCACGGAGCGAACTTTTGTTTCGCGTGACTTCGAATAGCTTGAAGAACGGAGAAACGAGGGTGACAGAAGAAGGAAACAAAAAACAACATCAAGTAAAATGTAAAGCTGGTCACGAATGAAACAAGTGGATAATCATGACTATCATTGACATGGGGGATATGTCCCTTGCATCCGGTCCAGCACGGTTATAATAAAACTGACCGCGCGTGGAACAAAAAAAAAAACATGAGAATAAAGGAAACGAAGGTATAACAACACACAGTTAGGAGAATAATAAAGGTGAACGCATTACATAAACTACGGAGACATCGGGAAAAATAAGGTTTCGTAATGCAGGGCATGAAAGATTGCCAGGGATATGGTGGTTTCCTTAATAGCATAGTTGTAAACACGTGGGTGCTGACTTTTCTAATCTGCCGCTATATTCCGGTCCCGCTCTTTCGTTTGGCGTTCACCAAAGCCTCTTTAGCGGGGAGTAATACGTATAATACTTGCGCTTCGATGACTTCGTTAAGCCTGAAAAAAATTATATATATATATATATATATATATATATATATATATATATATATATATATATATATATATATATATATATATATATATATATATATATATATATATATATATATATATATATATATATATATATATATATGCAGAGAGAGAGAGAGAGAAACGATTACTTGAAGCAGCCGTTATACGGAACAGTACAACGCCGAAAAAGGGAGCCAAGAGTATGGCTTTCGTTACCAGGTCCTGCATACATTTAGCTCCCATGGTTTATCCGGTGTTCCAATCCTCTCTTAGGATGGCGACAGCTTGGGAAATGAAAATGTCTGATAATCATCCGAGGTTTAAGATTGGTGAAACGATTCGGACCTTAAATGTGCCGGACTGTACTGCTCTTCCGAGACCGTAAACGGGATTCCCCTACCATCCCTTAGGGAATGTTTTACGTCTTTAGCCTACAGCGCTTTTCTTAAATTTCTTGAAATTCAGCGTGGAAGTAAGAAATAGTGAGAGGCGCGATTATGTTCCTTTTTCTTTTTTTATTCTTTACACTTCTCAGGACAACCGCAACTGACTTCGGTGCTACCTGGCGCGGTTGCTCCGTGGTAATAGCTTTCTGCGGCCGAGCAATAAAGGTCGCACGCTTGATCTTCGGGCGTGGAGGCATGTTTCGAAGAGAGCGACACGCAAAAGCGCTCGGCTGTTTAGATTAAGGTGCATGTTGAAACTGAATGCACACGACAGACCGCATTCCGGGGACCATAGCACCGCGAGGCTGAGCCGCAACAAATCGCGCCGCCAGGTGCTTGTGTGCTTCGTCCTCGCCTGTGAAATGATTGGGCGGCACTGAGCCACGCTCTGCTCGACTGCGGGGTTTGGTGCATCGTCCGAATGTGCCCCAAAGAAGCGGCGGCGGTCGAAATCTCGCATCTTGCTTTAGGAAGATATATATATATATATATATATATATATATATATATATATATATATATATATATATATATATATATATATATATATATATATATATATATATATATATATATATATATATATATATATATAATTTGATGTCAACCTTTCCGGCTGCTGCCAATGTGCTGCAGATTCGTTATACTGTAAAACGGGTGAACACGTGAACACAGGACTGAGATTCGTTTGTAACAGTCCCACGAAGAGTAGCCTTGCTGAACAAAATTCTCGTACTTTGTCCTTCTAACTTTGTGTCTTCCATTGTTTTTCTCGCTGATTAGCAAGTATGATGAACAAGATGTACGCCGCCTGCAATTCTCATGTCTTCTATCCTGCGTCGTTTCCGGGCCATTTACTGCCTAATTTATTCAAGGATTTGCGTCGTCTTTCTCGTTTCGGTTGGTAAATGGACACTAAATGATAAATATTAGATAGATAGATAGATAGATAGATAGATAGATAGATAGATAGATAGATAGATAGATAGATAGATAGATAGATAGATAGATAGATAGATAGATAGATAGATAGATAGATAGATAGATAGATAGATAGATAGATAGATAGATAGATAGATAGATAGATAGATAGATAGATAGATAGATAGATAGATAGATAGATAGATAGATAGATAGATAGAATTTGTCGTCGTCTGCTAAAGGGAACCAATTATTTCTTTGGTATGCCGGAGAAATTTATACGATAGACCACTATCGGAGGACCTCTTGCTAGGTGCGAGGCCACCGAGTTTGCAGAAGATAGAGACAATGCGTGCTCTTTTACAGTAACAGCAAGTGTTACTGTGCTGTGCCATGACCGTATGCAGTGACAGTGACCGATTGTGATTGTGTGTTTATGCTCCTTTCTTTATCTCTACTTTGTTACCACTTTACCTCCCCCTCCCCTCTCTTCCCAGCGTAGGGTAGCAAATCGGATCTTTTTCTCAGCTAACCTCCCTGCCTTTCCCCTTTCCTCTGTCTCTCTCTCTCTCTCTCTCTCTCTCTCTCTCTCTCTCTCTCTCTTTCACGTTTCTTAGGCGACACGGGCCTGGACTCACGCTTGTGATAACATTTATGCAATATATCCTTCACCTCGTTGCTGCTATGGTCATCTCCCATTGCGACCCTTTTTCTTCCCCTTCCCTTACGTAGAGTAGCAGGCCAGATGCTCCATTTTCCGGCCGACCTCTCTACATTTTCCAGTCATTAAAATTTTCCTTCCCGAGTTACTACCTAAGAAAACAGAGGTGGCGTAATGCAGCGAATATTGATTTGTGTGCTATAAACCTTTCTATTTACACAGACGGTTCCCTCAGACTTATCCGCACAGCCTTGCACCTCATTTTTGTGCCCACCTGGTGCATGACAATATTTACCTTAGCGTCCCAGCACATAGCGTTTTTTCCAAATGTGGCAGGAAAAGAAACCACCTCCAAGCCATCGACACACCGCAGTGAACGTGGGAACACCATAATGGGTGCCTCAGTAGCAGCACGCCATCTGCAGCGCTCTAACTTTCGCTCAGTCCATAACAGCACGCAACAAATGCCGCGTACTTCTTGCGCAACACTAGGATGCATGCGGGGAGTCAGCCGGATGGGAAGTGTCTAAGTGCGGCAAAATGTCTTAAAGCGACACGCGGAATCATTCAAGTGGAAGGAAAAATAAGGAAGAAAAGCGAGTGCGAAGGTCGTAGCAGCAGCGAAAGAGGAGGCGGCGGGAGTGTGCTCTCCGAGATGCAAGCGAGGCGCGCAGGAATGCCCATCGCGCGAAACTGTCCTCTTTCAGATCCGTGAGAAAGTAAAGAAGCGGCGCCAATGGTAATGCGTCAGACGGCGGACTGCTGCCTCCTAATGTGGCCCGCGTTTTCCTTTGTGCGTCGCTTCTCTCGACCTCTCTGTCCCTTACGTGCTCGAAATTTTCTCCCCCGACGTCGCCGCTCTCCGTCACCCGAAAGCCCAACGGCGTAACGGCGTTCCTCGTCCGAGGAAGACGAAGGAGGGATTAGAGATACTGCGCCATTGTGCTCGGACGGGAAATAATTGTGACAAAAAGCGCTGCGGTGGATCGCGTGGTCCTGGCGGCGCGAATACTCTCTCTCTCTGACTCCGTTTGCGCGGTGAGAAAATGGTGGCCCACTCCCATAGAATGAGTGCGCTGTGCTCCGACGTCCCGGATAGTTTCTGGAAAGGCAACCGAAACGGTCGGCAGTCGTCGGCGTCTGAGGGCTGACCCCGATGGCCTTTTTCTAGAGCGCTACCCTCCCTACCTTTTCTCCCTTCCCTACGTCCCCACGCACATCTGTGCCTGGAACTGAAACAGAGGGAACTCTGCCTCCACTCTCCTCATGGCGCCTCATGTGTTTTTTCTGTCCGTTGTAGATGGGTTCTCCTGAGCGTGATAGGAGGCCATTAATTCAGCTCATCATGGGTGCACGCTGGCCGCTAAGAGCGGGCGAGGGTAACTTAGCAATGGTGCTCTTTCCTTGTTAGCACGAGCCGCATTTTGTAGCGGTCAAAGGCGACGTGACTTTCGCACCGGGCCTTTGTCCGTCGATCTCACTTCGTACCTCCGAAACCTCCTTGAGCCTCTATGCTTAGACCGAATGAATGGCGAAGCAGTTCATTGGTGCGCGTCTATCCATGACAATAGAGTGCCACTGTGATCCTCTACAGTATGGTGTACGAGAAGCCACTTACATTTCCAGAGCTGCCACCATGTAGACTTGCTCGTATGTTGTTTTGTTTTTTCTGCCATTTGTCAAATTAAAAACTCAGCTGGCATGAAGGACTAGACCGATCGCGAAGGCACTTCTTTTTCAGGCTGAGGTAGGCCAGTGTCATGGAGAGCACGCGAACCATAACTGCAGACGCTTAACAATCTCCAAATATATAATAAGTTTGGCCTAGTAAGTCTGGTTCCAGTAAAACACACTGTTCCCAGTAGAAATTGGGAAAGATACTCATAGAAAGCTTGTTGATCACAAAAGAGGTAAGCCTAGACACAATCTTCGCAACGAAATATCCAACACACACGGAAGGAAAAGAAGAAAAGCAGGGGGAGAAAAAAATGCATAAAAGGACAGTGTACAACGTATATACCAAAACTTGACAACAACAATCAATTTTCTTCTTCTGGGGATTCACGCGCAGAAAACGAAAACGATATGGTTATGAGGCACGCCACTAGTGGAGGACACCACGGTAATTTCTGGCCTCCCTCCCGCCATCCTCCATGTTGTTGAACTTGCGCCGAATGCACGGTGAGGTATTGGAGGGGAGATAACCGTAGCCAATCTTCGACAATCTAGAAGACGCACTTGCTGACGCGTGCTATGACACCCTTACTTTTTGAGATGAAATACCCATCTCAAATTTTAATTCTCGTCTATGCCGAAACCGTACTCTTCAAAGATGTACAACATCGAGGCGGTGATCTATCTACGGACTAAGCAGATACCATTGTGACTTTCCTAACTAATAAATTATAGAAGCACCCCTCCTGGGACCTCGGTTAAGCAGAAAGTACGAGCTTCATTTTAGCGGCGATGAAAACGCAATCGCTGGGAAGATGCAATAGCTTGAAAATCAGCCAGCTATAGCGCCTTCTCTTAAAAAGTGACTGCCGTTAACCCATCAAGGAGGCTTGTAATGCCTACAGATGGATGTCTTGGCTTGGATTGCCCTTGTTCCTGCCTGCTAAAAAAAATAAAGAAGTACAGCGCGACTGTGCGGTGGAACGACGGCATTGTGTGATGCTCCCCCTAAGCAGACGGGTTAGCTCGCAACTTTAGAAGGGCAAATTGTGTTCCTATAATAGAATCATTGGCCTCTGCACGATAGGTACAAAAGAGCTCGCCGTCTGTGCTCGGGGTTAGATTGCGTGGCCCAGCGATATTGAACTAGCAGCAATTCCAACGCTGAACTCTACCATAAGGAGCTGCTCCCATGTAAGCAGTCACGCTATTCATAACAGGAAGCTACGACGACTTAAAAATAATTTGAGGGCTATTAAGGTATTTTAAAGAAATATCATAAGTATTTTTCATGTGCTGTGCAGAAAAGTTACCTCCTCGTTTTTAGCTTTGGAAGTGAATCAAACTAGAAAGCAGAATCCATAAACAGTTTTACTTTTCCAAATGTTGCGGTTAGTGAACTCATCGGCGTGCATTACTCTTGTGTGGTGCCGTCACACAGGTCGTTCTTCAGCACGCCGTAAAAAATTGATTGGTCTACGGTCATGCACCATTTCCAGTCCCTGCAAAGAAAGTAAAAAAAATAGGACGTTTCGAAAAAAAAGCAGCCACATCAAATGCGCTGCAATGAACATATTTCTCTCTTTCGTGCAGTGCTTCAGATATGCAAGGATCTTATAAATTCAGTCTCCACAAGCAACATCATCTCGTTACCATGAAGGCGCCCAGACACCATTACAGTTACTCTTATGCTGACGCATCAGTGTGGTTGCAGTGCAACGAGCATCATGCTGAACATGCCTCCACTCGTCACATCGAATCATCGCAACTAGGAAGGTGTACTATATATATAAAAAAATATCTCTCTTTTGGTATATAAGCCAATAGCCTTTACTTGTTCCCTTAAACTAAAAGCTAAGACCTGAAAAACTCAGACTGCCGAACGCGGCAAAAGCGATCGTACGTGCGACCCAAGTAAAGTCGTGAACTCTATTTCGTGCTGCAAATAGAACAAAGATTCAGCTGTATCGTAACGGTCGGGTTAAGTAATTTGTCCCATACTAGACCAGAATGGTACCCGTAATCTTGTTTTGGGTACGTGAATTCGACTTCGAATTTGCGGGCTGTTTACAGTTGCGATGAACATTTCACTGGTTTTCCTAAACAAGGACCTCTAGTGCCCTTCCACTCTGTGAAGAAGGATAACAAGCGAAGCTGTATTAGCATATCTACATTGACGACTATATCGATTTATATGGTCATTGCCATACTGATTGAATAAAGACCCACACACGCAACTTCGTGGTTGTTATCGTCTTTATTTTGTGTCATTTTTTACCACAGTGACCATAGCTTTGTGGTCGCTGTGGTACACCGCGATCGCTCGTACTACTATGCTGGACACGTTCTTTCCAAATGTTAAATCTATACACGACCGGTGATGCGTGTTCGGCATATTGACATCCGTGTAGCACTTAATTCCAAATCGTTCCAACGGGAAAAATGCAATCCACTTGCCCTCGGGGCGCACTAGGTCGACGCTAAAGTCGACGATTGGCGGGTACACTATTGCGTTTTATTGTATACTTTTCGATCCTCCAATGGGAGCGAAGGAGCTCCGCCATCTTATGTTTTATATACGGCCACGAAGGTCATGCATCATAACATGATCGATAAGATAACATTCAGAGCGACCGCTGGGACTGATAACGTCATGCTGAAAGAGTTAGATGACGATATATATTGTTTTTCATTCTACACGGCTCTTGCCCACGTACACATTATTCACCAGAACCTAGCCATACACAACTTCGCTGTAAAAATTGTGGCTACATCGTTGCCATTAAGAGCTATCGCGTAGGAGGCACCCCGCAAGCAGTTTGAAGCCCACACGTTGTGAGTTACAATGAAAATGAGAAGGTGAGAGAAAATAATCATAATATGAATGAGCGTCGGTCTTACGTGGGACGATTTGTTTCATGCCTATATGAAAGCTTTGCACCATAAATAAAATAACGGCACACGCTGCTTTCGTGCAAAGGTATTTACAAAGTTTTCTGTAAGAAGCCCGTGCTTGGCATCACACGGGATTATAGACCACGTCGTCCATAGACTTAAGCGGCTATCCAGTCTACTTGATGCCAGTGTTTACTTTCCTTGTTTCGTTGCATCTTGCGACGAGCGTGACCTAAAAAGACTAAGGAATTATATCTTCTACTTAAAGTTGGGAACTGTGTTTTTTTGTAAGTAGCGTTAGGGGATGTCGATGTTTTTTAATCACTTTTATTGTATTACGTAAAGTCAGACGAACAACACACTGTGTCACTTGCAATCCCTAATGCCGTTACATCCTTGATCTATAAATGTTTTCTTTTTTAATTTTCCAATTCAAAAATTGATTTCCAGGAGTACTTATCTGTATTCCACTTGACTAGCTATTGTGATAGCATCATAAAAATGACGAACAGGCAGGTAGTCTACTGTTATCCACTGTTTACTGTAAAATTAAAGAATCACTTGTGTCCACATCGATTACTGAACTCAGTGTAATGAGAAAAATATCGCAAGTTCCACAAACATAGCAGATGTTTACAACTGATTCTAAGTATTCGCTTTATATTTTCGTTCTCTCTAGAGATCTTCAGCGCCCGTGCTCACTTCTCACCGAAACATATCCAGACATAAAAACTTGTGCCCAAGGCAGACACGCATACCGAGACGCGCCATCTCTCCGTCTCACGGATAACCGAGAGGTACTCCCTCACTTCTGGACAGACAGACCTTGCAATAAATGATGGTGTTCGCAACAATAAAATACAATGGGGCTCAAAAAAGAGTGGAATTTCCTGTGCACCTATGCTTGCAGACTAGTCAGAGACGCTGTGTTGCGTCTTCGTCTTATTTTTTGTCGTTTATCGGCCCGCAGTCACGAGCACAGGCTTCGATGTCACAATGGTGAAAATGTATACGTTCCCGCACTACGCCGAAATTCTCACTTCAAACTTTGGGTTTTCCGTTCGCACGCACAGGACAGCTGCACAGAACTGAGCACACGAAGCTTAAAAAAAAGGTATTCTGTCTACAGCATTCTTTTCACGAAGCGTGAGAACAGCTAAGGTTCTGTATCGGCCAAACGCGGTGGCCGATAAATGGCCGCATGCGCGAACACTCAACCAAGGTACAAGAACAAGCTACAGACAGTCAGTTGTCATTGCATTGCAATGAATGTGGCTGCAAGCCGTCTTTTAAATATGTGACGTTTTGTCAGAAAACCGCAACCTCAGCGGACGTCTTATTTCCGAAGTATTTCCCATTCATAACAGCGGCGAAGCATGTGTAAGCCCCCCCCCCCCCCCCCCCTGCATTTCTCTCCTTCCGAAGGAGATAGCCTTCCTATCTCATTGATTGCAATTTATTGCCCCTGCGCATGCTGCATGTCGGTTGCTTTCGTGCTTTGAGATAGCGGTGCAGTATATATATGCTGACTGAAAGAATAAAGACACTTGATTGTTAGTCAGGGCTGTGGTCTGTGTCCCTCTCTTAGTCGTGTTGTTTAGCGCCGTTTTCTGCTCATATATACAGCTTGTTCTTTTTTAGCTCCGCCAAATTTTTTAAAGATTGCCTTTGGCAGATAGCACAATCTTAAACTTTGATATGAATTACTCGATGAGGCGGCCTGTACTTCCGCGGGAAGTCAAGATGTTCAACTGAATAATTATGGTAATGACGCTAATTAACTTTTCTGATTAATTATTTACGTCACTTACGTCTACGAATTATCGCCGCTCAGTTACCATAGTGTTTCCGCTTGGAACGAATTCTCTGGGTTACACCAGTTCCAAGACATTAATTTTCGAAGTGTCTGTCGAAATTCGTTGGTGTTCGAGCTACTTTTGTGCTTCCATGCTTAACACAGCGGTTCCCTAAAATAAAAAAAAACAGTAATGAGACTGGAACGCCAATGCATTTTGTCGGACACTTTCAAAAATTAATATCTCGGAATTGGTGCTGTCTAGACAATTCGTTCTTATTCGATACGCCGTGAAAACTCAGTGGCTATATTTCGTAGATTGAAACATGTGGCGCAAGATTATTATTTAAAAAGGTGTTGACTGTAATTACGTTATTTATTTGCTTGAACACTTTGATAGCTCGTAGAAGTGATGGTCACCTCATTGAGTAATTTGTATCAAGGGTTAGAATTGTGCTATCTGCCATAATGAATCTTCAAAAAATTTGGTATGGCTAAAAAAAAAATACACGCACCTTTTATATAGAAGAGGCAATCACGACATGGCCGACGCTCTACGAGGGGGCGCCGCAGCGCAGCAATAAGCAGAAAATGCGGCCTGCGTCCACGCAACTCTGCATCCGATCTTATAGGACGCTTCCTCTGGGCACCAATCAATGACACTCGTAGAGAGAAATGTCGTCGAGAGAGAAGCAGCGCGGAGCAGGCAATGATGCGGATATAGGCGGTGCGGAGATAGGCGGGCTTCTGCTGAGGTGACGACACAGTTTCCGCACAATCTTTGTCTTTCGCGTCGCATTAGCCTGTGACGCCTTGTCGCCAACGGAGCGAAGCTTCAACATGCATCAGCAGTGATTACACGCCGCCTATACTGCTTGGCCTGCGATGGCACCAACTAAGAAAACTACTGCGATAAGAGCGACGCAGAAAGGCAACAACGTCGACGGGCCAATCTCGCTTTCGTCCGGCGACAGACACGCCAGCATGAAGCTAAGCGTTTTCGCGCGTTCGAAGAGTGCGCTGCCAAATCTGCCATTCGCATTCCTGAAGTTGAGCGTGTCGCAACTCAACTATGACTCAACCGATTGCCCATGACAATATTGAGCCGCATCAAAATGCTCATACCTTCGTCGAAGCGACTCGGCAGCAGGATGCCTCTCGCAACAAGAGGCCGCCCGCCAAGCAAACATTCACCACTGACGCCGGCCAGCAAATTATGCGCCTTTCGCTGCAGTGGACCGTGAGTTCACGAAGCAAGCTTGGAACAACTTCTGTGAAGACACCATTCTCTTTCTTGTTTCACCCAATCCCAGGAAAGAGTGACCAACTATATATATATATATATATATATATATATATATATATATATATATATATATATATATATATATATATATATATATATATATATATATATATATATATATATATATATATATAGAAGCGAACAAATTCATGACTACCTTAACAGAAATTTATTTGACTTCCGCTGTTGAGTTCGTTCGGGTCGCGGCCTGTTCCTTTTTATTCCACAGAAATCTTCACGCTCTGACCGTGAGGCTCACTTAGGATGCAGAAAGCAGAAGACGCAGGACCAGATATTTTACTTATGTTACATAACAGGGAGCCGCGAAAAAAATTCTATGTGTGGCATATCGAGTTCTTTGGTGTGATGCTTGCACCTCAGACATTGTTGACCTCCAGATATTTTGCATATGTTTTTGCATATCTCAGGAACCGTGCAGTCCACAGGATTAGCTTTAAATAAGCATTAAGCTAAAATACCAAGTTAAGATTGGTTGACAACAATGCGTCTAAAACTTTTAGGCCGACCATTATTGACGTGAGCGCGGCCCCTTTAAGTGAAAATAGAAGTGACAACAAAGGACATGCGCTAGCACTACTTTGATTTTATTGTTTGACGTCAAACGCTTTGCCAGTTTTAATGCAGTTAGATTACTTGTGTACAAATAAAATGAAAGCAATCTAAGTGTTTGAAGAATAAATGGAACCCAATAGGGCAACCTTCTGCAGAAGAAAGATATATACTGGTGATAAAATGTGATAAATTGTGTGGCCTTACGATGTCATAAGCGCTGGAAATATTGAACAAAGTTCTGAATGACCAAAACCTGGACTTTTTTCCTCCTGAGCAACTTAGCGAGACACTTTAAAAAGGTACTCTACCAGCTTTGGCTGATTTGCATATTCCGTTCGGTATGATTTCAACATATTTTTTGTCAAGCCCTACAAGCGTCAGCTGGACCTCAAACAAGAGCAACGCTTAACTGTGGAAGACATTTTTTTTCCTTGTTGAAACTTGCCCGGAGGCGTCGAAGTTGGCTCAAAAGCAGCTCATTCCACTTGGCCGAATCAGGGTCAGCAGCAGCAGTAAATAAACTTGACTCTTGAGTCGAGTTGTCCTGGTTGTCTAACGAAATTGGATTGAAACCGGGAAATAAAAGAGCAAATACACTTCGCGTTCTATTTCCTCTAACTCGCTTTGTACATGACACAGGAAGAAAGAAAACTAAGAAGGGCAGAGTAATAAAAACAGAGCACTGGAAAGACTAAGTATATTGGAAGTGAAACACAATCAAACAGGACCAGGCTATGGATACAAGTGTAGAAGAAAAGCAACAAAAAGGGCGAAAAGAGCAGAGATGGATACACAAGGAAGCGGCACTCTGGGTGGATGCTTATGAAAGCAATGCCGCTTACGTGTAGAATACTCATTCTTTTGTTTCTCGGCGTCATCACGAAGTTCCTTTTATTGTCTTCTCGGTAAGGATACAACTGGATATTTCTCGAGTTCTTTAGACAACATCGATTTTCATGGCGTTGCAAGGGAGAGCACGAAAATGAAAAACAGAGAGAGTGTAGTTGAAAGGGAAGTAGGCGAGACTCTACGGGTGTACAAACACTAACGCCCACTAATAGGGAAATCCATCTGAAGCCACCCTCAGGTTACGTGGCTTAGGTGAGCGCACCAACTTTCGGACCAGATCTTTCAATTGAGTAGAGAAAAACGTAACTGGAAGATGCATTGCTCGATTTCATGACACTTATATCTAGCATCAACAACTATACACATTCTATTCTATATACACGTGTGCCAGTAAACAAGGTGGGGAAAAGCAGTGAACAAGAGCCACATAGATGAAAACAAAAGAAAAGAAAGAAGGCGATAAAGTAGTGAACGACACCGATGAATTGTCGTCCGTGGGCCACCCCCAAAGTTTGCTGGGCTCGTTTGCGTTCGGGTCGGTTGACCGGATCATGTGCATGCCGAACAGCTGGGAGGTGTCCTCTCGCGGCGCTCATATTTCTTCCCGCATGGTCCATGACCAAAGGTGCCGTCATGTTGACGCAGCAGGGTCTAAGCGAAAACTACAGCGGCTGTGTTACACCATGCGACAGGCACCACAGCCGAGGCATTCCCCGCACACACGAGCGGCAACCTTGGCAGCAGACGTGCGACACAGCGCATCGATCGCGGCCATGATGGTTGCTGCTGCTTTTGGCTGCGAAGACTACGCCTCCGCCGAGCATGGGCCATGACGATGGGCGCGTAACGGGAATCCACAATGCGAATCCCTTTCTCGCTGCACGCACTGTGTCCCGTTGCAGCGAGCTGCCTGCCGAAGAGAAGGCTCACGCGAGGCCCATACTGACACGGCACAAGCACCGGGAGCACCTGAGCGATTCTCCTCTCCCGTTCTCAAAGTGTACCGCCATTATGCGTACTGCGGCCCCGAAACTATGCCGCACCAACCCTTTGCCCACCATTTAGCCACTCGAGGTGCACGTTAGGAGCCGCTTCTCTTTCATTATATTCGCGGTTGTACGCGTGGCTTTATGGTTTCGGACCGCTTATCGCGTGCTTGCTCATGTCGACCGCTGTCCCCAAAACGGCCGTCGAAACGGCTTCCCTTCTCCCCTTCGGCGAGGAAAAGAGCTTGGACCGCGGTCCACCGGTCGTATCGTCCCGTTCGTTCCATTTTGCGCGCCCTGGCTGCTCTGCGGCGACCGCGCACGCATGATCGTGTGCGTTTCTTTCTAGTGGCGACCTCTCGCTACGCGCGTCATGTCCATTCCCGTTTACTTCTTTTTCCTTCAGTCCATGTGGTGATAAAAGGGGAATTGTAACCCGAACAAGGGGCGGCAGAAGGAAGAGCGAGGCAAGCAAGCTCCATAAATGGGTCACAAAGAAGAAATGCACTTGCTGCTCCCAGGCAGACGGGGTCTCTTCGTAACGCCGTGGACTATCGTCCTTCCCGTGTGACTTCCTTGGGTTCCTAGCTTGACCGAAATGACCATTCTTTCCTCGTTTCGCTTTGCGCGCACTTACTGTCTGTCATCTTGGTTTTGCTTTTTTCTTTTCTCCTGCAACGCGTGGGCTCTTGACTAACTATTTCGCGCAAGGACTCTCCGCAACGCACTGCGTACACTCAGCGCCAGTGTGGCGTGTCCCCTCACTCCTGGCTGTTTTCCTGCCACATTAATTTCATCGTTCTGGCGCTTTTGTATCTCTTCCCTGGCGCCGCATGTGAAGTGCTCGATGCAAGGAGCAGGACGGGAATGTTCAGTTCATTTCACCCGTTTTGATGTCCTTTGTCTCTCCCTTCTCTCCACAGAAAAAGCAGGCCGCTCATGAAATCTCGCTATAGAACCGGCTGTCCATATTACTGCGCCGACGAAATAGCGGGTCTTTAAACACGTGATAACGCAAGCTGAACCGGCTTCGCAACCGCGCTCGCAGTGAACTTCTAGTCACGGCTTCTTTTGTGTGTGGCGAAAGTAAGTGGCCACAGTGCAAAAGTTAATTTTGCTCTCCTTCCGCTATATATATCCTTCGTCTGGCTGCAGGTATGTCCAGAAATGGCTCCTTAGTACGTGGACGTCACTGAAACGCTACGCGAATTTTCATTCACGCAGCGATCATTCACTGTGCGACAAGGCGGATCGAGCGCAAATATTACAACCACTCCTCCTCTTGCAGAAGGACAATCTGCTCTATAAAGCCTAGGCGAAGCTTTTATGGACATGTAATGCCGTGTTCAGACTACAGTCGCATCCGCTATAAGTGGCGTATTTATTGCAATTTACGCAACTGCTGGAACGAATGTTTACGCAGCTAGCAACCGCCTACGTTCACATTGAGCCTTTCGATAAGATGCGTTTTTTACGACTGGCCAATCACCGTTCTGGGACAGCCGCGTTTCGCATTTTTTTATCATGGCGCCGATCAGCAAGCGGCTGTTAGCGCAGGTCGAGGCTCTTTAAGCCCGAAGTTTTCAGGCGCTGGTCATAGAGTATCGGCCTCTGTCGCACTTCAATTAGTTATTCATTGCTGCACAACGAAGAAGCTTCCGCACTTAGCATCATCACTACGCACGGGCAATGTACACAACACAATGAGACCGGAAAACCGCACTGCACTCAGGGAGACCGCGCGTGTTCGGCGCGAACCCGGGAAACCGCGGATGGCGTCGGCAGCAGCAGCAAGGAACACCGTTTCAACGCCGGATGGCTGGGATGGCGGTCACCGGATGAAAACGCGGAATATGGGGAGACCGGAAGCTCCGTGACCGGAAGATGCAAACCGAAACTGCTTCGTGCATTGCGGCGTCGTAACGCTCGTATCTGTGCCTGTCGTAAAAGTAGCGGGTACTCCAACATTCACGCCCAGGCTGGTTGCGATTGTTGCGTACTTTCTGCTCAATTCAGCAGTAGTGTGAACAAAGTAGTTGTGCTTTTTGCGTTTACGCTTACGTTCCGTGCGAACGATCCGTACGTAGCACACGTAGTCTGAACATAGCATTACTCCGACGTCACCCAACTCTGCCTTACAGCACCAGTGCACAGTTTACATAAGCAGGTGATTGAAGTGAGATTGCGTTAACCAGCGCGATGAAAACCGCCTACGACCTTAACTAAATTTCAATGCACGGGCAATTTTGTCTCATGTGGCGAACAAAGGTAATTAACCAAGTGCATTCAACACGCCATACGCGCATTTACGTCGCTAATAAATCAACTTTATGATTTTCTTTTTTTAAAGTTAGCTTTCATTTCTGTAATACTTGTTTACCTAGAACAGTTTCCAATTGACTTGTCAGGATTGGATATCAATAGGGGCTTCTCGTTTATGATATTAAAGTTGTCGCCGCTGGTTCCAGAGTTTTAAGTTTAGGGACGCAGATTTAATTAAACCTTGATCGTGGGAACCTCCATCTACCCACGCGACTTTGCCTCTTGTACAAAACAACAACAACAACAACAACAACAGCAACAACAACAACAACAACAACAACAACAACAACAACAACAACAACAACAACAACAACAACAACAACAACAACAACAACAACAACAACAACAACAACAACAACAACAACAACAACAACAACAACAACAACAACAACAACAACAACAACAACAACAACAACAACAACAACAACAACAACAACAACGACGACGACGACGACGACGACGACGACGACGACGGCAACAACGACGACGACGACGACAATAATAACAACAACAGTAACAACAACAACAATAACAACAACAACAATAATAACAACAACAATAATAACAACAACAATAATATCAATAATAACAATAATATCAATAATAATAACAACAACAATAATAACAACAACAATAATAACAATAACGATAATAACAATAACAATAATAACAACAATAACAATAACAATAGCAATAATAACAATAACAATAACAATAACAACAATAACAATTACAACAATAACAATAACAATAAACTCATATTATTTCTATAAAACCTAATACATTCATCAGGCCTGCCAAAGCAACATTGGGCTTGACTGGCAGGGCGGGACAGGCAGCATAAAAACTGTTACAATATCAAGGGAAAAAAAGAAAAAGAAATTGAGCGAAGCGATACATGTATATACATACACTCATACACACATTATACGCATTTATAATACAACTACGTATATGCACACATACAGGTTTTTGAAGCACATCTGGCGCGTACAATTGGCACCATGCCCCACGATTAGTTTGCATGGCACAGTAAAAATGAGTTCATGATCATAAACAACAGAATGAGTTAAAAAAAGAAAACGGGAACGCTCCATGAAACCAACTGTCTCGTCACACTTTTGACCAAGGCGACTTTTTCAGCGTAACACAAGAGGAGGTAAGTGAGGTCTATTTCTTTATATATTATAACCGCTCCAATCCGCACGTTTTAGTGCTTTCTTGAGCTTCAATTTTTATGTGGACTGCCGCACGTTACAAGGTTAATAATTAAACAGCGCAGGGACACAATATTCGCGCATTCTTTTGCGGTATTTTGTTTCACAACGAGGTATTTGATAACGCGATTTTCGTCTAAGGCTACGGGGAGTTACATGAGGTACTTTAAAACGATTGTCCCAGAAGTGTCTCAGGGCTATTGTATGCAGTAAAACCAAAGAAAAACCTGGCATTGATAATACCTTAAAATGTCGGTATGGCCCTCAAGACACAAGTCATAAGCTAGAACTTTCATAAGGGAGGGCATTAGTGAGTTAATTCTTTTCTTGCCAGCGAAGAGCGCAGCATCCATAGGCAGTAATTCCGTATCGGACAACACTGTAGCACAACGCATGCGCGGTGATTTTTCTGACTGATATTGGCATGAGGTGACGGATCTTATAGAGTAAGCAAAGCACTGAGCGAATCCTCTGACAGACATAAGAAACATGCAAATTCCATAATAGGTCGCTGTCAAAACGCAAACCGACATATTTTACGGATGAGTTGTAGTCGATAGGATCGTAAGAACATGGATTTGAATGTGAATTGTGTAATATTAGTTCCCTAGTCAAGTGTACTCTTTTTAAAGGACTTCGAAAGCAGAGAAGCTGCGTTTTTAACACGTTAATGTCGATTGAATTCGTGGTGAACCAGTCCATTGCCTTCGTTGCTGCATCTTGTTAATGAGAAGCTGCATCAGAATATTGATTTCTACGAGAAACTAACACAGTATCATCTGCATACTGAAATATCTTAATGGGGAATGCATTAGACAGATCATTAATGTAAATGTTAAATAGAAGAGGGCTTGATACTCAACCATGTGCAACACCGGCTTTGATTGGCGAAAGACTGCTGTGAAAGCTTTGAACTGAGATGTACTGAAATCGTTCCCAGAGGAAATTATCGAGAAGAGACAGAAACAAACCACGGAATCCCATCATGGAAAGCTGGATACATTGTGCCAGAAAAAAAAATTGGACTGCTTTTATAAATTTGGTTAAATAAAACAGTGCAGTCGTTAGCGATTCGGACGCGGTACTCCGAGCTTATGGCTGCCGGTGCTTTTGACGATGCCGGTAGGCACTGGCGAAACCAAGCTAATGCATTGAGGAACTTGATGACACGAGCTTTTGTAGCCTATTGTGACTGTATTTGGCACCCCAGCAATCACCATACGCTGACCGCCGGTGGCGCAAAAAGCTCCGTGCGCCATGCGGTTCGCTGTTCGCATTTGAATCGCAGAGTACTGTACATTCATATGCTTCTTCTACTCAGTGAGCAGGCAACAGGAATCGCAAATATCTATGATGACAAAAAAAAACCTAAGTAGCAGTAATCATACGCTAAAGCTGAGGTAGCAGAGCTGCTTCGAATACGTATTTTTCAAAGTGCATGAAGATTGTACAATAAGATTTAGAGCTTGGTCTCGCCGAAATGGCCACTTGTGACTGCAGTACAATAGCGGCTTGCAGGTATCGCTTACGTCTGGACAGCGCCACGCTTGACCGACCCGGTGGCACAGTGCATCAGTACGGGCGCTCGCGGAATTCCTAACGCGGCCACGTCATCTATGGTGTGCCAGGAATTTATGTGCGGTCATGAAGAGCCGCGTAGTGAGGGATGAACCGATCGAAAGCAATATCGTGGCTCGCGCTGGAAAGGCTTGCGCGCCATTCTTCCTCTCGGGATACGGCACGTTTCATCGCCTGACGTTTCCACGCTCTGCCTCGCTTGTGGGTTGTTCTGCGCTCAACAAGCTCAACCTAAGATCAACCAATCAGCGCCGGAATTTACAAAGGTAACGGACGTGATTCGCCGGATACCACGGGCTCTTCGTATGGGGTTTCAAACGACGCAATTGCCCCGGCCCTCGACCAACTGAAAGCAGTTTTTACCAGCACAGGGTTTCTGAAAGCAGTCGCTGGTTTGCTTCTCCCAGCAATTGCTTTCCCTAGAATGTGCACTTATATTTAGTCAGCAGGCAGGCATATATTGACGTTCTGGAGCGCTATAACCTAAAGCTATTCCAGTCTTTTCTATTCAAATTTTGCAATCAGCATTCCAAGAAAGGTAAAAAAAATTGTCGAGCCCCCACCCACGGTGCCTGTCTTTCACGCGATGTCACGAAAACTGCAAAAAACGCCCCATCTGATATACGTGCACACAAATAATGCATAATTTTGCATGACCCAATGAAAGAAAAATAATTTCTGATTCGACGCTTTTTTTTTGCCATTAGTGAATAAGGTGTCGTTTGGCCAACTGCTCTTGGTCAACTTGGCTGTCTGTCACGCGACGTCACAAAACCACGAGAGTCACCGCGTCAAAGGGACGCGTACGCGTTAAAGATTCATTAGCATGCCAAATAAAACTGAAAGTTTTTCTGTATAGCCAAAGACTGCCCCGTTCCGAAAGCAATAGAAGATGGCTGCCCGCCGATCGCTGTGGCACTGGCTACTCAGAGCTGCCGGGGAGCATGGATTTATATGCGTGTAATAACAAATTTTGTGTGCCAGGATAAAGTTATCGAGACCTTTCGGCACTTATATCACATCCATCTGCAAATTATACCTTGCTGAGAATCCGTTTTGACGGCCTTTCTAACCTTCCATTGCACCCCACCGTGGTTTCCAACCAGACACCACAACCTATTTAAGGGGAAGTGGACCAATTGAAGACGCTGGCACAACCCTCCTCATCTTATCATCAATTGTGCTGACTCGGCCCCATCGAAGCTCTCTACACTTGAACGTGATCCTTGCTTCTCCTCAGCCAATGAGATATGGACAAAAATCATCGCCCGTTCCATTTCGTGAAGATGGTCGAACAGCGAAGCTGTGTTAGTTGCGCCGAGTGTTACACCATGCAAGTCAAACTTCGCAAGCAGTCTTTACTGTAAATCTTTTGTATAACCATTCTTTAGCTACATTTTCGCCTTTGCGTGCTTCGCGTGGTAAACATGCTCTTGGAGCGCTTTCTTTCGCGGTTCTCCCAGGATTGTCTTTTTTTTTTGCTCATGAGGTTACTGTCCGTGTTTCGCCGTGCTTTTTTGCGATGACGCTTGCGGTAAGCAGCTTCTTCCTCAGGAGTACGCACTACTCGGGGTCTTCCCATAGTTGTAGCTGAGATAGAATGTGCAGGAACCACTAATCCAAAGCTCCGTATATTGGGCGTAAGGCCCACGACTGGAGATGCGGGCTCTACAATCGTTTTGACGATTGGATGGATTGGTTTGACGAATGGGGTGGCAGCCGGCAATTATTGCTGGTGCAGGAAGTGCCGGCAGCCATGTGCTGCTAGTATCGCGTTTCAATCGCCGGGCTGTTCATTGGCCACAGAGCGCCAGCATAACAATTGCTTCTTTCGAGGCAGGGTGGAATCAATTGTCAATAAATTCGATGCCGATATGGCTCGAACGCCGGAAAAGCACCGTATGACAACCGTATAAGATTCGCGTATAAGATAGCATTCTCAAAGAAGGAAAGGGTTCACCTCAACTCCTTTTCCGCTGTTGAGCTCTTCTTTTCATCTTCCACTAGGTCACGTGGCCTCTTTTCATGGAAGTCCGACAACGACGGCAGTGGGTCCGCCATAACAGCTTCGCTGTAAAACTGCTCAATGTAGGCAATGGTGTTCGTTTTGAAACCGAAAGTGACATCCTACAAACGAGAAGGCCGTTTGATTGGGTTATCAAACAAATCTGCAGGTTACCGCCCGGTGCTTGCGTCGCTGGTTACGTAAATTTGACCTAAGGAGATTTTAATAAAGACACATTGGAATAGCCTTACGTTATGGGGCCCTGAATAGCAAATTCTGGTTAACTGGCCGAGTTCACGAACCGCAAAGCTTGTACGGGGTTATAGTTAGGTCTATTCATGATTGTGGCTGTTCCAGAATATTATCCGTCATGGGGCTCAGTGTGTATGGCATTTCGCTCCTAAACACTAGATCATATGTTCCATTACCGGCGACTGCGGCCATACGTTGACTGGGGCGAAATTCAAAACCGCTCGTATACCGTTCATTGGGTGCAAGATAAATAATACCTGGTGGTCAAAATTATACCAGAGGCCTCAGTTAGCGCGTACCATATAATCAGGTCATGATAGTGCACGTAAAATTCCCAAATTGATTTATTATCACAAACTGTTTTGAGAAACCACCAGAAGTCAAGCAATCAAATAAAGCGTTAAAAGGAATTGCCGGTTAGCGCAGTAGAGCAATGGGCCTAAGAAATACTCCTGTCAGATGAAGACGAGCCAGGGGTAAAGCTCTGGTCGTTAGTGCCCGCTTGGACAAAGATCGAACATGCTTCGTAGACGCTGCTTCGTACGCTCAAGAAGAAGCCTTCTCCTCAGTGGTCATCGACTGTGATTCCAAAATCCTCAGCCGCGCTACCATGCGCATTTCTAGTTCCAGCGTTGCAGAGCAGGTGGCAATTGCTCTTGCATTGACGGACAGTGTACATGACACGATTTATTCAGACTCAGGGCCTTTCAATTGAGAATGGTGGCTCCCCAGACCCTACGTATCATCCAAAATGCTAAAGACCTCAAACATCACTCACTGGCCTGATTCCCTGCGCACATTAGAATCATCGAGAGTACCTCGCTAAACGCTACAAGGAGGCACACTCGGCTGCACGAGGTTTGACTGACCGCGCGCCGGGTAACGCGTCCTCTCCTGGGCGACGGGAGCCTCTCTGCTCGTATAACGAGATCTGTAAGCATAATTATCTATCACGAAAACTCCTGCCTTTGCTGCACTCCTCGCTGTGCGGAGGTCAGGCAGTCACTCTCAGACTTCTAAAACAAGCACTTACCCGAGCCCCACGGCAATGCACACAACGTACCCCGAACGGTTCCCAAGCCCGGACTGCCCCCTGTGTGGTGGTTAAGCGGACTTCTAGCATTTCCTCTGGGGCTACGCCTCTGCCGGTCCCCCTTTCACCCAAGAGGAAATGATGAAGCTCATTAGGGCTTAAGACCAGACCTCTCAAATTCTAGCAGTCCAGAGGGCCCGCGAGAGGGCCGTCAGGTTTCACCTGATGGTCCCCGAGTGGGTCTAGCCAGGTGACGTTGAGGTTACTCGCGTCTATTGAGGACAAAATAAAGTTGTTTCACTCACTCGCTTACGCACTCCTAGTACCACTTATTGACTTCAGTTAACGGTACAAGCGATGCATTTTGTTTGAATTGCACGGAATGTACAGTGTTCAGCGATTGAAACGCGATGCTCAGACAGCATGGTCGCAGGCACTTTTTGCATACCGGTGATCGCTGGGTGATCTCTGAGGGGGCAGAATGTAGTTACGATGTATCAAAAAGATTCTCACTTTCATGTGACAGAAAAATCCATCATCTCACTGTCACCAGAGCCCACCAGTGGCGCAAGAATGTACCAGCCGCATTGTTGTCCGAGCATCGCATTTTAATCGCGGAGCACTCTACACCCAACAGATGGTAAGAGCATGCCTAAGAACTGGTTCCCTCTGCCCTTGGCATCGCAAAAACCTTTCACTGGTCACGTATCTTCTGCAGAAACATCAGGAACCATTCCTTCTAACGGTAACTGCGAAGGAGGTGCGCCCAACTGTTTCACTCCTTCTTTCAGATTACAGCACACGTTCATTTCTTGAAAGGCAACGGAAAGTTTTGTACCGTTGTTTGAGATTTTCTTTTGGGAGATTGAGACAAGAACAAGATTTTCGACGCAGTCCGTGATGCGGACGCGGTACGTAGGATGTAATATTATTCGAAACGAGCGTATTTCGAAATCGGGATCGTGTTTCACGTTTCTAAGCACTTATACGTATATGTATTAAATCCTGGGCCGTCAAAGCTTCGTGTCGCGCTGGCATAAGCCACTTCTGCATCTACGTGCAGATAACCTGAGGCTCAGAACGAGAAGTGCCTTATTGCGGCCGCTTGCCTTCTATACATAGAATAGGCCTCATCGGTGCCAGACTGGCTACACAATTCCGAAACACCTCAGTTCCTGCGCAAGAAAAACACAGGAAGAAAATAAGCGTGTATTAGGGGACCTGCTGAATGTCTTTTCCCCATTCGAGACGAGAAGGCTTCTTTCTTGCCCTTGTACTTCGGCCAATAATGGCGGGATTGTGGGCGACTGGCAGGGCCGGTGAGCCGGGGCGTCGTGGTGCATCTGGGAATTCCAGGAAAGTTCCGCATGGCTGGTCGGCTTCTCAGTGTGGAATATAAGGACTATGGAGCGGTTGGCATTGGTTGCGGTGGTGCACGACATGCTTCAGAGTTGCCATGGCCCTGTCGCCGCTCGTCTTGATGAGCAGCCATGTTCGGAGCACGTTGAATGTTCTCCGGTTGTGGTGATGCGGCATCTTCGCACTGCTAATGCGTTATATCAAGGCAGATGCACACTGAAGCCAAAGCAGGAACGCTCTTTATTCCAGAGCACGCGCGCTTATATATCTGTTGCCAAAACCCTGGCGGCATTTACGACACGCTAACGACGCTTCTGAGACGCTGTTGGTGCGATGACACTCCACCTTACCTTCGGGGAAATCCTCTTTGGTCTTAAGCAAGTGTTGACGATTTCGACGAAGGTGGCCTTCATCTTACGTTAGGGCACTTGATAGGACCACGTTGCGAGAGATTTTTTGACCCATGCTTTCGTAGTTGAGCCGCTCTTTTCTAAAATTTTAATTCGGTCACCTACAATCAATGGTGGAAGGAGATGCTTCACCATGGTGTGATTTTTGACGTCGGGTGCCCGGTATTCAGTAAAATCGGGCAGTCATCCCATGAGCCTTCTTACCACGAGCAATTCACATGGTGCTTTTCCATCCTTCAGTGGTGCCGTCCTGCTATTCAGAAGACTCATTCCTAAATCTTGTTTGACAAAGAATGTGTTGAGAAGAGGATTCCTCAATTGCGTTCGATTCTCTGCCAGCCCACTTGAACGTGGGAACTCGAGGCTGTAAGCGATGTGTGTGAAGTCACTCTTTATGGCAAAGGAAGGGAGTTCTTCAGAAGTAAACTGTTGTCCGCCCTCTGTGCATACTTCGAGCGGTATTACATGGCGCCTCGTTTTTTAAAAGGCGCTGCAGTTCGGGGAAGTTTGAGTACGCGTCGTATACGGCGAGATGTTTTCCTGGCTTGCCTCAAGAGGTCAACTCCTACCCGAGCCTACAGTAGAATAGGAGGATGGCTCGTTGGTAACGCTGGTTCATTTGGTTGCCGGTATGCAAAGCGTTGGCAAGTTGGACATTTATATATAATTTCTGCAATTTGTACACCCATACCAGGCCATTGTAATGGTTGCCTTGTCATTCCTTTGCATTTTGCTGTACCAGAGTTATCTTCATGTAATCATTGCAGCATTGTGTTTCTGAGTGTTCATGGGATTATGACTTTTTATACTCGCAGGAGTAGGCCACTTATGCATGTTAGCTCCGCTTCGAAGGGTGCTAATGAAGCTTTGACACTGCGGCCACTTTCCGTGGCCTCCATTACTGGCCTTGCATAGTTATCTTTCTCGGTTTCTTTTGCTTGCCTTGCTGCCATCGTTGGGTTGACGAAATTATTTGAGACTGATACTCCACGAGTTGTCACGTTGTCAGTCTCATGTCGCACTTCTGGCACCTACGAGGACAAAAAAAAAGCCCTCTTGTCTCGAGTATGGAGTAGATTTTCAGCAGATTCATTTTTTCGCGGTTGCTTCCATGACGCAGCCCTGCCCGATGAACATCTGCGAAAATTTGCTTAGGTCCCAAGACTTCAGATCTCTTAGGACTTGCACGCACTGACACTAGACTGAAGCGTTCAGAAGTCTCCAATTCCAAAATAGTTTGCTTGCCATTTTTTAACCAAAAGAAAGTCTGTGAGCTCCTCGATTTCACTGATTCTGAGCGGTAGAGTGACGACTCTAAAATTCTTGATTAGGCCACCACTGCAGCCTGTCAATGGCGTTGGCGAGGTTCGAGCTATCGCTTTTTACCACTCTTGAGAACAAGATTGTGGGGCACAAAGTTATGCGCACCCCTGTCAACCGTTAGCCTTTCGTCATTGCCAGCTAGCTTTGTAGCGTCTGCCCATTACGAGCTTCTCCTCATTTCGTTTCCGCAGACCGCTAGAATTTGCAACTCGTCATCAGATTCCTCAGTTTTGTCTGGGGCCTTTCGGTAAGAGCCAACTTGCTGAAAATTTGTTGTACCTTGCAGCATGTTGAGAAGCTATTCTTCTTGTGGCAGATTCTGCACGTCTTTCCCCATGCCAAGCATATCCTTCGTTGTTGCGTTCGCCCACAGTACAGGCATTCCTTGCGTGGGTACGGTCTCCATTGTCTTTTCTCACAGCGGTGAGGTGGGTTTCGCCTTTTCTTTCCAAGCTTCGTTTTGATTAGCGGCAATTTCTTTCGTTTTGCCGTATTCGATTGCTTTTCCAGCATAAGGTTCCACTCTCACAGAAGCGTCGCCCTCAGTTTGCTGTCTTTCGTGCCGCGCCGGACTTGGTCTTCAATCACTGAATCTTTGAGCACTCCAAATTTCAATGCTGCGACTTCAGCTGAACATTCCTCAATAATTGCTCGAATAATTTGTCCTCGAGCTGCTGGTATATTCCGAAGATGTAGCGTTCGTATGTTTCGTTCCGCCTTGGACAACAGTAGTTCTCAAAATACTGCCCATATACATTGTAATCATGGCGTTGAAATTTCGGTTGCTTCCTGACCTGCCACGTGAAGCAGTATTGTAGTATTCTACACCTTTGTCCACCCCAATGTTGTTGTTGCGGCTTGGAAGTAACTCTCCATTCGTTGAAGAAACCTTGCCCAGTTTTCTGCAGGAGCTTCCTACAGTAGCAGTCGATACGGTGATGGCAACGCTTTCATAGTGCCATAGGAGCGGGTGGGGTGATGGGCGTGAACTTCCGACACCATGCGTCGACGGGCAGATAACATCAGGCTCACAAGTGTCTTTTAATGTGGCAGCTTTCCTATTATAATCGTACAGGCATCATCACTGCCAGACTGCGTGCTCAATTCTGATATACCTCGGACATAGCTAGCTTCCCATCGGGCTATCGGGATCATTCTGCAAAAGCAAATACTCATTGCATGCGGCCCGAAAATGCTCTTCGGAATGCAGGCAATCACGGTGAAATATAAAAATAAAAACAAAAAAAAGTGACTAACAGATGCGCTTCATATATTTTTATGTGCGGAATATCCGCCGAAAGTTGATAGAATGTAGTTCTTTTTTTTTGTAATGACGCAAGTTAGATTTTGCATTTGTGTTTGTGTCTCTTTCCGCACGGTAAAACAAAGGCGTTGGCTGCAACGCCGATGTCGTTGTGCTAGACTTGAAGTCGCTGTGTTTCCCTTGGTTTCTTTCTTCCTTTCTTTTTTCTCCTACACCCCAGTCTTTGACGCCCCGTTGGTGGCGGTCATTGTTTTGCTCCTGGGACTGACATGCTCCGGAGACTGACATCCTTCATGGCAAGTCGAGTGCCCTCGGCCGCTGTTTTTGCTGATGTGCAAGCCTATACTTGAGGATATTGGCCTATCTTTTTTTACGCGTTTTACACCACCTCAAGGAAACGTCTCTGCCTGCGGTTTGATTATTCTTGTGTGCGCCGCCGCATCTGGTTACGTTACGGTTCAAGTGCAGAGTGGCATCTGCTTCATTATGGAGAGAAAAGGTTTGGTCGGCTGCTTACGTGGGATGTTTCCGTAAGCGTGTTCCTGCTATTTTCATTGGACTGCACACAGAAAGGGAGCAAAAATTCGGAGAGCGGTGATCGATATCACGGGCGATTGAAATGCCGCAAAACGAAAATCTTAGAGACTGAAGATCTTATACATTAATAAAGGGAAAATCAGACATCCACCCAATAGTATCAATTGCGACGATTGAAACCAATACGGGTTCCTTGAAAGAAAAGCTTTGCAATTGAAGCAAAATTGTCCCTGTTCCGGGACTGGAACCCGTGACCACCGCCTTTCCGTGGCAGCCGCTCTACCATCCGAGCTAAGCAGCCGGCTAACCAGGCAGGGCGAAGTGGAATCTGTCAACAACTCGAAGCAAAGACAAAAGTTTGACGTAATAGTTTTGCTTCTATTAGTGTGATGTTCTCTTTAATAATTACTTCTCTCTACCTTGCGGGTTTCCACAGAACTATTACGTCAATGATCTTATAGACTTTGCGATCACTACATGTCAATTAAGACTTGTGTATGGGTGTATATCCCTGTAGGTGGTAAATTCTGGTTGCGTTCTCATTGTAAAGACGGCACATTTTTTTGCCGAACGTTAGAAGAGAAGCAGCAGCTATCACAATGTGGGCGCTGTTAGAGTTGCAGTGCGCAGTGCCGTGTCGGGGCGGATGCTTCTCTAGCCAGAAGAGAGAGAGAGAAGGACGGAACGAAAGGCAGGAAGGCTAAATAGATTTTTTCCTGCTTGCTACCCTACATGTGAGGAGGAGCACTCTAACCAGAAAGAATAGAGTGGGTTGCAAGGTCTGATTTTCTTTATGCATCTATGCCTCCTAATTTTCATATTGTTTTGATCTCCACTGTCCCACTTCAGCTGATGTTCTTGAAGAGTAATATTACATAGAATATTACGTAGCAATAAGAGAGAGAGAAACTAGGTAACCAGACAATTCCTCTGAAAAAACGTCTTGACATGCTACACATTGTAAAGCGCTGAGGATGTACGGTAGTAGCCTTACTGCAATCTCGCTAGGAAATGAGCAGGACTAGAAATTTCGCAACACTGTGCGTTCCTCAATATGCGGAACTTGAATGTGAGTTCTGACTCATTTGAGCAATCAGGAGAACCTTGACAATGTGGGGCAATTCCTTTAGCCCTGCTTTTAAACATGTCATTGTGTGCTGTAATGGTTGTAACTTTCATGTTTTTGAGCTGTGCGCACACTTAAGACGAAGCTTCGCTCGAACGTGAACGGTTGTGTTGAATATGCGAACAACTTCATTGACCACCATACATCCGCAGTAATGTGAGCGACTGTGTGTGGCGTTTAATAACGGCATGCCATGTGAAAATTCGAAAGAAAGCTATAGTCGCAGACACCGCTTCTCGGAATTGCGAATCGGTGCTTGATATTTGTGACAGTTGGGGCTTGTTATGTCGACATCATGACAAATCGCAGGGCTGTATCTTTAGAATTTAATGAGCAAGCTCTGAGCCGCGTTCGTGTGGAGAGGTGGATGAAGGCATAGGCCGCGTGTTGCTGTGCTATCCGGTACAGGCAACACACACGCTTAACTTTCGGCTATGAACAATCATTCATTGTCATTCGGGATGATTCTTGGGTCATGGCTAGTTAGTAGACTCTAAAGAACAGCTTCCAATGCACTGAAAGGCTCCTATACAAGTACACATGTGTACTGCACGTTAAACTAGTATTGATGCATGGGCTAGCTAACATAATTAATCTTAATGCAATGGAGCAAAAACAAGAAGCAGACGAAAACACATGAAGTGTACACCACAAACGCCAACTTCTAACTAAATTTATTTCGAAAAGTAAACACACACATGTTAAAATCCACCCGATAGCGTGAAGTTCCTCTTGCCAGTTATCATTAACATGTAGCTTGCTACACATGCTAGTGCCACTAAATATCCATATTTAAACATGTCCTTTTAGGTAGTCGAGTTCGCTTTGCGATAAATGAATCGATGAAGTAATAACGCGCTGCCCCCCGTCCCCCCGTCGTTTTCGATAAAAAGTGCAAATATTAACTATATTAACTTGCCACTCTCTCGTTTTAAGGATGCCGTCCGGCCTAGATCTGAAGTAATGCCGCGTATTTTTCAATGGTTATCTAAGTGACCACCGCAATGGCTGCGCACATGGCTCACTGAGAGCACTCCTTGAACGTACGCAACCATGTATGCGGTCACTTAGATGACTATTGCGAAAGATGTGGCTGTGACTCAGATCCTGCACTACATTCTTAAAATCAGACTGGGACAAATTAACGAAGGAAATCATCCAGACATTATTTATTGAAAACAAGGAGACAAGTCTGTTAGCACTCCATCGACTCAGTTTTTGCAAAACAAGCCTGTCCTCGTAAAAGAACCAGCTCAAAATTGATATGCAGTGGCCCTTGTATTACGTGCAGCAAGCGATGTATAAATGATTATCCACTAGGGGAACCTCACGCCATTGGTGGGGGGAGGGGCCTTGAACATACATGTGACCAGTTTTCAGAGTAAGCTCAGCTGGAAGTTGGGGCTTGCAGTGTAGATTCATGTGTATTTGTGTACTTGCCTTTTTTGCGCCATTGAATCTTTACCCACCAAAAATTATTTTTTTTGTATAGCAGCTAAATGAAGTAGCCGGATACACACAGCTTATAATTTTTAATCTATAGCCCATTAAGCCCTATCCACCTGAACGGTAGCACAAGAACACCAGGCGGACAGACAAAGAAACAGCAGACAAGTGCTCATTTGTGGCGTCTTCTTCTGTCAGCCTGTGTGTCGGCGCTGCAGTTTTTCATAAGTCCTTGGTACCGTGGCCTGAGGTGTAGTCGCCCAGAAAGACTGCAAATAGAGACGAATGGCCATTGTCGCACTGAGACTATCTCGCCATGTACCCATGATTCACAAATTTTGGGAGTTTCGGTTAAAAGGGCCATGCAACAGAAAATGTGGTGGATCAACCGGAAGAATGTGATGGCACTGTAGCTATAGTCAACGCACTTTCCCTGTATTGACGCACACACACATACAAACTCAGGATCTCAATGTTCTAGATGGGTATCTTTTTTCGCGCACAGCGTTACATACCCACACGACGCGTCACATAGATGAGCTAGCATTTTGATATCTTCTCAGAGTGGCCGCTCAAACTAACAAAAAAAATAACACTAACGAAACTAACCAGTGTGGATTTTAACAACGCACGCGCAGAGAAATTTTTGCCCCGGCTAGTTTCGCCAAAATGTCTTCGTAAATAGATCACGCCCGGATGACTGTTTATCACGAAAGAAGTGTGCGTACATCGCACGTCAGTCTACTTCAAGAGTAGAGAAAGGGAAACGGCAGAAGCAGTAAAATTAGTAAGAGAGAAACGCGGTCAGGCAGGCAAAGAACGTACACTGGGCGGATGGTTCTTCATGCATACTTGATTAGCGCGTTTCTCATCTGTACTGGCCAGAGAAGTGGCCGCAACACTGGATAAATACTTGCAAAAACGGTGAATAAATTGTGGCGTCGCTTTATTTTTTTCACAAGCTTTGCGTTTGTCTAGAATACGCCGAATGGATGTGAAATTCCTTCTTCGCTTAAAACACGTCGTTATTCTTCACGCACGCTTCCGCTCTTTCCTTGGCAAGTACTTCAATTTCTGTGCTGCTTTAGCGACTTTTGAAAAAAAGAAGACGTTGCGTTCATTTTTTTCTGCTTGCGTCATTTTTATTTATGCTTTTATTTTTATCTTTGCTCCTTGCATTGAGTTCTCAGCCAATATATGCCACCTAAGCGAAAGTGGCTGCTTAAGAATCAGTCGTGAGTTATTCTGTTCGTTATTGGAACAGATAGAAACCAGTGTTAGGACGTTCCTAAGATAGTTTTGTGAAGGTTGCACACAAAAATGAAAACTCATGAGTATGTTGCTATGAAAAACTCTGAAGTGGCTGCTCGAAAGAAGCACGAAGAGGAATGGGCGCGTCTGGAACAAACCGAAGCTGCAGTGAGTTAATTTAGTGGTAGTGTTCATTCATTCCAGGCCCTTGAGGAAGGAAGGAGAAGCTTCTCAAAGACATAAGTCTCTCAAGCGAAAACGTCTGGGTATACCATGCGCAAAAAGATCTAAGAAATTTTCTCAGTCACGCTCGACTGCAAGTTAGCCTAGCTATTTTTTTCTTCGTGATGTTGTCACAACACGTGTGCCAACTTCACCGAGTATTTGCACTGCACATTCAACGCTAAAGCCTATGCTTGCAGCGTCAAACATTGTGTTCATAGTACAGCGTTACTGCAACCAACAGTTTATTAACACTCATTTCTGACTCATTCCTGATATCAACTTAAAGTTTGCTCCACCTATAAAGGAGGAACGTTTTATGTATTTTGCAGCAACGTTCCCCAAAAATGAAAAAAAAAATCCGCTAATAGGCACCAAACGTGAGCAGGCCTAGAAGTTCGTTGAGTTTAGCTATGCTTTCTAGATTACACGAGAAGCAGTGTAATGTTTCTTCAACGTGGTTGCTTTCTTCATTAATTTAAATGGCCACCACATGGTATGTTTATGTAGCGTACTTATGGCGCAGCATCAGCGCGCTTGTTCTTAACGGCGTGCTAAACCCATGCAATAGTCATAACCTAAATTACTTCGTACTTTGACGTTTAAAGCAGCAGTCATATGGAACGAATTCTGGCCATGAGAAACCGTATCTCACGCCTTAAATATGTCCACACTTTCTGTTCTGACAAGCCCGAAGCCAGTGCAATTTTTTTTCACTCTTTGAGTACATTTTTTTAGACATGTTTGGTGTTGTGCCCAGTGACATGTGCCCAGTGACCCTACGTCAAAAAGAGTAATAACAGAAAAAAACATCTGCGGAGGTATATTTGGGAACCGGTTATGAGTGAAAGTATTTTGATGTTTGCTGGCACTTCTACATATGTGCCTCAATGCTCCTTTCAATGCGTGCTCTCGTCAAATTTCCTGCCCTTCTCTCTCCAAACTCGACTGCTCTTATTACCGACTCCTTCACTTCTGTGAAGCTTAAAGGAATCAACATCAACACATCAGCGCCCTTCGCTCAATGCATGCTCTGTTCTCATTCGGTTCACTTCACTTCTTTATCCACAATTAGCTGCTTTTGATGCAGACTTCATCACTTCTCTGTAGCTGACTTCTTCACTTTTTTGCGGCTGACTTCTTCACATGTTTCCTCTTGTTATGATTGTTCATTCGGGTACCTACCCAGTGCCACTTAACTCATCATCTTTATCATCAGCCTGGTTACGCCCACTGCAGGGCGAAGGCCTCTCCCATACTTCTCCAACTACCCCGGTCATGTACTAACTGTTGACGTGTTGTCCCTGCAAACTTCTTATTGTTATCTTTCTGCCGCCCCCTGCTATGCATCCCTTCTCTTGGAATCCAGTCCGTAACCCTTAATTACCATCGGTTATCTTCCTTCCTCATTGCATGTCCAGCTCATGCCCCATTTTGTTTTCTTGATTTCAACTAAGATTTCATTAACCCGCGTTTGTTCCCTCACCCCATCTGCTCTTTTCTTATCCCTTGACGTTACACCCATCATTCTTCTTTCCATAGCTGGTTGCGTCGTCCTAAATTTAAGTAGAACCCTTTTTTTAAGCCTCCAGCTTTCTGTCCCGTACGTGAGTACTGGTAAGACACAGCTGTTATACATTTTTCCCTTGAGGGATAATGGCAACCTGCTGTTCATGATTTGAGAATGCCTGCCAAACGCACCCCAGCCCATTCTTATTCTTCTGGTTATTTCAGTCTCATGATCCGGATCCGTGGTCTCTACCTGCCCTAAGTAGATGTATTCCCTTACCACTTCCAGTGCCTCGCCACCTTTCGTAAACAGCTGTTCTATTCCGAGACTGTTAAACATTACTTTAGTTTTCTGCAGAATAATTTTCAGACCCACCCTTCTGCTTTGCCTCTCCAGGTCAGTGGGCATGCATTGCAATTGTTCTCCTGAGTTACTAAGGAAGGCAATATCATCTGCGAATCGCAAGTTACTAAGGTATTCTCCATTAACTCTTATCCCCAATTCTACCCAATCCAGGTCTCTGAATACCTCGTGTAAACAGGCTGTGAATAGCATTGGAGAGATCGTATCTCCCTGTCTGACGCCTTTCTTTATTGTGATTTTGCAGCTTTCTTTATGGAGGACTACGGTGGCTGTGGAGCCGCTATAGATATCTTTCAGTATTTTAACATATGGCTCATCTACACCCTGATTCCGTAATGCCTCCATGACTGCTGAGGTTTCAACTTAATGAAACGCTTTTTCGTAATCAATGAGAGCTATATATAAGGCTTGGTTATATTCCGCCCATTTCTCTATCACCTGATTGATAGTGTGAATAGGGTCTATTGTTGAGTAGCCCTTACGGAATTCTGCCTGGTCCTTTGGTTGACAGAATTCCAAGGTGTTCCTGATTCTATTTGCGATTACCTTAGTAAGTGCTTTGTAGGCAACCGACCATAAGATGATCGGTCTATAATTTTTCAAGTCTTTGTCGTCCCCTTTTCTTACGGATTAGGATTGTGTTAGCGTTCTTCCAAGATTCCGGTACGCTCGAGGTCATGAGGCATTGTGTATACAGGGTGGCCAGTGTTTCTAGAACAATGTTCCCACCATCCTTCTACAAATATGCCGTTACCTGATCCTCCCCAGCAGCCTTCCCCCTTTTGCATATCTCCCAAGGCGTTCTTTACTTCTTACGGCGTTACTTGTGCGATTTCAAATTCCTCTAGACTATTCTCTCTGACATTATCGTCGTGGATGCTACTGGTACTGCGTAAATCTCTATAGAACTCCACAGCCACTTGAACTATCTGATCCATACTAGTTACGGTATTGCCGGCTTTGTCTCTTAACGCATACATCTGATTCTTGACTAGTCCTAGTTTCTTCTTCACTGCATTTTGTGCTACCTAGTGGCACATAACTATTCTGGAGGGATGGCCACGAATGTTCCCATACAAAGTAGGCCAAATGTTCTATTCGCATTCCTTCCCAGTAGCGCATGCTGTGTTGCACGTATCTAGTGCCCCAAAGTGTCTATTAGGGCATATACTTAGTGGCTCAAATTGTATGACCCGCAAGAAAGCAACATCCAGTAAGTAGCCAGCACCCAGCACCCACATAGTGGAGTAAAGAGGAAAAAGAAAGCTTCATATAAAACCAAAACATTAAACAGGCTACGCAAGACTCATTGTCAGCATTACCACTGGTTAGCGGGGCGCTGTCTTGCTATACAAGCAATCTGAAATGAGGTTAGGTGGAGTACGGGAGAATGGTCTTTTGCAGAGGACATTCTAAGACGTCGTTTTCCCCGGAGGGCCTGCGGCAATCAGGAAGACAGTGAAACGTGTGCTGATTGCCTTCATGCGAGACACGGGGGTCTTCGACAACTGGTAACGCACCCCTGATCTCAACACACAGTAGGATCAGGAGGAACAATTGTCACCTATGTATGCCCGGTTCACTGCGCCTGCTGGCCCGCCTCTACCACCACTTCCACCTACAGCTACTGGAGCTAACCGCGGTTATCGCGAACCTCAGTTGGCTTTATTGCTGCAATAATAACGTATACATCTTTAGAAGGGCCCTTTCAATCCTAATGAAACTTGTTGCGAGGCTATTTGCCACATGCTTCATGCAACGAAAACGACGGAACACACCAAGGAAGGGACAGGCAAAACTAACGCACCATTCCTTGGTGTGTTGCGTTGTTTTCGTTGTAGAAAGCCCTTTCAGTCGTTCTGGAAACAATGCAGATAAAAGTCAGGAATGTTCATATTCAAACACGCTTTCATTGCCCTCCTGCCGCTCGTAGCAATTAGCTGTCTTCGGCCACAGTAAAAGAGTTCAAAGCGGATTTAATTCAACAAGTATTCAACACCAAATACCATCGAACGATACCGCCGTCCCCTCTTCTGGTTTCCGCTTTCTCTCAAAAGGGCGGTAATGAGGCCAATGGTAATGTACGTAAATCGCGCAAATACTTCCCAAGATTTTGCGAGACTTTTTCACTACTCTCTCCCTCACTGCGGCAAATGAATTGGAAACTATGGATTCGCCTTGATCAGGCTGAGCCGTGAGCACCACGTAGCATGACAGTCCCCGTTCCGGCGTCTCCCGTATAACGGGGCATCCTTTTCACTACGAGATGTGCCACCCCCCCCCCCCCCCATTCTTAGGGCGAAGGCGTCCGATCCCGCCTTTTGACGTCGCACCCTTGGGTAATGGACGACGCACTGGCAAAGGGATCACCAACGCACCGGAAGAACACAAAACAAAAAAGAATAGGAGTCCAGAAGAGAAAAGGAACGGGCCGCGAACACATCGAGTGCGGTGAACGACGGGGGAAAGCGGCTTCCAAAATTGAAACACCAATGACAATGCTTTGTGTCAAGGGCAGGGATCTGAAAGAGAGGAGGACGGAAAGCACGCGAGTTCATCTCTCAGGAACTCACCATCTTCAGGCACTGCACTCCCCGTGTATTATACCTGCGGGTAACAGTAACATATTGTTCAAGCAAGAATGGCGGGGGAGATGTCAGCTGTTGTTGCGAGGTGCATACATTCGGCCGGTGATGACGCTTTTCTGCAGCGCTATGAATTTATATAAAAAGCAACGAAACAGAAAAATCGAAAGTAGGAGTCAGCGGTGGTTTCGGTATTGTTGAATGTTACGACCGGAAAGACACACGCGCGTTGCAGATGAGCTTCTGTCGGCCAAGGAATATGCGGGTGAAAATATGCTCAATATTCTAAGACTTGAAAATGTCTGTCTTATGTGAATTTGGCAGTGAATAAATCCTATATATTTGGAAGCTATAAAATTCAGACGTCTATGCGGTAAACGTCTAAACAAGAGTAAAGTCCAGGAGTTCCAATGATCAGAGTAAAGAACCTCTTCGTTCGGCGCACTTCCTTCATGTATTTAATTCATCGTGTTACTAGAGCGGCGAACAAGGCTTCACTTACAGATTGTCGAAACAAGGGCCCTATAACGTAATACTATTCCAATGCTGTTTTATTCCAACCTGAGGTCAAATTTGCGTAACCACCGTTGTAAGCGTGTAGCGGTGACCCGCAGCGTTGCCACAACAGCCCAATCAAATTGGTGAAGTGCGATAGGAGAGCCTTGCTGCAGTACACGCCTGATACATAATTCGTGCCGACGGTGGCAATACGTTGTGTCGCCGTGTTGTTTCAACGTTAGAGGCACAACCGTCTTCAGTAATCATGAGATGTGTTCTGTCGAATTTTTCCTTTTGCGGTGGTGAGCGGTGGAGCGTGACAGAGTGGTCGATATCAAATGGAAATGCAACGTAACGTGTATCGAAAATAAGAGTTCTAGAGTATGTATGGCATATGAATAGAAAGCAATTTATAGTCGAGGTTGTCTAACCAGTAATCCGTGATTTGTGTTTCTCCCGACGCGTTATGCCAGCTCCACGTTGGAGGTCAGCTAGTTCAACGTGAGTCGCGTGAAGACGTACTCAAATTTGTTCGAATTTCTTGAATATAGTTCGTTTTTCACTTCCTGTCAACACGGCTTTAGGAAATTTTTCTTTTGCGAAACACAACGCTTGTCCTTTACTAATGATTTGTTTTGGGCTCTTGATTCTGTCCTCAGGATAGAGTGTATTTTACTAGATTTTGCTAAGGCTTTTGATTGCGTATCAGAGGAATTGATTTTTTTTCTAAACTACACAAGCTTAACGTCGATCCAACATCATGAAATGGAATAAATCTTTTTTTTATTGTACAACATATATGTTTGCTGATGGCTTTGGTTCCAGACTAAATTCTGTGGCCTCCGGCGTACCACAAGGTTCCGTTGGGAGGCCACTGTTGATTCCAATCTATGAGGCGAATCAGAAAGTCTTTGTTCCTCTTTTTCCTAGCGAAATTACGGCTGCAAATGCGAAGTCAACATATCCATTACCAGTGGTGGACCTTTCTGGGGCGGCCAGGTCTTATAAGCGGGTGGCTCCGCGGCACGGCGCTACTGTCAGTTGTTGAAGATGGTGGTTGTGCTTCACACGTCCACAGCGTACGAGCAACGAAGTATGATTCGTTTTCTATGGAGCAAAGAACGAACTCCCATCAATATCACCAGGGAAATACAGCCAACGTATGGGGAAAGGTGCCTCGTTTTGAGAAGTTTTAGGTGGTGGTGTTGTGATTTCCCAAAAGGCCATGAAGACTAGGACGACTGTGAGTGCGTCGCTGCCTTACGACAACGTGACATAGGGGCATCTCAAATTTAGTGTTTCGATGGGACAAATGTATGAACAGGCGTGGAGGCTGTGTGAAAAAATAGTGTAAGGTAGGTAGCATATTACTTACATTTGTAATTACCTCTATGTACCTTATTTTGGCTAATAAAAATAGGACCAAACGACGTCCCTACTAAAATTCAATCTACTATCAAACTCTTAGCTGACGACTCTGTTGTTTTTTCACTATCACTAACTCTTCTGACAACGCAGTCCTGGAAATGATCGGAATAATATTTCTTCGTGGTGCTCGGATTGGCCAATGAAGCTCAACGTAACTAGGTGCAGATACATGCGTATCTCGCGTATTCTAACCAAGAAGTACATGTTTCCGATACTACGCCACTGATAAGCGTCGCTTCATGTAAATACCTTGGTGTTCGCATAATAGAGCCCTTCGAAGAATTTACATGTGGAAGTCATATATAACAACGCTAATAGCATGAAAGGGTTATTACGACGCAATTTCGCACTTGCGACTGTGCCGGTAAAGTTATCTTTATACAAAGCACTAATCATGCACATCAGGACCCTTGGAATGCTTCCCATGCGAACATTCTTGAGTTCATCCAGAACCACGCCACCAATTTCATTCTATCCAATTCATTCTATCCAAATATTCTCGTCATGCTAGTGTCTTCATGAAATCAACCCTTTGTTTACCTGACCTCGGCGCAAGAATTCTCGTTTAGGTATTAATAAAATTGATTACACTAATCCTGGTGGTAAGGACCAACTTCTACTTCCTCTATCCTACATTTAATCACGTGGTGACCTTCATTTCGAGGTCAGAGTGCCGATTCGTCACTTATGAGCTTACCTCAACTCCTTCATCCCTCCCGTACCCTAACAGAGAGGAACCATCTTCCTGCCTCCATCGCTGCTATAAGCGAAAGTACCAACCTTAGGAGGTGTGCCACAACCATATCATGTCTTCCCACTCCTGCTTAATTTGCAGTTTCCCAAGGCACGCTCTGTAACATAAGCGATTAATACTCACCGCTTTTCCGAGACATATGACATTTCATAGCACCTAAAGGAAGGAAGCAAATGCAACTAAAGAGCAAATGATGGTTCGAGCCTCACCAATCTCACATTTTACGCAACGATAAGACGAAGCTGTATCATTCTGCTGACTGTGTGAGCGAGAATATACCTCCCCTGGACTGACAGGTGACGCACATGCACTGTTTCTTGAATAATGTACACGAGTCTCGGTTCAGACTTACAAAAAGCGTCGGTCCCCTCTTGTGAAAGCTTGTCTGGCTGTTCTTTGTTTGTGAGCCGAGAATTGCGCCCTTTTCTCTTCCCTATGCTTCAGTTTCTCACTTTCCCTTTCATTTCGCGCATATTACGCGACGATAAGAATTTGTCTTGTCGGGAGGCTCGACGCGTTCTTGCGATTGATGGTAAGAATGATATTAGTTCTGTGCAGCGGTGTAATGACTTTTCTACTGTTATGAGTGCCGACACTGTGTAAAATGGTGACGGACGGTGATTTATAATATCGACTGCCTTGAACCTTAGCTCAGTTTTTACTCATGTTTGTCTTTCGTCAAGTACGCGACACTGTAAGCGTCGTACAACCAGCGCTAAGTTCAAGAAAAATGTGCTTCTTCGAGAAACACTGAGCGACCTCTCAGGCGACTGCAAGCAGCGGTCCGGAGTCTCTCGCTTTACAAAATAACTGGCTCATTAATGCTGTTAAGGCGTTTTGCTATTAAACATGCCCTTTCCTCTCGCGAGGGCACTGGTATAGAAGATAAATTATATTACGGTTTGCCGGCGTGAACGGTTTCACACACGTTATTCTTTTCGAAATTGTTTCTTTCTCATTCTCAATGCCCTTTGTCCGGTAAGGGAGAATAAGTGATTGCGATTGCACAACACAGTTCAGTACGAGAGACCGAGTGTTTGAAGCGCTATGCTTCTCGAGAACCGCAAAATGTAGGAAGGCTCTCGTAGAGTGCTGTTGCGTAGTCGTTGATTGCGTGCAGGCCACAGTGACCGAGCCGCTACTCAGTAGTTCAGCAATCCAAATAAATATAATAAATTTACCGAGGGAAGTCAATAAAATTTGTCTTGCCGCAGTTCATCTAGAATCGGTGAAGTGGAAAAGGCTCAACGGTTGGTTGGCTGGAAAGTGGCAACATTGCTCCTTCGCTCTTTTTCGCAACATGGTAAAAAACGTATGCATGCGCACTGGCATACGTTCGGCGATAAGCGACGGAAACAGTTTCCCAATTCACAGCAAACGCACCAGTCTTTTCCACTCTCATATATCTATGACGGCACAGCGCTAGGCTCTAATGGAGTTGCGTCTACTCTGCTTTATTGTGGAATGAATCCGTTGAGTTGAGAAAGCCGCCAGAAGAAGCTTTCATTAGCTCTATCAACGATGTCACAGAACGTAAGAAGGTTCGTAGATTCGATAAATGTTAGTGAGGGCGCGGATGTTGAACATATGAGCCGCGCTTATTGGTTAGTATAGTTTCGAAAAACTCAGGCATGGTGTCATCCTTTCAGCAGACGTTATTGGCATTGCTTAAGGAAAATGGATGTATACATTATTTGAAGTCCATCCGAAACAACAAATTGAAAACGTCTGCTTCACTTTGAACGCAATACTGTTTTGTGCGGAAAGAAACTGTCGTCACATATGGCAGCTACTTTAGTCAATCATTTTTTTTTACTATAATACCAAGACCCACAAAATCTTCTCAAAGTTCTTGTTATATTTGCCCCAGTTATCATCGATATTTTTTTCATATGTCTACTTGCAAAATTGCTTTCCAACTCTCCGTAGAGCTGGTCATGGCTTTTAAAACTTTTTTCTATCCCTTTTCCTCCACTTGTTCGCGGAAGTTCGCGCGTTTATTTTTTCGATTACTAGTTCGACAGTAGTACATACGTAAAATTACGCTGGAAGTACGGCTGAACAGTTGTCTTCAGGAAGAACAAGCTAATTAAGACAAAATGAGCCATGCAGTGTGTTGTGCTGAGTCGCGTTGTTAATGCGCTCTTTTTCGTGGAGCTGAACGTGGACAATGCATCGTGCTATACACGCTTGTGTCGCGTCAGGCTCCCGAAACACGCCACGTGTTTATTAAGTGAGAACAATAAGCTGGTCCAGGTACACTGCTACATTTAAAAAGGGGAGACAACGCACACAAAGAAAGAAGACGACAGCGAAGGTACGAGAAGTGAAGAGAATTACAGGCTTACTTTATTTGACATTTTGCGAAGGACGGAAAGAAATCAACTTTATTCAACGTCCTGAAGGCCACGAGAGCTATTTTGCGAAAACATATTGATCTACACGTCAGGCTTCTACATGTGCTTGCACTATCACTGGGAACGATGAAACGAAGAACGTCAAAAAAAAAAGAATATAAATAAATAAATAAGTAAATAAATAAAGAAGCAGCGCGTAGAAAGCGTGAGTTCCAAACAACTTTTTCAATAAAAGACACAAGAAAAGAAGGTAACCCAGAGAGTATGTTGTGACGGACGTGCGTCAGAGTCCCGGTGTGTCCTCGCTGTCAGAGAATGTCTACGTCGCGCGCGACGCAGCGAGCCAATAATGAGCACGGAAGCACGGCTGGGAGTTGCTTAAATATTCAGTGGTCCCGCACCCGCCCGACGCAGCTGGATACCGGGGACCGCAGTCAACAATGGGGGAATCAAGGCATGGAAAACTCGCGGAGGCGCACGCGTGGCATGTTTGGGGAGACGAGGAACAAATTCAAATCGAAACACAGAAGAATAGGCGAAACTGCTAGCATTTCAGTGGCCCCCTGCAGGTGTCGCTCAAGTGCCAAAACACCGAACGTGCCCCGTTCTACTGTAAGTGTTCCATGGTGTGCGGCTGAGAGTAAAGTTTGCTTCCCTCGTTACAAAACAACTGCGTGAAATAGCTTTTTAGATGAAACTACTATGACGAAAATGTAACATGGAGTTAGAATTGCAGGAAGATTGACTAGCCAACTCCTGCTTTCTTCTATTTGCGTTCGCTACGACATCGTCCATGTCACAACTGTAGAGCAGGCTTTGTTTTTTGTATAGGGTAGAGAAAGAAGTTGTAAATTGCCGAACCTTTGCCCTAGTTCAGTTCAAGATTGTCGTAGTGTTTTTGTATTCAGCGACATTATCTGATTAGGTTCGGAAACATCGCTTAAGCTTGCGCTAGTCGTAGCTTCAAGTACTCGCACGGCCGTGCAACCAAGCGTTTTGTCGCATAGTTAAACTTTTAATGGCTGAATTTAGCGAGCCGTTGGATGGCCGACAGTATAAAATTTATGCACCTGGAAACTTAAGCAACGGCATTTTATGTCAGAACGATGACGGCAGCAGTTGTGTCACACAATTTAACTGAGCTATCAAATGCCAGGCGAGCATTTTGAATTCCTAAACGGCAAAAAATAAGTGGTATATTCAGGCCGCCCCGTTGGAATTTCTTTTCTCAAGAACATTTTGTAAGCTTCCTAAGCACTTAGCAGTTTATGTTAAAAATACAATTGTCACCCAATGCTCTCATTGCGCAGGAAGAAATAGAAAGAATAATAGAAATATAAATAAATAGAAAGAATATAAAAGCGCGTATACGCGCTTTCTGTTCTCTTTCGCTGAAAGAAAAGCGACAAAATCACAAACACTAATTTCTAACTGCATATGCAACAGTGTTTTAAATTTGGCTGCGTTTCTTAGGTTTTTCTACGTTTAATGATTGGCTCTGGTTATTGTGCAAAATGGTATACTTACCACCAGATACATTACCGAAGTGCCTGTTCAGCATGCACATGCTGAGATGAAAGTACAGTCATGTGCACTATTCTCGGCAACACGATGGCCGTGGTTAAATGGGCTCCAAGACTTCACGGCGGTGGTAACATACGAAATCGGAGAACTAAACATCGCTCCGATCGCTGGTATTTAAAAAAACGGATGTTTCATATGACGGCGCCACTGTGCAGTCTTGGGGCATCTTCGAGCTGTGGTGCCGTGTTGCAGTTCACATTGCACGCGACTGTACAGACGCAGATGTACTGTAAGTCTTTTGACGGGGAGCAACAGTGATACGCGCAAATTCATCTGAGGAGGGGCGAACTGAACTTTTGACGGAAGCATTCTTGTGTTGCATGGCTTTTCATGAACGAGGCGAGCCAAAGGTGCATTCGTACTGATTAGGACGGTGTTGCTTAGGACATTGTAACTTGAACGTTTGTACTGAGCATAGCTAATCAATGCAAGAAGAATTAGGTGCGCTTTACATGAGCGTATTATACAAGGCGCCTTAGTACCTGGTACTGTGTCAATACATGATCCTTCTGCTCCTATATGCGCATCACGTTTATGCTCAGGATCCTTGATAGCGCTTTATAAATAAGACCATCAAATAGTGAGAGCTGGTTCGCCCTTTGAGCGTAGCCCATGGCCTGGTTCATCGCCCTTTCGATGATTTCTTGGCCCGTCTTTCCCAAGAAAATTGAATTCGTGTAGACTTAGACAGAAGGGCGCACTTAGTAGGTGAAAGAGAGGAGTTGGGGAGGATAGGAGGTTAGAGGGAAGCGGGTGAACAGCATCGATTGAGACAAGGGCCAGCGAGAACGAAGCTAAGAGAGGGTCATGTATTCAGGAAAAGTGCAACTAAAACTGATGGCGAAGAGGAGATTAAAAATAGATGAGGCTGACGGGCGCACGTGGAATGAGGTTTGTGACTAGCTGCAGCTCCTGCTTCGCTGTCCCGCATGAAGTTGGTTGAAGCAAAGCGTTAGGTAAAGAGGGGAGCAGGTGAAGGAACTGTGTTGTGTAGGGATCTACTCGTGCAGTGCGGGAAGAACGAACCTGCGGTGCCATATTATGCGTGGCCGCATCATCACTGCCCCCTACACCACACCGTGAATCATTTACACCGCTAAATTGGATGACTCCAATGTGCATACGTCGATGTCGTGCACATGTCATGACAGATCCTCGCAGGGGACTGCGCTGATTAGCACGATGAGGCCCCGAGGCAGATTACCCGCATCGTAGACAGAGATTGTTCGTCAAAAGAGTGGCACACCTCGTCCCAGTGCGCCACCACAGAGGTCCAGAGGACCAGCTCTGTGCTTTACACGCCTTTGTAAAATTGCTCCTGGTACTTGCTGTCACTTTTTAATGCCCCCCCCCCCCTCCCTTCCCGCCGCAGCGCCACTGCTCACCCTCTGGGGCTTCGGAGGCCTTGGCTGCGTAGCGCGTGTGTATAAGAAAACCACGGGCACTCTGTCGTCCCACCCCTTTTTCTCAATTTGCCAAGAAACATCCGTAGAATGCGTGGGTTGGGTTACACTTCGCACGCTTTGTTCTCCCCTGGATGCTCCTCATGTTATATTTATTTTGATTTACGGGGCCTATTATGGCGGAGATCTCTACATCCTCTCCCTTTTTCCTCTGTCCTCCTTTCACAGCAAGCACAGTGCAAGTTCGCCTCCACTCGTTCTTGGTCGCACGACCCTCTTTCGGGGGCTCACCACCATCAAGAATATAGAAGCAGGACCCTTGCGTGCACGCCACTCCAGTAACTCCTCTGCCCTCGTGCCACCGTCTAATTCGTCTTGCCGAATCAATACCTTCTGGTCGGGCCTGAACCCACTACGGACGCAACCACATTGTTTGCAGGAAGGGGTGTGGAGATTAAAACACTGAATCTGATAACTAGGATTGCACGGAGATGCCGGCAGTTGCGCTATCGCTGTTTAATGCTACAAATAAACCCTGAATTTGGAAGATTAGATGCCGCTCCTTATAGAATTGCTCTAAGTATACTTATAAAACTAATTTGTACGTGTGCATAGTTTAACACGAGCCTAAACGAGTTACGAATAAGCCGTTACGCAGCAAGTTTTGTTTTTATCCTTGAATTTTATGCTGCAGTATTTGTGCATGCCAGGTACATCTTTCATTATGCATATAAGTGTAGCTCCACAAACTCTTTTGAATATTTGTAGTGGCGAGTAACCGCTTTCCACGAAAATTACCCCGCAGCAAATGACCATTTCCTGTCGTTCCTTTGTTAGGCGTTCAACGCTAGCTTAACAAAGTGCGGTGGCGAACATAGTTGGCGAAAAACGCAGGGCTCAAGGACTTCCTTGGTGGTGGCCTGCATCACAGTCTCCTACGCTCTCCTGAACGTATACGTGCGTGAAAAGAAAGCCCTGCCCTGCTCTCAAGCTGGCAAGAATTGAGAGCTTACTAGGCAAAACAAAAAAGAATTTTGCAAAATTGCTCATTCCATTGTTTGCGTGCAGGTATGAATGCTTCTACAATGGAGTGCGCCCTTTTAGAAGTTGAAAACTAAACCTCGTTGTCATGTGATATCTTCGGTAAGTATACCTCATGATGTAATGTTGGATGAACAGTTGATATCAAACTACTTTTTTTTTCAATTGTGGACTTTTGATGAACCTCCATTGACTAAATAATACGTTATTAATTAGTATTACAATAAAGACTTATATTCTAAAAACTGAACTGTAGCGAAACCTAGAAAACCAAGTCTACGGAGGCCAAACGCGTAAAAGTGCTCCGTATGCGAACCAGTGGTACATACCACAGGTTAAAAGTAGGGGCAAATGACCCGTAGGGATAACACAAAAGCAGAAGCTCGATCGTTTCTTCTTTGGAATTGTATAGGAAGGGAAACAATCAAACCTGCTCATAATATGTCGCATAAATTTGCATTATATATTTTACCTCCCTAAGCTTTTCGTAAATGTAGGAAACTGGTTTAGAGAAGACTGTGTGTGAGTGTGATGGCTTCGCAATGAACTTAACCGTTTACGACTTTACGGAGTGAAGCTATCGAGGAGATCGAGAGATTAAATCATGACTGATGCGCTTAAGTTTGAAAGCACCAAGTAAAGCATTCGTTAAAGCTATATGGAATGTTAGATTTCTAAATTTATCAAAATGGGGATGCAGGGAACAGCTTAACTGAGTTGTGTGAATATGTTTTGTCAACACGGATTTTTATAAATTGTCAGTCCGAGAATGGCTTACAAGGCACGTGTACTCCAGCTTCCATGAGCGTTAGGACCCAGCTAAACAACGTGTCTTCTAAACTATCATCTGCCGCTGCTTGTATTGTCGTTGGGTCTAATTTTGTTTTAGCGTGGTTTCAAACACAAACGAAAAAAGAAGCAGCAAGTGAGCGTAAAATTGTAGACGCGACATAGAAAGCAACAACAGTGAAAATCCAATGAAAACGTAAAGGTTTCCTAAACAAATCGCACAAAGAAAACTATTGTCCTGTTTCGAGAGACACGTTCTTAGCAGTACAAAATTTTATGCTATAATAAATTCATTCTTAGTCCAGGCAGGTAAAATGCTCTAAATTTAGAAGTGAGAACCTTCGAATAAACATCGGTGTGGTTTCACTACATCCCTAGTGATGCCTTTACAGCGGGCTCCTCAGCAATAACTTGCATTATGGGGAGCAGCCTTTTGAGATATACTCTGAGGTTTAAACAACACGCATTTGTCAATGTTTTCGTATGAGCGAAGAGCTTACCATGGCGACGGTAAACGTCCTTACTACACTACTAAATACATAATCAATCAAGGCGTGTTATCTTACTTTTATCTTTGGGCTTTCGATTCCGAGTCTGACGCTCAACCAATCGCTTGCCCTGCGGCTGTCATTGTGTTCGTGGCTGTTGTGGCGTGTTTAAGTATTCATGATGAGTATCAATCAACTTGGCCGCAACACCACTCTGCTGTGTTTGCGCCATACGTAGCCCAGATCTTCGTCGCTCGTGCTGAAAGATTCGAACGTGTGGCACATCAGCGGGTAATGTAAGTGCCGCATTCTGGGGCTGCCCTCTTTGATGCATCTCTGTAAGCCAACTGGACTCCGCCGAAGAAAGGTCCCTCTGCTTTATTGTTTATGGCTAGGGGTGGAATTCACGACATCTTAATCATTTCGCATTGGAATGGCCGACAACACTCTCTGCAATGCCTGTCTTTGCGAGGAGACGCTGGACCACATTCTGCGCGACTGTCCTGAATATAATGTTCAGAGACAGTCCCTGGCGTCCGTTCAAGCGCACCTTGACAATAGACCATTGTCAGTTGAAACGATTTGCACATGTCGCCGACAGAAGACATCGCAGCTGAAGGCGACGAAGGGAATACTTCGGTTTCTGAAATAGACGGGCATTACAAGCGGCTGTGACAGCGATGTGACATACCACGCAAGAGTAACGGACTGTAACTGACGATGTGTGTGCTGTGCTAAGCGCTCTGTCTCTCTTTCCTCTCCATCCTTCATGCCCCCCATCCTGCTCCCATGCCCAGGGTAGAAAACCGGTTGAGCTAAACTGGTTAACCTCCCTGCTTTCCTTCTCCACTTTTTCTTTCCTTCCTTCCTGGTGCTGTAACGTCTCTTGCTCACTTCCGGCAATACATTCGAGTTTCGAGTGACGCAACGGGAGTTGATAATTTCGAAAATAGTTCGCCCGGCCGGGTGAGCACCTGCATTTCCCGCAAGTTTAAGAGCGAGAGAGAGAGAGAGAGAGAGAGAGAGAGAGAGAGAGAGAGAGAGAGAGGAAAAACTGAAACATCAGGAGGTTAACCAGGAAAATTCTGGTTTGCTACCCTGCATCGTGGATTGGTATGGAGCGCATTCACAGGTTGGGCCGACCAAACACTAGAAAGTTAAGGCCAGTGATTCTTAAGTTAACGGACTCGCGCAATAAAGTAAAAATTCTAAAGAAACGTTATGAACTAAAAAATACTGAATATTCTATTGGCGAAGATTTCTCGCTTAGAGTACGTGAGGTCAGAAGAAAGTTATGGGAAAGTGCAAAAACAAACCGTGAAAAGCATGATAAGGTTTATTTGGCTTTTGATAAACTGTATATCAATAACGTGCCCTATGTGTGGGATGAGAACAAAATTGATAAAGTACTTCTGCACAAAAAAAAAACGAAAACAACAAACCAAGTCGCCCTTTGACGCGGAGTTGCATGCAAATGCAGCACAAAACTTGAGCAGTAGTATCCAAAGCAGCACTTCATCACACTTCTACAATGCAACCGTTAGTCATGTTACTCGTGTTAAGCCAAAGAGAAAGTACCTGAAACTTTTAAATATTATTGTCTGGAGCATTAGTAACAAGAAATATAGCCTGGAATTAAAGTTAATTGAACATAACCCACACATTTTAGTCCTTACTGAAACTTGGTTGCACAGCGACATAGCAGACGACTTAGCCTTTCCTTCTTCTTATAAAGTTTTTCGCAGAGACAGAGAAAATAGGGGTGGGGGCATAGCAATCCTTGTTAAATCATCAATTGAGGCAGTGGTATTCGACTGCTTCCGAGATCTTGAGTGTTTATGCTTAAAAATATCTTGCTGGAGTCATAGCTTCATCCTGATAACACGCTACAGGCCACCTCATTGTACTCCAGTATACCTAATTAAATTGCGAGAGTGTATGTACTTCTGTCGCAATAAGAAAGTTTTTTTGCTGGGTGATTTTAATTTACCCAGCGTCGACTGGGAGCAACTGCAAGGAAATAGCAAATTCAAGAAAAATATGAATATTGACTTTGATATTATGCTCACTCATGTCCTAGTTGAAATTGTCAAACAGCCCACTTGCATCCAGGGTTCCTCCTGCTCGATATTAGATTTGGCCTTTATAAAGCGGGATTTTACCTAACACATTGTCATAGTTGAAGAACATTTATCACACCCCTGTCTTGTTTATATGTCAATTCCCCTAGTGAAATTTGCTTCTGGTAAAACTAGTTTACGCTGTTTTAGAGGTTACGACAGAACCTACGCTATTTTAGAGATTACGACAGAGCTAATGATGCTTCTGTGATTGCGCATATAGAAAATCCCCTGATTGATTTTGCTGAAGAGCATCATAATGTATGTTTGCTATTTGAAAAGTTTGCTGATATGTGCAATTATTGTTCGAATACGTTCGTACCAAACAAGTTAAAGAAAGTGCATAAACGTACACCCTGGGTAACGCGAAAAGTTGTTCATTGAAAACGGAAACTGAAACGGGCTAAAAGGTCTACTCCCAATCCTATTATCATTAATGTTATTAAAAACGATCTCACACGTGCAATTCCCGAGTCTAAGGACTTTTTTTTCACAACTTTGTCCAACTTTATGAATAACGAACCAAGAAAATTTTGGGATTACTTGAGCGATGCTGACAGGCACGTGACGCGGGTTTCGGTTCATGGCATCTCTGTTCCAGATCCACAAGTCATCACTGAGTATTTTAATACTTATTTTACTGGAGTGTTTTCAAAGGCAAGTACAACCCTGAATCTGCGTCACGCGGCA